>NC_092499.1:114782500-115124285 GCF_047511675.1 Marmota flaviventris | reverse complement strand
AACCCCTCCATCTGCTTTCCAGAAGGATCCAAGGAACCATGATGCTTAGCTCTGGGTATTGAGCGTGTCTTGGTAAGAAACAACCCCCAAAGCAAAATGGCTTAGAACAGCCAAGGTCAATGTCCATCATGGACCGTCTGGAGGTGCTGTCCCTGCCTCCTCTCTGGGGCACAGGTTGAAGGAGCAACTGCCACCCCTGCTTTGAATGTTGCCAGCTACAGCAACAAAAGACAAGAGACTGAGGGTCTCAATAGACCACTAGGCCTTCCCATGGGGCCACTCATTGGCCAGATCTAGTCACACAGCCCTGTCAGTGCAGAAGGGACCTGGATGTGCATTCCCACCAGGGGCCCAGAGGGAAGTGGGAACATTAGAGAGCGGCATTCATTCAGCACGGCTGAGGACAAGTCTGCCACACACGTCACCGCAGATACGGCTCATCTGGGCAAGCAACACACGCACACCGTCCCTCCCCAAGGAACACGGCCCCAGCCCCCCAGGGAGCGGTGTTACTCTCAGGGACAGGATCTCAGGGTGGTATGTTGGGGTCTCCATGTCAGCAGTGAGGGACAATAACCCTGGAGGTGGCACCTCTTAGTCCAGAGACCTGCTGCCTGGGAGTTCCAGGTGTCACCTTCCCTCTGGAAGTCAGTGCGTGGTCAGGCACACAGGGCAGGCTGAGCGCGATACACACCCCCGTGGAAAGCAGAGGAGCGAGAAGTGAGAGCACAGCCCACAGACACTGCTGCCCGGCTGCCTCCCCCCAGAGGACGCTTGCAGGGTCCCCACCCTAGGAGCCAGCGCCTTCCTCTCCAGGCAGCTCAGAGACTCCCCTTCCCACGGTCCTCTCTGCTCCCTCCTCACCTGGCTGGTGGCTTCCTGGTTTCTCCTTACACTTCGTGGGTGTTTGTAGCTTTTTTAAAGGGTCTCAGCTCAAATTATGGGAAGAAAGAAGGGAGGAATCTCCTCCAATTGACCTAGTTAATTATTTAGGACCAGACTCTCAGTCACTTTTTTTTTTTTTTTTTTTTTTTTGGTGCTGGGGATTGGACCCCGGGGGCACCTAACCATTGAGCAACATCCCCAGTGATTTTTTTTTTTTTTTTTTTGTATTTTATTTAGAGACAGGGTCTCCCTGAGTTGCTTAGGGCCTCACTAAGTTGCTGAGGCTGGCTTTGAACTCACCATCCTCCTGCCTCAGCCTCCTGAGTCACTGGGATTACAGCCATGTACCCGGCTCACTGTCCCACTTGTACCGAGTCACAGGGGAAGGAAGATGGGGAAGGCGTGGGGGACGCATTCCCTGAAACCAAGGGCTTGGAGCTGCCCCCTGAAAGTGCCCTGGGGTGAGGTTTGGCCCTCTCCCTCTCAGTCACTTTCTTAGCTCCTTTAAATCTCAGTGTCCTCATCTGTCAAGAGCTGAGATAATCTCTGTCCCTCATGCCTTGTGGCCCTCACACCTCCATGGAACCCATCCTGGGTCACACTGTATGGTCTGATTGAAATCACAGCCATACCCGTCTGTTACTTCCCAGGATGAGAGACTTTCTATAGAGAATTCTTGGAGGAAAAAACCAAGGGAGTATGTCTGCTAGAGACAGTCAAGGCAGTGAGTCAGAACAAAAGGGGAAATGTTTTGGTGAGGGAGGGAGGGAGGACAGACCCAAGACCCACCCAGATATGAATTACAACCTGTGCTGCTGACAGCCACGTTTCCTCCTCGGGGGAGAGATGAGTCAAGGCCTATCTTGAAAGATAGCGCTTGTTACCAGAATCCTTGGGTCATTTTTTATGGTGATCTCTCCCTCAAGGGGTGCACGTGGGTGCACAGAGGCACGTGCCCTGACGCCTGTCTGTGTTTCCCCTACTGCCCCAAAGTGATAGGACAGAGTTCTGATGATGGCACAATTCTAAAGCCCACAATTCTCAACTTCGGGGAATGAAAGTGTTCAGGTTTTTCCTCGTAAAACCCTGCTGTCTCTGCCCACCCACACCCCTAGCTGCTGCTGTGAGACAGGCCGCAGACCCATGTCACCTTGTGGCTTTATGTCATCTGTTTCCAAGGAGCAAGTCGTGTTCAAGAGAGAGTTACACCATGGCTGTCTGGTGCTCAGAAGCCCCAACCCAGGGCTTGGTAAACAGGGCTGGTATTTCCTCCCGGTGACAGTCCTGGTGCCTCAGTCCTGCCTGCTCCTCCCCAGATCATTGCCCGCAGCCCCCAGGACTCTGCCTCTTGGGTTCCTCTTGGGTCTTGTCATGACCCAGTCTCTGGGCACCAAGCGGACCAGCTCCCTCGTTCCTCACCCACTCTCGGTTCACCCAAATCCAGCCTCCTTACCCTCTGAGACTTAACTCTCTGGACTGTGATCTCACAGTGACCTGAGATTAGAGAAAGCAAGATTCCCCAACTTGAGGTTCCATTGCACCATCTCCTTTGAGACGTGTCAAAAATAACGATAGAGAATGTTGGGCCGGTGCTTGACAGTCTGCGGAACGTGGCCATGTTTATCACCTCCTGGGAAGCTACTAATAGCCACCAAGGATAGTTATTATTATTTGTTTTATGACGGCAGAAAATTGAGACTCACAGAGGTTAAGTATAAGGTCACACAGTAAGAAAAAAGAAACAAAGACTTGAGATTAAAAGCTAGTTATCCAGCTGGGCCCAGAGGCACATGCCCATAATTCCAGTGGTTTGGGAGGTTGAGGCAGGCGGATCACGAGTTCAAAGCCAGCCTCAGCAACTTAATGAGGCCTTAAGCAACTCAGCAAGACCCTATCTCTAATAAAATACAAAATAGGGCTGGGGATGTGGCTCGGTGGTTAAGTGCCCCTGGGTTCAAATGCCAGTACCAAAAAAAAAAAAAAAAAAAAGCAGTTATCCAAACCCTGAGTCCTTACTCTAGCAAATGTCTCTCCTGCCCCATCCAGCTGATAGCTGCCCTCCTTATTCCCCAGGGAAAGCACCTTTCATACCAAAGTTAGCAAAAATATAGTTAGGCTGAAAACTCCCCTCACTTCCCGGGAAGCAGAAACAGAGGATCATAAAACATCAACTCAAATTGGGTTTCCCCAGACATCACTGAACAGCGGAAAGAGAAAGAAGCCATGATGTAAAAGTACACCCACACACTCACCTTCACTGGTCTGGGTGTCTTCGGACCAACTAGGCCCTGTCCTCTGGTGGTGACAGCCCTGTGGCCACAGCCTGGAGGTGTCTGATTCTAGCACTCCTTCCCCAGTTTGCACAGGTGCCCAGGCTCAGCAGCTAGCTGCACCCCTCTTGGCACCTTGGTGCCTCTTCCTGTGAAATGGGAATGATCTCCACTCCTCTGTGGCCTCCGTCCAGTGGGAAGAGTGGGAGGAGAGGGCACAGTCCCCTTCTACAGAACTTTGGTCGCCTTATAGAGATGATGTTTGAACAAAAGGAGTGAGAGTGGCCACTACCCTACCTGAGAAAGGACCTCAGAGAAGAAATGGACTGCTGGGCACCTTCCAGGAATCTAATTTTCTAGATACACAGAAACCTCTTTAATTTCAGGTGCAGTAGCACAAACCCTTCCACTATTCCAAAGGGAGGCTCGCTGGGACCAAACTTGGATAGCACTTCGTTGACACAGACCCTGCCAGGCTGCAGGCATACTGGGGCTGGACCAGGCAAGTGCAGGACAGCCACATGGGCTCGTGAGTGGCCCTTTCAGAGCAACTCCTAAAATTCATTTGGTTGCATTCTTTTAGTTCTTTCTCCAAGAGTCAACGATGATTAAAAACTCTTTTATTTTGTCACAGTCATAGGAATGTTTACTAAAATAAAATGTATATGAATAGCTATTACCCTTGGGGATAAATATTCCTGGTCACCATGACCTGGGACCTTTGTCACTCCTCTAACAAACTCTCAGAGACTTGGTTTCCCCATTAGAGAGGGTAATCTGGTTTTCTGATTTAATACGCTTTACTGATTTAAGTCAATCTTGTCTACAAAATACCTTCACAAGCAACATCTGGACTGGTATTTTTACCAGCCCAACAACCACCACAGCCTATGCAAGGTGATCTGTAAAATTAGCCTTTATCAGGCTTCTCCTTTCCCAGTGTGTCCACCCTGCACTTAGGGTGCAGCTGCTGTCACAGGATGGTCAATGGAAAGTCCTAAGGGTGTCCCGGCAGGTCCTGATTTCTCTCTTCTTTTGCATTTCTTACCTTCCTATTTTCATTAACCCAGACTTCTGGGCCCAAGGAGTTAGCCTCACCCAGCACCATATTACATTGGCACCTTGGCTGCATCCTGTGGGTGTTCCAGAGGGCGTGGCCTTGGGGGTGGGGCCTGGGCGTGGCCTCAGAGGTGGGGAGCCTGGGCTTTCCCCTAGCTGCACCATTCATGTGCAGTGAGACCCCAGGCCAGTTGGGTCCCTCAGCAGCAAGCCCATGTCCCACGTCGTGTCTGCGCAGGGGGGGCATGTGATGCCCACGTGGCTGGGCTTTGCAGCGCCTGCTGTGAGCGAGGCACCCCGTCATTTCAGTAATGACTATTCTATTGCTTTTTTACACACAATTAAAACTCACTAATTCAGATCTATCAGAGAGGGCAGTCAGTGGCTGGAAAGTCCACATTAAAAAATAATTTAAAAATAATGTAGTTTTATTACTTTAAAATATATTAGTCCATCCAGGGTAATAGTGTTGCATAGTGAGCCCTTGGGGAACTTCCGGTAATGAACAAACAAGAACAATTTGAGGTTAATCTATCAATTATTGGTGTGGAAGAGGGTTTCTCAGAAAAGTACTTGAAAACGCTTCCAAACAGAGTGTTGTCCTCTGCAGACTGTTTCTCCTACAAACATCTTAATGCATTTTATTCAGTCAACAGCTTCTCCCTACATGGAGAACACTCCAGGCAACTTCAGCACAGGACTGACCAGATTTTCACAAATTCTGACATGATAGAGGTCAAGCAAAACATTTCACAGAGCTAGATCAAGATTTTTTGTTCCCTCCTTTCCTTAGAAGCCTTTTTTTTTGGGGGGGGGGGGGCTGAAGCTCCTAGAGCTGGGATTTTCCTCTAAGAGCAAAGAAACTAGAAGAGCTGGGGTCCTGGACCCAGGCAAACCTAGATTCTGATCCTGCTTTGGCTCTTGCAAGCTGTGTGAGCTCAAGCAAGCTGCTTGCCCTCTCTGAGGCATAGTAAGGAGGGGATAAAGTGACCTCAGGGTTGCCGTGGGATTAAAATCGGTGATATGTTTAACATACCTGAAACAGGTGACCTGGCACACGTAGGCCCTTATGGAGTGCAGGTGCCATATCTAGACATGAGTCAGAAAGGCAAGGCATGGCCCCCAGGCAGCACAGGGGTCTAGGGGATGCTGAAATAACTATTTGGGGTGCTATACCCGATCTTGGGTGTTAAAAGTTATCTATAGATATGCTATGATTTCAAGGCAGGATCCCAGAAATTACTGTCAGCATTATTATTGGCAACAAAACTGACAAGAGCTGTTTAGCTTCTCTCAAAATTCTGCTGAGACCGTTTACACTTGAGGATGGCCGTGCAGGGGGCCACAGTGTCTGCCTGCTGCTCCGGGCATTCCCAGTCTGGGCTGGTGCAGCATCAGAGAGTCACATGCCCAGGAATGGCTGAGCCCCTGGGAGAGACCTTCCCTTCCAAGGCAAGCTTTAGATTAATCCCCTGACTGGACCACACAGCAAGACTGGTAGCCACTGACCAAGGGGACTCCCTGGGAGGTCCCAGGGTATCATGTCAGCCTGCTTTTATTAAGTACATAACTCAGGGCAGGGACTGAGACTTGTAGTCACCTTTCTCTGTTCTCACTATGTCCATGTGAGGTCAGACCACTGAGTCCCAAAAGATTGGGGGACTTAAGGTCACAGAGCTGGCGTGAGTGCAGCATGTCAGCCTGCAAGGGACCCTCATTCACAGTATGTCTCGGAGGGCACAGGAGTCCTAGCCCTCCCCAGGACTCCTAAGCGAAGTTTTGTCACTCTCCTCGGAGCACTCTGACAAGTCACCGTCCACTCTCTTAGAAGTCCCTCCCACCTTCCCTGAATGTCATTCAGGCTCGTGTATGTCATAGCTCCCCAGAGGACAGGCCCTGGTCTTGCCTGACTGATTACCATGTGGTCCCCAGCATAAGGCCTGGCCCTAAAGTAGGCAAGCAAGACAGATTTGTCACTTGAAAAAGGAAGAATTTCCCACAGGGCCTTGGAAGGTACCTCAGTACCCGTTAGTCAGATGACCCCCCTGTAAACTGCTACCTGAAAGAGGAAGGAGGGACTGCTCAGAGCTGGGGCAGGTAGGGACTGGTGACGATCCCTGGTTCTCCCCTAACTCAGGGTCATGCCCTCAGGAAAGGAGGGAACACAGCTGTGGAAATGGACCCTGAACAGCGGAACACGGTTGGCTTGAGCCAGCTGAAATGCCACTCTGCTCCTTGCGGCCTTGACAGACCCCAGCTTGGAAGGAGGTGCCATGGTGACTGACTTCCCCAGCCCCCGCCCCACCCCCTGGGCAGCTGTCCACACACGAGCCAGAGGGAGTGTAGATCCTGTGCCCAGTGGTTTAGCTCACCCCGCTTCCACACAACAAAATTATCTTCTGTAAAAATCAAGAAACAAAATGAACACCAGCCATATACGTGTACTGGAGACGCCCTGTGGCATTTTTTAAAATGTTGATCAACATGTGATCTTAGACAGGACGTGTTTTTAAATACAACCAGACATTGTTTCAGTTGCCTTCTCTTTTGCTCTTTTCATTTTTTATTGTTGAGCTCCGGGTTGGTACAAGAACCCCACTAGAAATTCCTTTAAAAATTCAGAATAATTACGAATAAGCTGCTGGTTTCACAAGACGACAAGACTCTGCAAGTCACTCCAAGTTCCTCCAGGACGAAAAACAGACAATTATTTATGTATGGATTTTATACACACCTATCAGTTTGAACTTTGATCCTTTGGTTACAGTCTAATATAATAATAATTTATGTAAATAGTTATCTAGTGACCAATAAGAGACTTTTAATAACCCCAAATGCCAGCAAAAGTACCATGTATTGATAAATCCATTGTCTGAATTTTATTCTGTCTCTCTTTTTTTTTTTTTTTTTGCATACCAGAGATTGAACCCAGGGGCACTCAACCACTGAGCCATACCCCTAGCCTTTTTTTTATATTTCATTTAGAGACAGGGTCTCACTGAGTTCCTTAGGGCCTCACCAAGATGCTAAGGCTGGCTTTGAACTTGAGATCCCCCTACCTCAGCCTCCCAAGCTGCTGGAATTACAGACAAGTACCATAGCGCCCAGCTTGTTCTGCATTTTAAAAAAATGTAAAAGTAGTTTTCAATTTAAAAAAAAAAAATCACTCTTACAGTTCAGTAAGATATTTCAAACAAGAACTAAAGACACTTACCGAACAAACAGATGCCTTCTGGCACACACTGTTTCACCAGGTTAAGTTTTAAACAAAAGTCAACTCTAGCAGTCGCCTAGCCCGAGTTCCTGACTGGGTCAGTTACGTCACTTCTTTCCATCTTGTAACCCCTGTGCACTCATTGTTTGTTTTAAATTCACTTTTAAAATACAAAGAACATGTGGCACAAGATTCCAGACACAACTATGCTTGGAAAGAGCATTTCGGGTTTGTGCCCTTCCCAACCTCAAGGTTCAGCTCTGTACTTGTAAAGTGGCTCTCTGAATGAACACGTGTGGCAATGCTTGGTTCCAGCAGCCGGCTCTTGAGCCAGGCATCCTCAATATCATAAAACACTCACTGAAGGATACGTCGTAAAACTGCTCTAACGTGAAGCTGATAGGCTTATTATTATTATTATTATTATTATTATTATTAGCACCCTCGAGATTATCATTAAACTCCACAGTACAGCAACCGTGTTTACAAGGCCAAGGAAAGACTTTTCACGAGGAACATTTTCCTGCTGACCTTTTTTACAGTCGCCAGCGTACTGTGGCAATGGAAGCAGACCAATTTTAGTCAAACATATTGTTTAGTTAAACCCCTCTGCACCAGCTCACAGCCTAGAGCAGGGAGGACCCTCCTGTCACGAGCGGTTATTATTGACTCAGTCCGAGGCACGGTTAGATTCAATCACACCTCATCACACTTCAGACACACATCCTAATTCCAAGTCCTAACTGAGTCTACGACACCCAAGGGTCCCAGATGCTCACCTGTGATGTGTCTTAAGTCCGAGTTGCTGGAACTCGATTCGGGTCGGAGGAGTCTGGTGCAGTGGGGGACAACAGCGACAGAGGCCTTGGTCTCTCTGTCTGGGTCCTGTTAGTCCGTTGCCCCCCAGAAGTCTGGGTTCTTACGTCCTAGTTCAGTTGTGCTTGCAGCTGGTAACCGGGTGAGGTCTGGGGTGTACGCCCCGGGTGTAGATATCACTAACTTAACTCCATCAAAGTTCTGCAGTTTATCTAAGTTTTGCAGTTCACATTACATCATGGGCACATTGCTTATAATCTTTTATCCAACAGGCACACTAATTAATATATTCAACAGTCAATAATCTAATAATATTTCTGGTACTCATATCACCTTCCCATCACCCAAGCTTAGCACACCATCCAGATACTCTCAGGAAGCCCACAACAGTGTCTTTCAAAGCTGGGTAACAGGAAATGCCATATATATATATTTTTTTTCTTCTTCTTCTTCTTATTCTTCTAGCCAAGCTTCCAGAATCCTGGTTCTCCTCACCCCCACGAGCTCCATGACACAGGCTTTCTCGTGCCCTTCTGTAGACTGAGAGGCATTTGCTCAGGGATGTTAAAGCCCCATCCCAAGGTCTCACAGGAAGAAGCCGCAGAGACAGAGGAAAATGGAATGCGAGGCTGTGACCATTCCATGGGCATCCCTGTCATGTCCATGCCACTTCTGGGGTGCAGGTGTCCAAACCAGCCTCTTAGCAAACATGACCACACACAGCCTGACAGGCATCAGCCACCACCAGACTTTCCCATCAAGGTGCCCTTGGGATGAAGAGAACACCATATGCCCTGCAAAGGCTCCTGGGAGTCACCCCCACAGTGCCTGGCTCTCCCACAGACACTGCGCGACCAGAGTCTTCCAGTTCATGGACATCCAAGCTGCCAAGCTTTGCTCTGGACAGTCACTGTGGCAACCACTGGGAGGTGAGTCTCAGCAGGCAGCCGAATGAGTCAGCAAATATTGATCAAGCATTGTGCTAGGAACCACGGGGGAGACTGAGTTTTTAACTATTTTTAGTATAAATACCCTAAAAGAAGGAGGAGGAATATTTAGAAGACTGGATTTCTTTCCCATCTTAGAAGCCATAAGGTAGGCTAAACAGTGTAGTTACATATGCACCACTTTGGAGCCAGAGACCCTGGGGTTCGAGTCTCAGCTAGGAGGCATTATGCAAGCCAGACTTCTCCCCAAGCTTCCCTTTATGCATTAGAATGCTAATGCTTACCCCTGTCCACCACAGAGGGTTCTTTAAGGATAAAATGAGCTAATGTATAACAAAGAGCTTTGTTGACTGTGCAAATGTTAGGTTGTTCTTTCAATAAACATTTATTAAGCATGCGCTCTGAGCCAAACCCTGAGTCAGGCATCAGGGCCTCTCTGATGCAAATGCCCTGCGTTCACTGGGATTCACCACTTCTTGGTTTGGGGGTTTTTGTTATTTTGGGGTTTTTTTGTTTGTTTGTTTCATTTCATTTCGTTTCGTTTTGTTGGTTGTTATTATTTTAAGATGAAAGTCACATAAAATTAGCCATTCTAAATGGAACAACTCTGTGACAGTGCAGTCCCTATGTTGTATGACCCACACCCCTCCCAAGTTCCAGAACATTTTCATCATCCCAGAAGAAAAGCCTGCACCGTTACCCAGGACTTTCTTTCTTAGGAAACTTTTTCCTTGGTCTCCTGGGTCTTCTCAGGCTCTGATCCTGAGAGTTTGATAACATCCTGACGTCCCCTCTGTTCACCTGGGATTCCAAGCCAATCCCTGTATCCATCCATGGAGCTTCACAAGTTGAGACTCAGACTCCTTTGCCAGCGCTGCAGAAGCCCGAGCCCCGAGCCTGCCGTTTTTAATTACACCAGGGCTGGATGAGCAGGTAATCGCTGTGCATTTCAGTAAATTACCTCTCATAAAGGGGCACCATGTTTGCCCGTGTGCCCTTCTTTCCTGGAATCAGCTCCCTGTTTGCCAACATCCTATCTTCCCAGCAGCCTGTGCGCGCTTGGCGAATGTCCTCCTTGACAAGCTGGGGACAGTCAGGTTGCGGGGGGCGGGGGTGTGTGTGCCGTGTTTGGACAAATATTGGACTTGGCCACACTTGCTGTCCGTATCAGGAACCCAATTGGTGTTACTGATTGACAGATTCAGGGACCAACTGTTTAGAAAGCTGAGCCCCCTCGGATTGGGCTAGGTGTTTCGGCAAACAGCCCTAATACTGGGCAAACAGGCCTGTTGGAAGAAGTGCCCGGCATGTTAGCAGAGCAAACCAAGCGCTGAGCAAACAGCTTAAAAGAATGTGGCCACCTCCACGTAACCTCAACCGAGGTATTGATCCCACTGGAGGCAGGAGAGGGGCCGAGTGGGGAACAGAGAGATACAAACCCCGGCAGAATGTAAATGTTATCTTTAAGCTGCGGCTGTCAGGGCCCTAATGGGCATCTGTTTGGAATTTGTCTTCTTGCAAATCTTTAAATCCAGGTCAGGGCCAGGCACAGAATTTAATAACAACTTTTCCGAGAGATGGGGGCTTGGGACTGAGTTCATTCCTCATAAGCCCAACTGGGACTTCACTGTTTTCCTCGGCGGTAGCTGCCTGGCAAGGAAAGGGCCTGGGTGCACGTCCCACCCTCGGATGAGGAAAAGCTGAGCACTGGTCAGAAGGCTGCAGGAGAAGAGAAGGAGTTCCAGAATACAGGGGCTTTCTCCCATCCCCGAGCTGTCCATGCATGAAGGGGGCGGGTGGAAAGAACCCCAGACTCAGAGCCAAGAAACCTGGTCCTTGGCCCAGCCTGGATGGGTGGAACTTCTGTCTGCACCTCCCTGAGCCTCAGCCTCTGTGTCTGTGAAGTGGAGGACACAGTCCCCACCAGGCACGCTCACTGCGATCACTTGAGCCCACACAGCGGTGAGAGAGCCAGCTAACCCTTCTCCAGGGTCGAGATCTGGAATATCTGCTGGGAGACCCTGGGGAAGAACCACACTGCAGTGGGGTGGACTATGGCCACAGCTGTCATCTCATGTTCTAGGCATATGACCTTCTGAATTTAGATGTCCTTTCCCAAAAGCTGGACGGAGAAGTTCTGTGAAAGTCTAAAAACCATGTTTGCATGCCTTTTCATATTTCTATAAAAAAAAATATTTGAATGAAAAATATTTGCCTTCAGTGTCCTCCATGACTAGATGTCGTTACTGGTCCACAATTCTTCCTTGAGAAAAGCCACAGAAAGGATAAGATTCACCACCACCCCCTCCCCCAGCCCTGGTCTGGTGCCCCGTTTGCAGTGGTAGAATCTGCATGGGAAGCAGGGCCTGTAGCCATCTACCCCAAACAAGGAGGGGGCAACTCACACCGAGTCCTGGTTCATCCAGAAGACTCCTGTCTTCATCCAAGGCATAAGCAGTGTGGGTAAACCCAGGGTATTACTTGACACTTAAAAATCCTTTAAGCCATCTCTGCCTTTGAATCTGGTCTCCTGATGATAAGAATCAGATGGCTATGGCTCAGAGAAGGGGACATTCAATTTGATGGTTCTTTAAAGAGAGGCTTAACAGAAGAATGCACCAAATGGTTACGAGTTTGAGCTTCAGCGTCAAGTGCCTGGGGTAGAATCCCAGCTCTGCCACTGGCTGTGTGACCTTGAGCAAGTTATCTAACTTCTCTGAACCTCAACACTCCTCCTGTAAAATGGAGTAAATAATAACACATTCCCAAAGGGGTTGCTCTATGTGTTGGTTTCTCGGTGCAGCGCCTTTCCCATGCTAAGCCCTCAGTAAATGGTAGAGACGGGGGCAGGACAGGCCCTGGTGAGAACAAGCTGTCATTGCCAATATGTGATGGTGGGGGATGCCCTTGCTCACAACAAGGCGCTCACCAGCCTTCCCTAGAAAACCTACTGTCAGAGCGTTGGGTCAGCACCCAGGTTTCTCCCTGCGAGTGGAGAAACGCAGCTTCTAAGTGCTTGCCTGCAAGAGCTTCTAGACTAGCTCCCTTGACAGACGGACCATCCCACGACTGCCTGCCCCTGCCCCGCAGCCCTGCCCAAGTTCCCCACCTATGGACCCGTCTACGGAGGTGGGCCCATCTATGTCCATCTGCTTGTGCAGTAACGTCAGCAGCTGTGCAACTGCTTTTGATAATAAGGAAAAGGGTGACCAGTCTGAGTCTTCTATGCAAAACCACTGTGGTTACCTGGGAGAAGTTAAAGCTTCCCTCAGAATGGATGGAACTCAACCCACCTCCCCTCCCCAGAGTGTCATTAATTAGGTGTTCTGTTGCAGCAGTTAGAAAGAAATAGTAAATTGTGCCTGTGCTAACATGCGCTCGATTAACTCACCCTCACTGGAAATATCTACCTCAACTAAGGTCGTCTCAAAGTCATTTGTTTGGGGAATAACAGAGTAGACACAGGGTAGCTTATGACTTGGTTAAGTAGGGATAACTGTGTTCCTCAAATCTGCGTGGTCCAAATATCTGGATTAAAAAAGGAAAACAGGCCTGGAGCATGCATAAGGAAGGATCACTAAAGTGAAGTCTCTTGGCCAAGGTCATAGACAGCAAGAGCAGCCCCACCCCCAGCTTGTTTCCAGGCCCAGGGCCTTCTACCAGGGCTGCCCCACAAGGCCCCACAGAGCTCAGGCACAGGCCCTAAGGGTCCAGGCCTCTTGGGACCCCAGCTTTCCCTCCTTCCCACTTTCCTCTCAGCTCTGAGGGGCAGGCACATGAGGCCCTTTTTCATAAACCAGGAAGAAACCTATTAAATAAACCATTGCTGCTTCCAAGGGTCAAGGAAAGATGCCCTCACTTCCCTGGGGGCAAGAAGGGCACACCACATGACCTTCCTTAGTCGCCCTAGGATTCCAGAGTTCACCCTCACTTCAGTTGGACAAAGCTCTCCTTTCTTGGCAGAGAAGATGCGGAGCTGCTACGCAGACCTGGGGGTGGTGTCTGGTTCAGATAGGAGCAGGTGCCCCAGCCATTGGGCCACATGTCCCTCAGTGGAAGACCTGGGAGCTGGAAGGCCAGAGAGCAAGGGTGCATTTGGGAAGGGGGTCCTGGGCACCTCTGCCTTGGCCTGGAATGAGACGCAATTAGGGATGCTCACATTGAATATGACCTAGGGATCCCAGAAATCCCTTATCCAGTACCCGTGTTGCCTCCCCTGAAGAGAACACCCACTTTAAAAGCCTAAGTCACCTAGGCAGTGACAGGATTGGCCCTGATCCCATTGCTCATCTGTGTCCCAGCACATGCCACCAGCCAGCTTCCCCAAACCCAGTTCCTTGACATAGGAAAAGTGGTTCCCTCCCACATTCCCACTTTCTCAGCCCATCTCTACACTCAAATTACCAGCTGTCTACAGGAAAGACAATTACCCAGAGTCCCCTGATAGAAGGGGTTGATTATTACAAGGCAGGAGAACAGGGAGTGATTGCAGGTTGATCCCGTCTACCTGGATACATAGTAACTAGCACTGTTTGTAAAACACCAAGTCAGAGCTGGTTTCACTTGAGAGGCGTCTGCCTGCCAATGACAAAGCTGATGTGAACCACGCAGCAGCAGCCGCTGCCGCATTGATGAATCACTGAGAAGGTGGAGAGACGCTGAGAATGCTCAATGAGCCATCTGCCCTGTGACATCCTCTCCACAGCTCTGCCCAGATCCTGCCCCAAGGTGCTAACATCACAGTCCTAACACTGGACCCACCATGCAGACTCCAAATACCTTCAGAACTTGGAACTTGGAAACTAGTAAATAAGCCAGAAACCAGGACCAGCTTCGTGGGTGCACAGGTGGTGCAGCTGGGTGCCCGGTGCCCCCACTTGGTTTAACGCTCTCCTATCACCCTCTCGCACTGAGTAATTTTTGAACCGTGGAGAGGGGAGCCAGGAGGTGCTCCAGCGTCTTCATTTTGCAAATTACATCGCAGGTCTTGTGCCAAACTGCTAAAAGGCAAAACAAGGTGAGACTGCTGGAAAAGGAAGCACAGGAATCCTCCCCCACAAGCCTCCTTGGCCCTCGGTTGAGTCAAAATGTCCTATATTTTAAAATTCTGAGCCAAAAAATGTCAGGGCTTGGGGCTGGGGATGTGGCTCAAACGGTAGCGCGCTCGCCTGGCATGTGTGGGGCGCTGGATTCGATCCTCAGCACCACATACAAACAAAGATGTTGTGTCCACTGAAAACTAAAAAATAAATATTAAAAAAAAAGTCAGGGATGCAGTTGTTTTTTTGTTTGTGTGTTCATTTTTTAAGAAAGGGTTTTGTTACCTTAGAAATTCTAACCCTGTCCTCTAAGCAAATCCATCTCCTCCCCAACCACACTGATGGAAACACCCTTTCTGCTGCCTCTGCGATTGGAGGCTGAGGCTAAGGAGGGAGGGTCCCCAGCTTTGCCTGAGATAGCAGAGGGACCCAAGGCCTAGTCACTTTCCTCCTCCATAAAACAAAAGGAGGTGGGATAGGCAAGAGGGACTAAATCTACCTTTCCTGGCCTGTTTCGAAGTTGTTCAACTGAGAGATCTTATCTTAGTCCATTTTCTGTTGCTATAACAAAATACCCAAGACCAAGTAATTTATCTGGCTCAGAGTTCTGGAGGCTGGGAAGGCCAAAAGCATGGTGCTAATATCTGCTGGGCATCTGGCAACAGCCTTCTACTGCATCATAGCAGGGTGGAGGGCATGGCATGGGGCCACAGAGCAAGCGTGCCAGCTTTGGTCTCTAATATTCTTATAAGCCACTAATGCCATCATTGGACCCCCACCCTCATGACCTCATCTAGCCCTAATTATCTCCCAAAAGCCCTGCTTCCAAACACCATTAGCATATGAATTGGGGGATTCATTTTCTAAAACAAAAATTTTGTGGGACATATTCAAATCATAGCATGTCTCTATGCCAAAAAAAAAAGCATATTTTGAGGCTGGGGACATAGCTCAGTGGTACAGTGCTTATGTAGCATATGTCAGGCCCTGGATTCTAGCCCCAGCACCACCAAAAAAAAAAAAGTTAAAAATGTTGTGAAAACTTAGGGTTAAGTAAACTTTCTGAACTCTAGAACTGATAACTCTCTAAGACGGATTGACAGCAGTTTCCAAGCTTATTCTACTATAATCGATCTTAACTTCCCACCCTCTCAGGGGAATATTTGACAGGAGGCTGAGGAAACCTGGATTTCAGATAGCTGCTCTGGAACCACCTTAACAAAGCGTTCACCAGTCACATTTGTGTAAATTTTGCAGAAGTAAGTTATGGCTGTATCCATATTCGTAAAAAGAATTCCTAAAATTGTACAAGTTTGGGACCCCACAAAATGTGGACCTATTTCCACATCTGGAGGCCCCAGCCCTGCATTGTGTCAAACATCTTAAAACGAGCTCATATCCCACATTTAATATAATTTGTAAGTAACTCTAGGAGTTGAGTTGGAGTCGGCGTAATGTCATTTGCCTAGTAGAATTTTAATTAAACATTCTTTCATATTGGTTTTGGTCGGTTGCAAGCATTGTTAATTTTGGAGGCAGCATGTTTTAAATTTCCATGTGGCAATCATTTCCCTAGGCCCTGGGAAAGCTGTGGTCCCTGAGTAGCCGGTCTGCAGGACGTGATGGAGGAAGCCCTGTCGCCCTCAAACGGTGCCCACGCTTTGAGAAACGCCGAACACATAGTGCCTGCTGATTATCTGTACTGTCATTTCCAAGTGAGGGGAAATATCTACTTAATGTCGAATTCAGACTAAAGAGAGGTTGGAGTGGTGGGGAGAGTCAAGTGCGGATTACAGAAATTGAACTTTTATTATTTTCAAGACACAGCAGGTTTCCTTGAACTAGGTTAACAAGGTGTTATCTAACAAGACCTTAGGGGGCTGCTTTTCCGGTTAGGACAATATTGTTGTGTAATTAGCTTATCAACTCTGTACTTGTAAATGAAGGCTTTTAAAGTCCTTGAAACCGGCTTCTTCTCTTAAGCAATTTAACTGTTTCCTCTTGATGCTCTTCATTTTCTCCAGCTTGGACACTTCCTTAATTAAGCATTTCTAGAAGTCCACTTTCTGCAAAGCGTTGTGCCTAGGGATTAAAATATGAAGAGACCTAGTTCCTACTCTCCACCTAGGTCTAATCATGGGTCAGCAAACTTTTTCTGCAAAGGGCCAGGATGTTTTCAGCTCAGCTGACCATCTCTATGGCAGTAACCTGACTCTGCCCTTCTAAACACAACAGGCAGCCACAGATGTACAGATGAATGAGCGTGGCCATGTTCCAGTAAAACTTAATGTGCAAAAATTACATGGCCCATAGTTTGCTGAGCCCTGATCTAATGACAGCGAATTGACTGTGGAAAGGTATAAACCTAATTCTGTACCATCAAGGGACAGCCAGCCCACTGCTGCATTGCTGAGGGGAAGAAGTCATTGATGAGCAGGGAGGACCAAAGTGAAGTAATGGCCTCTTGATTCAGGTCTTTGTTATACTCCAGTTGTTCTTATCTGGTGTTCCTTCCCAGAGAGGCTAAGGGCCTCTGAGATCTGGTGTGTGCATGTACATGTGCATTCTTAAGAAAAATTTTATTGGTACTTTAAAATTATACATAATAGTGGGATTCATTAGGCATATTCATGCATGCATATAACATGATTTGATCAATCTCATTCCCTGTATCTTCCTTCTCCCTCCTCCAATCTCCTTGCTGTACTCTACTAATCCCCCTTCTACTTTTATTATTATTTTAATTAGTGTATTGTCATCATATATAAAAGCTGTATTCATTGTGGTATATTTGTACCTGGACATAATGTGATTTGGTAGATTTCATTCCCCGGTACTTTGGCCTGGGTCTTCTTGTATTGGGCCTAGCTAAAATGTGTGCTGATGTCCTGCCTGCAAAATCAGATTCTGAGTCAGTATCCTGTCAAATAAGGCTGACATTGTGCGAGCAAAACTGACACAGGGCCTCCTCAGGCTTCAGATAACCATTTCTTATTTGGAAACGACTGGTGCTTTGGAGGAGAGCAGGACAATGTAATCTCCTCCCGCAGGCAACCTCTGCTCACTCCTTTATTGTCCTTTGAGCACTTTCTCTTTGCATTTTCAATATCCAAATGCCATTTAGTTTATTGTGGCTTGTTTGCTCAGGGCTGGGCAAATAAAAGAACAAAGGAGGCTGGAAGCATCAGCAGCCAGTGCTATCTCGGCTCTCACTGGGGCTGAGCAGCCTGCAGCACCCATCCCCTGAACAAGCTGGGGCTGAGGCTGCTCGAGGCGCTGGGCTGTAAAGACTGGGCACTTTCTGAAAGGACTCCCGATAGCATATCTCCATCTCCACCAGGAGCTGGAAAAATGAAGACACCTGGAAGCAGAGCAAACAAAAATAACAGCAGGTCAATGGTAAGTAATTACTCATCCAGGGAAATGCATGGAGCTGATGATATCAGACCCAGCCAGGGTTGGGTCAGAGGTCACACCAGAAGATGGCTTTAGGGATTTTTGTCCCTCTATTGTCTCAACACTCCCCCCCCATTAAGGTCTACCCCAAAATTAATATTCAATCTACCTGTGAGTACAGTGAGTGGCTATGCCACCCAGACAAGTCCCATCCCAAATCCCTTCTCTGGGGACAATCTGCAGCTCCCCTTACCCATCTCTCCCTGTGGTGCACCAGAAGGACAATGCTCATGAATCTCCCCAGCATGTGTATGGTTCCCCAGGGAGCTGAGGAGGCCAAATCAGAGAACACTGGATCCAAAATATGACTCCTCCCAGCATATAAAATGCAGTCAGCACCTGTTCCCCCACCCCACCCCCACCCTCTCCGTGCCCCTTTGAACCCCTTCACACTGCTTTCTGACTCCTAGGACAGACCAGCCACAGGGCTCCCAGGAGCATGCCTTCCCAGCTGGGCCACTGATGCTTCCCCTGTGAAGGCTCCATCCTGACCTACATGTGTCTCCACCAACAGAGAAGCTTCTTCTTAGGATGAACCAGAGAGCAAAGGGGGAGGGGGAGGCAGGGTGGAGATGGGAGAGATTCTTTAGCCCCAGCCCCCTTTATTTGTGTCAGTGGCCCCAGAACTCATGTAGTCTGTCTTTAAGGACTATTTTTAAAAAGAGAAATCCTTGAGAGGTCTCAAGTAAAAACCTCAAGTGGGATGGCTTCAGGCAGTCAGACAACCTGGGGACACAAGACCAGCAAAGAAGCAGCTTTGGGGGCTCCCGGGTGAAGACAGTCCCTCAGCCCTGGCTTTTCATGGAGTGGGGTGTAAAGCCCAGGGATGTCGACCTCCTCACACGGACCCTTCGAAGCCAGCCCTGAAGGGAGAGAAAGCAGGAAGAAGCGCGGGCTTGCCTCTAGGCCCCCAGCGGTGGGGCTCTTGAGTGAGCTGCCCCTGACCCAGCTCCTCTGAGCCAGGCCTGCATTTTCCCCCAGTCCTCACGTGCTCCTTAGGTATGCGATGACCTGACTGCAGAGAAGGACCCTGGTGACAGGGAGCTCCATACCCTTCCCCAGGCCATCCCACAAGAAAGTGGCTGTGCTGGACGTCAGCCCGGGCCTGGCCTAGAGCCCCTGCTGTGCCACCAATCTCTCTCCTTAGAAAGCTGAAGCTATAACGTGAATTCTGGATGGGAGAAGTTCAGAGGTAGGAGAGGAGAGGAGTCTCACTCCGTCTGCTGGGTAAGTGGTGGTGTCCCAACCCATTCCAGGGAGGACCTCTTTCTGGTCCCCACTGCCCCACTCACACCCTTGGTTTGGCCAGAGCTTGTAGCCTTAGCACCCAGGACCCTCTCCCACTTCTTGAGAAGCCAAAATCAAACCTAGAGCCTCCCTCCGCAAAGGCCAGTGACAGAGCAGAGTGGGGACACGGAATGTCCAAAGGCACCCCATCCCCTGTATCTCCTTTCCACCGCTGAGCTTCTGGGCTCACAGCCACACCCCGACTCTTCCTAGAGTAAGCCAGCAGCTGACCCAAACTGTCCATGTGACTGGCGGCCTCCCCAGTCTCCTCCTGTCTCCTGTGCCTCTGAGACCCGGTTCCTGGCTGTAGACTACTCTCAGTTCTACAAGGCTCACCTGGGCTGGAGAGGCACGTGCCCTGGAAGCCCCAGATGTCTGCTCTGCTAATTCTTCCTCCTATTGTTTCTGCCATGAGGTGTTTCTCAAAGAAGAGCTGGTGAGTCCCCAGCTCTCTTCCTGCCACACTCCCCTGCAAGCTCTGGCTCTGAGCTGCCTCTTCCAGGAAGCCATCGCGGTCACTCTTGCTCTCCTAAGCCCCTTCTCAGAACTCCTACCCGGCTTTCAGGCAGGCTCACACAACATCAAATATAATAACACCCTGCCTGATCCCACAGGCTCATTATTCCACATGTGCTCATTATCTCTGCAGTGTGAGCTAGCTGCCTGCAAACCAGCCGTGCACTCTAAGCCCCAACGTGCATTGCACCAGGATAGACAAACAGCAGGTGCCCAATAAATACTTGCTGCTATACATTCCAAGGATACAAAAGGGTCTAAGCCCAGCTCCTTCCTCTTTTAAAATAAGGCACAAGCATAATAATAACCAACACCTGAAAGGCATTATTTATTTGGCCAAGAATTTCTATGTTCATTGTCTCAACTAACCAGTAACCCAGGCAGTGGGTGGAATTCCTCCCACAGTGCAGATGTGGAGACTGAGGTCCCATGAGAGGGAGTTGCCTGAGAGCACAATCACTCAATGGCGGAGCCATGAGTTGAGCCCAGGCCTGTGACACCGAGCCCAGTATTTTTTTTTTCTATCACATGGGACTGTGAAGCTTCAGAGTCCAGATGGGGGTTCAAGGGGTGACTGCTTTTTTTTTTGAGAAAACTGTGGTCATCAGGAAATAAGCAACTTGTTGACACCAGATGCAGAGATCATGGAGAAGGCACGTTCACAGTGGACCTTGAAGAAGCAATGGAAGGTGGAGGGGCAGAAAGAAGGGGAGGCACAAGGAATGCCGGAGTCGGGGTGCAGGGGGGACCAAGCAGAAAGCATCTGCAGGCACGGCCATGTGGCTAGCATGGGAGAAGGAGGAGATTCAAGAAAAAGGCAACGCCCGAGGGAGGAAGACAGCACCAAGCTACAAGGGTGCCTCAAATCCCAGCCCAGGAGTGTGGCCCCCATGAGCAGAGATGGAGACGGGGGACACTGGCAAGCAGCGCCTTCGCAGGACTCTTCCAGGGCCTGGATGGAAGGAGGGGCCGGTAAAAATAAGTCAAGGTCATTCCAAGCCCCCGAGCCAGAGAGATTGCTAAAATGTCGGTGTCACTAACCAACATGGGGGTGGCAAAAACTGCCACTGATTTTGACTGGGAAGGAAACAGGCAATATCACACAATGTCAAGTTTAATAATATCCTGTCGCCATGCACTATCTCATTATTCCACACATGTTCATTATCTCCCCAGATTGTGTGTTAGCTGGCTGGGGAAACTCGGTCTTCTCTTGTAGCCTCTACAGCTTCTCCAGCAGGGCTGAGCACGTAACAGGAGCCCAACACATAGCAATGGATGTCAATTTCAAGAACGTAAAATGGCCTAAACCCCACAGTCCATGGAGGAGCACTTCAGAGAGGCGGCTATCAAGTGAGTGTTGTTCTAAAAGCCCTGTCCGGCCACAGCCAGAGGCATCTGACAATGTCCACCAAAGAAACGCCATCCACGAGGTGACGATCACCCCGTCACTCAGGGTATCCAAGAAGAAACTAGACAACCGACTAGCAGAGGCTCCGGGAAAGGAGTCCCTGCGTTGGGAGCAAGAAGCTCCACAGCCCCCACCATCTCTCAGACGCTGTGGTTCAAAAATGTGTGAATTTGATCTGCTTCATTGGCAGGTCCCATTCAGAAATAGCCAGACTGACTTAAAAAAGAAATCTCCATGCCTCTTTCTATTTCTTTCAAACCCTTTAAATGTCAAGTTCCAGACCACTGCTCTGCCTTGCCGGGTGGCTGGATACCAAGCCCATGAGCGCCGGGTTTAGAATAGCGCCTGGCGTGGCCGGAGGAGGAGTCTGACTTCATGCATTCCTAATGCACGTCTATTTTTACAGCCACGAGACACGTTGCCTTCCCTCGCTGTTCACATCAATATCACACAGGGACGCTGACACAGGGCCATCTGTCCTCGCAGACGCGTTCTTTTGGGAGGGGAAGCAGAGAGAACAGGAGGGGAATAGATATGCATTTTTGTTCTAAGTCTGAAAATTGACTTCGGATATGATGGCTCCCAGGCTTGAGCTGGCCAGAGATGCCTCGTGCCAATCCCAGGGGGAGGGGGTGTCTTGTTATTTCACCTGCACAGTTGGTTAGGCCAACCAAGCACTCGCTCGCTCCCTCACTCACTCATTTACCTGGGGCATGGCGGCCCCGGGTCACACCTCCTTCAACTATGCTTGATTGTCTGGAGGCAAGAAGACGAAGATGTGCAGGGAGGGAGGGACAGGACCTGGTGAGGGACAGATGAGGTGGTCCTTTCTGAGCACCCATGGTGTGTCCAGGACTGTATCCAAGCAAGTCCTGCTGGGTGGAGCTTCCCCTGAGGGCCCACTTTAAGACAGGGCATGAGTCCAGACCTGAGAGCCAACCCGGGAGGGCCCTCTTGTTTGTTGGAACAAGGGCAATGAGGGCCCTGGTCAGTGTGGCTGTGACCCCAGGATCTGGCCTGAGCCTTTCAGGTAGAGTCCCATGCTGTAGGGAGGAGCCCCAGGGAGATTCTAAAGAACAGCTTCCCAGGGAGCCCCAAACCTGGTGAATGACATGGACTCTGGCTCCCAGGGTCTTCGGGGGCCACTGCGTCTTCTCATCTCCTTCCTCTAACAACACATCCATGTTTCCTTTAACACACTGCACCCACCTCTGGTCGTCCTGAGGGGCCTGTCACTGTTGACTCCACGTCCCTTAGTAATAGTACTGGGCCAGGCCAACCAATCAAAATGCCCCTCTGAAGGGGACTGAAGTGATTAATTCAGGGAGGCATCAACATGCTGGGTGGCCAATGAGAGCCTGACCAGGACTTTGCAGTTACTAGGGAGAGAATATGTCATGGTTTGGGTCCTACATGTCCCCCAAAGGCCCATGTGTTGACAGTGCTATTGGGAAAGGAGAGACACTTTGGGAGGTGGAGCCTAGTTGGGAGAAGTTGAGTCACTGGGGCCGTGACCTTGAAGGTATATTGCCCGGCTTTGCTCTGTTATGCACTTCCTGCCCCACGGTGTTCTGCCTCAACACAGGCTCAAAGGGATGGGCCCAAGTGACCATGGACTGAAACTTCTGAAACCGTGAGCCCCAATCAACCTTTTCTCCTTTAAGTTGACCTGTTTCAGGTATTTTGTCACAGCCCTGGAAAGCTGATTCAGACAATGAGTCTAAAACCACCATTCACCATCTTGCCTACTCTGTGGAAAAGACCTGTTTAAAGACTAAAGGCAACAGGAGATCACCGAAGTCAAAAAGAAGAGACAGAATGTGATGACTTCAATTGATCTCTGGCTCCACCATACATAAAGCCAGCTCTTATCCCTCTTTCAGTCTCATTTGGCTTTTCATTACACAGTTTCCTCACTGATGGGCACTTAGAAAACCTTGGCCTGGAGGGGTGTTCTAGAGCAGGGTCTCATCACTGTGTTCACCCTCTGAGAATCTTCATACTCTGAGCTGGGGAGTGAACTGGTGTAGGGGCCTGGCCTGAGGGGAGGGTGGCATGTGCTCTGCCAGCAGCTATAGCCAGGAAGAGCATCTTGTTGGGCACCTGCTGCTGTGTTCCGCTGACTCTGACTTGGCCAGAGTCCCAGTGGTATTCCTAGGCCACTGAAGCATCTTCCGTCCTCAAGTGATGGCCACTTTGTTCCAGCTCTGAGAACAGCCTGGACTGACTCCCTCCTAATTCTGGGAAATGCCTAGACATTTAGGAGAAAGGGGCCCGAGAGTGACAGGGGGAGGCCAGGGAATCTGAGTGTGGGGACGTCAACCCTGCTCGTTGGGCCACTGTGGGAAGAGGCTTACTTATGCTCACACTGTGAAGCTGCTCATCCCTGATCTGCTGAACCGCAAGAAAGAGGTCCAACCTCCAGGCTGGTGGGCAGACCCAGCTGACACCCACTGAACGCCCCCCTCTCCCATTTCAAGGCAAATTTGGGGAGAGGGGGTGCAATTGAAACCTCCAGGACATGCACATGAAGATGAGACAAGACAGTCATGCTCTGGGTGACCCCTTTCCAACCAGAAAGGTCTGAGGCACATTTCTTAAAATTGAGTTTCTTTCATTGTGCTAAAACACACATAACATAAAATTTAACATCTTTGAGGCTGGGGCTGTAGCTCAGTGGTAGAGCACTTGCCTTGCACATGTGAGGCACTGGGTTCGATCCTCAGCACCACATATAAATAAATAAAATACAGGTATTTTGTCCATCTACAACTAAAAAATAAAAATTAAATGAAATTAAACAATAAAATCTACCATCTAATCCCTTTGTAAGTGTACGATTCTTTGGCGTTGAGTACGTGCACCATACTGTGCCACCTTCACCACCACTTAGCTCCAGAACTTTTTTATGGCTCCATACTGAAACTTTGTAATACCAACCCCCAGCCCTAATAGCCTCTATCCTACCTCCCGTTTCTGTGGCCTTGCCTACTCCAAGAACTCCAGCTCAGGGCGTCTCATTCAATATTTTTCCTTTGTGCTTGGTTTATTTCACTTAGCGTGATGTTTGCATGGTGCCTCCACACTGCACATGTATCAGGAGCTCATTCCTTTTAATGGCTGAATAATATTCCCACTGTCTGCTCGACTGCATTCTGTTGACCACTCATCTGCCGATGGACACTTGCACTGCTTCCATCTTCAGCTAAGGGGAATGACGCTGCTGTGGACATTGAACTAGTATCCATCCATTTGAGTCCCTGCTTTTAGTTCTTCTGCATACACGCTCAGAGCAGGCTGGCTAGATCCTACAGTGACTCAATGATTAACTTAAAGGAGGGCGTGAGGGAAAGGGAGAGACAACAGAAACACTAGGTTCAGAGACCCCAGCGGGAGCCCCAACATGGTCTCTCACTGTGGCTTTGGACCTGTGAATTAACTTTCTGTGTCTGTTTGTTGATTGACAACATGGGGATAATGCCCCTGCTCAGGGTGTGGTAAGGTGGAGGAAGGTCACCTTCCTCACACTGGCAGCAGATCCCTGGGGGAAGATCTGCTTGGTTGGAGTGAATGCTTCTGCTGGAAGTGGGCAGGTTGGCTAAGGTTGTAAAGATCAGTCTCTGGACAAGGGGTAGCTGTCCTGGGGAAAATAGGACCCCCAAACCAGCCTACCCTACATAAGCCATGTGCCCCAGCAGAGGACTGTGTCTGTTCCCCGTCTGTTCCCACACACAGCGAAATTGGAGCTTCTCGATCCAAGTCTGACCCCCACACACACCTCCCAGCATACTTGGCCCCCTATTTCCCTAGAATAAAGTTCTAACTATACTCTGTCCTCCAGGGCCTGCAGACCCAAAGGCCCCCTGCCTCTGTGGCTCCCATTAGAGACCCCTACTCCTAAAGCCCAGTTCTCCCGAATTTCTTTTCCTTATTTTAATGCAAAATTCTCTGCTGATGGGCAGTCTTCAAATGAGGAAACTGAAGTTCTATCAAGATAAATACTGTGCCCAAGGTCACATTGTTGGCAAGAGGCCCAGCCAGGTTGGAGCCGAGATCCAGTAAACCTAAAGTCCATGGTCCTTTGGCTCCAGGATTAGAGTGCAGAGGGCATTAGAGCTCCCATTGACAGGTCTACGGTACACCCTGGGGGGTAACCAGTTCTACCCACTACCTGGATGACCTTGGGAAGTCACTTCCTAAAGAATCTTGGCCCGGCCCCACACCAGCCTGCAATCATGATGTACAGTCCTTGATCATCCGGGGTCACCATGGGAGTATATTATTGCTGTTATTTCAGAGTTGGCCGCTCTTGTCTCTTCTGCCTTCAATGGGAGCTCTGTTGTGCCTCGTGAATAAAACCTGTCACATGAAGCACAATTTGAATGGAAAAAAATCCCGGGCCAGAGAGTCTCCATTTCCAATGGCCTGGGACATCAAAGTGGCCCTGGTACCCAGGGATTGCTAAAGCACTCTGAACAGACATCCAACCCCAGCAGTTCATTTCCTTAACAAAAGTTGGAACAAACAGAGAAACAGGAATCTATTTTATAGGCAAAGATTGAGAAAATAGGAGAAAAAAACTTTCCACAGTTGTAATATACAAATGGAAGCTCTTCAATCTCCAGGCCAAATGCAATCACACTTATGTCATCAGGTCATCCTGCAGGGTGAGGTCAGTGGAGCTCCCCTCCAAAGGAGGGGTCAGCTCACACCAGGAGTCCCCAGGTTCTTGCTGGCCTCAGCCAAAAACTATGGTGCTTTGACTTACCATGGTTAGTCTCTGAGATTTAGGGTCTGAGACAACCCTTTAGGAATTATCTGAAAATGCTAGCCAGTGGCCCAGGTAATTTTATCCCAACAGTATTTAGTTGGTTCTGATGCCTATCTAGGGCCTTATGCAGAGAGAAATCCATACCCTCCTTCCCAACATCCAGATGGAGAAGTATTCATACAAAAGATAACCAACTTCCTCACAGTTTTTAATACATACTGATTCTAGGCACATAATCACAAATTGTATACGTACAACCTTTGACCCAGAAACTCCCCTCCAAGTTGTGTTAGTCAGCTATTGCTACATAACAAAATGTTCCAAAATGTAGTGGCTTAAAATAGGAATAAACATCTATTATGTCAATTGCTTTAGTTTAGGATCTTGGAAGCAGTTTACCTGGATGTTTATGATTCTCACAGTTGGGGTTTACTCATACAGTGAGTTGATGCTGTGGGGGCCTGTTTCTCACCACATGGGCTACTCTGTGTGGCTGCTTGAGTGTCCTCACAATATGGCATCTGCTGTCCCTCCAGTGAATGATCTAAGAACAAGGAAGGCTATCATTTCATTTATGCCCTGGCTTGAGAAGTCACACCCATTCTTTCCATAATACCCTACTGATTACTCAAGCCAGCCCCCCTCAGTGTGGGAGAGCAGAGATTCCAGGAGGGCAGAAGCATCAGGCCATCTTGAAGGCTGACACAGCCCTTGCATTCTCTCCAGCACCATGAACTGACTTGTCTGGGCATTCACCACAGCTGAGTTCAGAGGGGCAGAGAGTGGAAGGCTCTGCAGAGAGAGGGAGAAGTGGAGAAGACCCATGATGAAGTTCTGTGCAGCAGGTAAAAGAAAGGGATTCCATGTCCACACGGCTTTAAACATGGTGAGAAGGTAAAACACAGAGTGAGTTCCATAGCGCCCCTCATTGGTATCAATTAAAGATACAGATAAAACAAAACACGTGTTGTCAGAGCATGTACAACAACAAGATACGTGTTAAACCCATTAGAGTAGCTACTTGTAGAGGTGAGGTGGGACTGGAAGACAGAAGTGGGGGCTACAGGGAAAAATAGACAGGGCCATGGAGAAACCAGTAATAATGGAGTTCCATGACCTGAGATATAAACTAACTCAACCCTCTGTGTCTGTGGACCCTTGCACAGGAAGCAGACATTTTCCTCTATATCTGGGTCACATGGGGTGACCCACCTACTCCACCTCAGCTCTTGCAGAAGCCCTCTTCAGAGCAGTTGATTTGCTATTAGTGGTGACGGCAGCGGTGGTGGTACTGTTCGGTTGATTTTGTTTTACAACCAAACCCATCTCCAATTCTTTCTCTAGAACTAAAAAATCCATTCCCTGCTAGGAGTTGCACAAACTGAATCTGTTCCCTGCCGTTAGAATCCACGCTTCTCCTGTGAACTCTCCCTCAGGGAGGGCTCCACCATCCACGCAACTGTCCAATCAGAAATTGCATTATTGGACTGCTGGGGCTGGGGCTCAGTGGTAGAGGGCTCACTTAGTACATGCGAGGCCCTTGGTTCTCTCCTCAGCACCACATAAGAATAAATAAATAAAATAAGGTATATAAAAAAAGAAATTGCCTTATCATCTGTCCCTCCACCTGTCACTCTACCCCAGACCTAAGAGGCCCTATAAACACCAATTCAAATTGTCATCACCCGCTCTTTGTAAGTTCTAACTTTATCATCTGCAAAGAAGGGCACTTGCCTTGGTGTCAACTAAGACACTCTGAGTTGCAAGTACCAAACACACAAACTAGCTCAAGCCCATTCTGGTCTCTATCTCCAGGCTTGGCTCTGCCCCCACCGTGGATGGCACCGGCTCTCAGACAGGCTCTCCTCTCATGGGCACAGGTGAGGCAGAGACTCCTGGTCTTACATCCCCTAGGCTTTGTAGCCTTCACAGAGAAGTCAGATCTTGTTCCCAAGCACCACTGGCTCTCTTTGGGTCACATGACACCCCTGAACCATACACCATAGCCAGGGAAATGCTCTGATTGGCCAGGCCTGAGGCCCACGTGACATCTCTACACTGGGGGTAAAGTCACCTACTCAATGCACAAGGAATGAGCGGAGGGCTCTTCCTCACCAGCAGAATCAGGACATGGTGACCAGATGAAGGGCACATGGGTGTCTGACCAGGCTGACCACCACAACTACCTCTCGGGGTGCAGCAAGATGACATGCCCGGCATGCAGACTACTCTCAGTGAATATAGAGATGACAGCACCTGCAACTCCATCATTGACTTTTGGGTATTGGAGCACATTAATATTTTTGAAAGCTAGAAAGTCTAAACATTAGCAGCACAAATAAATTCAAACCTTTATAGTCTAGAGTTCCTAGCAATAGCAGATCACAGCTGGGTGTACCACTCATGATCGTCTTTTGCTCCCATAAAAAATGACTACATGTCACTTTTTTCTTTTTAATTCCTGGTAGTGGGGATTGATCCCAGGGCTTCACACAGGCTAGGCAAGCACTGAACTGCATCCCCTGCACTTTTTATTTTTTATTTTGAGACCGGGTCTTGCTAAGTTGCCCAGGCTGGACTTGAGCTTGCAATCCTCCTGCCTCCACCTCCCGAGGTGCCGGGATTATAGGTTTGTGCCATCACACCCAGATACATGTCACAATTTTCTGATGAACACATAGATTATTTGGTGAGGGAGAGCATCTCAGTCCCATATTGAAAACACTCTCCTCAAGTCAATCAGAAGCTCCAAGAGTAGAAGAAATCTTGGGGTTTCTCAGCAGGCCTGCAGCACCCCTGCCTGCTTCCACACACAGCCCAGACCCCCGTGTTTATGAGGTCTTGCTCATTCTTTAAGACTTTTCTATGTGAAAGTCCCATCGCCTCAACTAAAACGTGAGTTCCAGGAGGGCAGAGCGCCTGGCCACACTTCCCCTGGTCCCTAAAGCTGCCTCTCAGGGTGAAGTTGCCTGGCCAGCCGGCTGGCTAACCCACTGTCTGGCTGTCTGTCTGACTGACAGTGCAGTCCGGATCCTGGCAGTTGGCAGAATTCCCATGTGTCTGCACAGCCCACATCCCCCAGCCCTGCTGCCAACCGGGGCTTACGCCCCGTCCATTAGAGGCTCCATTTGTGCCATTAACGGGAGCTTCAGCGACAGCTGCCGGCAGCAGGTGCAAAGCAAACAGAGCCGGCTCTGGAGAGAAACCTTTTGCCTGTGGAGCCAGCTGTAGGAGACAGTGAAGAGCAGCGGGAGGGGGAAGGTTCTTTCTGAAAGCCAGCACAGCACAGGGAAAGTTTGGTCAGAGCCATTTTCATCTTGGAGTCAATCAGCCTGATGGGCCAGCTGGTTGTCCACCCAATCACACCAGAGCCAAATGTCCCTGTTCACGGAGACTGCGATGGTCCCACCTGCTCCTCTCTCTCCCACGAAGCCCTTGCTCCACCTCCAAACTCAGGCCTCCCTCCTTCCCAGAGAGGGTAGAGGACAAATGAGGAAGAGAAAAGGGGGCCACACTTAGAATCTCCGTGTTTGGGTTGGCAGAATCTCCATCACCTGGAGCTTTTAAAATGCCCTCCTCAGCTCCACCCCAGACATCCTGAGTCAGAACCCCCAGTTTAACAACTTCTTGGGGTGCGCAGGAAGGTCCGAGAAGCCCTAGTGTGGGCCTCGGGCATTCACCCCATCGTCATTTTTATTGAGGCTCCACTAGATGTCTGGCACAGCTGTGGGCACTGGGACCACATCAGAGACCAAAGAGATGAACTATCGCAGATCTTGGGGAGCTTAGTTTCAAGCAGAGAAAACAGACAGTAAATAAGATGCAAAATAGTGTATGCTGGTGGGTGATAACTGCTATGGAGAAAAACCAAGGGGGGAAGAGGATTGGAGCCTGCCAGGGCCGGACGGGGGTGAGGAGGAAGCCATGTTGCGCGGAGGGAGGAGGGACAGGGGCCCGAAGTCCTAGTTTGTCTGGATGGGAGATTCCTGGGAGGTGGGAATTTCAATTTGAATATCAAGCTGGTCCCAGTTAAACGGGAACAGTTGGTCACCCTAAAAGAAGGGCTAGGATGGCAATTAAGCTCAGAAGAAAGGGACAGCATCCTGCAGGGCCCCATCACTCACCGTGGGACCCTCCACCCAGCAGCGTCGCAGCCCTGGAAGCGTGTTAGAAATGCAGGTTCTCAGGCCCCGGGCCAGACCTGCTGAATTGGAATCTGCATTTTTTAAGTTTCACCCCAGGGGCTGCAGATGCTCCTCGGCTCCTTGTAGAACTTGTGAGGACTTTGGCACTTAGAAGCCATCCCAGATGACATGCTTCAACGTGTAACAGGCTGACGACAGACCAAGGGAGGGAACCAATAAGGAGACAGCAGGAATAATGCCTGTGAGCATTAAGAGCAAGAGTGCTTCCTGGCCCTGGGCTGGTGACCAGTGAGCTGGCGGAAGAGGCTGGACGCTAGATCTATGATGAAAGGAGTGTCCCTGAGGAGTTTAGTAAATACAATTCCTTCAAAGAACGCCTTCTCCTGATCTCATCTTCTTTGTATTAATCTCCCACATTAGTCCCCTTCCCTCCACCAACATTTTGGGGACCCTGGTGGTAGAAGTCCCCCTGCTGGACCGTATGATATACTTTCTAATGGAAGAAACCCAAGGGGCACAGAGAGGACCCATCTGGGGCAGGGACAGGGATTCAGATGAAGATCCCCCAAGAGATTTGTCCTCATATCAAAGCGACATCACAAAGAAGCCCAAGGTGAAGGATGATGTAGAGACAGGAAGCAGCTCCTGTAAATCCCAGAGTGCACCAGGGCAGGAAGCACTCCCAGATTGGGGTCACCAGGGTCACTGTGGCCTGGGTACACTCCTTCCTTTCCCCAGATCAGACCTCTAAGACTCTCCACTGCCCAAAAGAAGAAGTCCAATCTCACACCTGAAGTCCAATGCCATCTTCATTCAAACCCAAGCGCATTTTTCTGCTGTATTTCCCAGCTCCCCCTCCAAATATACCTCTTCTCTGTGACCCCACCTGGGTCAGGCTCTTTCAGGACTCCACACCATTTCCAGGACCAAGACTGGACAAATGGGCCCAGTTCTGGACCCATTTCAGCCCTTCCACTGCTCTCTCCTCTTGCAGCAAGCAGTCTATAAGGCTAAGGGGACACGCCCGCCAGAGCCCACATTCTCTACTCTAGCTCCTTCCAGGAGCCACAGCCGCTGGGATCCACTGTCCACCTGGGCCCAGCTCACTCACAGGCCTCAACCTCTTTCCCAGGCTAGTCCTGCTGAAGGTGAGCAAGCTCGTCCACGTCCAGCCTGCTGTTTACAGGGGCTATGCCCTGATCTTGGATGTGTGGACTGGGGTGACTACAAAATGCAGGATGGTGTTGGGGTGGGAGGGGAGGGGTTACAGACCCCTGTCATTCCAGAGCAAAATTCCAAGGATTCTGAAAATTCTAAATTGGGCCCTGCCTTCCAGATCATTCTGAAGATAAGCAGATAAACCTGTTTTACTTAACAGATTGTTAGTGTGAGTTACGACTTTTTAATATTTAGACATCTGGTCTATGGCCTCCATCTGCACTCTGACCCCGGGCCCCACAGATGTTCTGGCCAGGCCTATGGCACGGCTTTCACCCTGGAGTTCTTCTTGGAATGCCGCTCCCCTCCTCCACTTGTTCTATCTGAAATGAATTGCATTCAAGGTCCATGTGGACATCACCTGTCATTTTCGCCTGCCAAAAAAATCTATGATGAAAAGACAGGCCATGGCAGAGAGAAAAAGGCAGAACAGAGGGTAGAATAGGAGGAAGACAGAGATCAAGGAACCCTGTGTAAGTTCCTGGATCCAGCCATGCCTGAAGCAATTCTATTACCTAAGCTAACAAATGCTTCTTTTTTGAGTAAGCTGGCTGGAACTGGATTTCTGTCACCAGCAACTGAGGAGCATTAATACTGATTCTACTTCATAGAATTATAGGTGTCAGAGCCTGAATGGGCCTTAGAAACCTTCCTTCCAATAAAACTTCCCATTATTTGATGTGTGTAGAACCTGAGACTCAGAAGTTTTGTCCCAATTCACACACTAAATTAGGGCCAGAACTGGGACTGGAATTCTAATATCTTTACTCCTCAGCTGTGACCCAGGGTCCCCTCTCTGGGTCACCTTCCTCAACGCTCCAGACCAGAACTTCTGCCTCTCCCTCCCCAGCAGCCCTGTTGTGAGCACCCTGTTCCCATCCATCCCTGATTCTGTGTTTTCCGTTCACTGGTTCCTGGGGTGTTGTGTCCCAATTCCAGCAGCAAATCCCAAGAGGGAGGAATGGTGCCATCCCTCACTCAGGCCCCACTGGCCCGAGTTCATTGCGGGGCCTACAATGGGAGTTAAATGAGCACTTCCTAAGTCACCAAAAGCCCGGATGCATGATTGGCTAAACCCAGCCTCCTTTCCATCCAGTGCACCATCTCAGAGTTAATGTTTCTTGCAGGCAAGCCTTTTTTATCTAATAAGCTATTTCCCAGGCCATTAGGAGGAACTACAACCCGAGGCAGGAATGCTATGTTGCTTTTTTTTTTTTTTCCTCCATTTCCTTTTGTTTTCAATTTTCTGCCTGCGGAGTTCTCTTCCTTCCCCCTCCCTTCTTCTTTCACAGCCCAAGTTGCTAAATTGCACATCGCCAGCAACTCCTGTGAGTTTAGTCCTTAAGTGTTACATGTCTGTAACAGATACTCCATAAGCAGCACTTATCTTCAGGAGGGGCTGGCGAGGCACGCTAAAATTACATTTCCATTTCGGTTCCTATGTTTTTAAGCTGTTATTTTAGCATTTCTGACTAGTTCACAGTTGACACCTACTGATGGAAAATTAAATGAAACTTGGCCAAGAATGAGCCTTCCCTCTCCTCCCCAGGCTGGGAATTAGCTCCTTTTTATAAAAAGGCACAGCTGTAGAGGGGCAGCAAGGCTCCCAGATTTGGAAATGAAGGTCTGCTGTACAAACCCAGATGAATGGCCCTTGGACCTTGGGGGCAAATCACCTGAGACCTCTGAACCTGGCTTCTCTCATGTGGGAACCTGTACAATGCAGTTCCTGTGAGGTCTAATGTTTTTAAATAATTTTTATTGTTTTGTGTGCATATGTATTTGTTGTTGTTTTATTTTATTTATTGATTTATTGTGTGTGGTGCAAGGGATCAAATCCACGTCCTCACACATGCCAGGCCAAGGCTACACCACTGAGCCACATCCCCAGCCATCCTGCAAGGTCTTATAGCAATTCTTGGCACATAGTAGGTGCCCAACAAATGTTAATTGTTTCTAAGTCTTAGTCCTTTATTTCTTAGCCATTTGATTTGATATCCTTTGGATTGGTTTATCCTCGAAACTGGTTAACAAAGTGATTACATATGGGAATTAGGAGGTTCTTCTTCTTGGTTAAGTTAGCCATGTCGTCACTCTCAGCCCAAGCCCTACAGCAGGGCCCTGTCCTGGGGATCATTTCCCAACTCCACAGAGCAACATGAACTGGCTCCCACTTCCTCTTCCCTTCCTGCCCAATCTCCTGCCACAGTCCCACCTGGAGCTCTTGGCCAGCTACTTCCAACTGCCCAGAGTGTCCTTCCCCTGACTGGCAGCCTGGCAGCCTCCTCCTCACACTGGGGCAGAGAGTCTGTTGCTACTTCTTGTCTTTGGATCTCCAGTTTGGCACTTCCCATTGGGCCCTTCACCGGTGTCCATCTCCCCTTGCCTGTGAGTGTCTGGGACAATGGACTATGTCTTGTCCATCTTTTATCCTTGCTTCCAGGCAGATGCTGGGAGTACAGTAGGGGCTCGGAAAATATTCCTTAAAAGGATGAGAGGAGTCACAAGCACGTGAAAAATAAATAAGCAGATTTCATATATAAAGACAAAACATCCTTTAATTAATATATAAAAATTTAGCAGGGCGGGGTGGCACACACCTATAATCCCAGCAGCTCCAGAGGCTGAGGCAGGAGGATGGCAAGTTCAAAGCCAGCCTTGGCAAGAGCAAGGTGCTAAGCAACTCAGTGAGACCCTGTCTTTAAATAAAATACAAAATAGGGCTGGGGATGTGGCTCAGGGGTCAGATGCCCCTGAGATGGGCATTTGAGTTCAATCCTCAGTACCCAAATAAATGAATATATATATAAATGTAAATTTGATTTATAAATATATATATTTTTATTCATAAATATCTATATAATTTTAATGCAATTTCAACCCATATTCTAATGGGGTTTTCATGAAACTTGAAGAGTTCCCAAATTATAAGTTGTCTAAAGTGGCCTGAAGAGTAGATTCATAAGAATAAACAAGGCAAGCTTGTTTATTTTTTTGCTCCACTAAATATCAAAATATAATAAGGCCATATCAATTAAAATAGAAGATCCTAGTAGAAGAGAGAAATGGATTGAGGGGTTGTATCCAAGAGTCCAAACACACACCTGTGTATGGGAGAAGGGGGGCATGATAAACCCAGTGTCTTGGGTCAGCAGGGAAAGACAGGCCATCTGGAAACCAATGGAAAGTCAACCGCCGGGTGTCTATAGGAGAGAAAGTAGACAGCCGGGACAGCTAGGCTATGCTGTGGAATAAATTGTCCCCAAAGCTCAGTGACTGGCCACAGGGACGGCTGATTTCTGGCTCAGAGGATATAGCCATGGCAGTTGACAAGGTTCTGCTCATTTAAAATCACCCAGGAGGGAGCAGCCACCACCTCAGTCGTTGCCAGAGAGCCTCTGAACGCCCGCCCAAGGCCTTGCTCAGCCCCCACCTGCCTGGTCCTGAAGCCCGCCCCCGTCCGCTCCCAGCCCTGGCTACTACCAGTCACAGGGCTCACCCTGTCCCGAGAAGGGCAGGAAGCCAAACCCACCTGGGTGCTGTGAAGGGCAGAGAACCAGAGACACCTGACGGAGAAGGCGCAAGACACCACCTTTGCCATTTTACTCCCCTCGCCCATATTAGTGGTTGTTTTTTTTTTTCAAGCAGAAGGAAATTTTTAAAGTAATCTTAGGAAGATGACTTCTATTCAGGCATAATTTTAACTAAAGTAGCATTATATTTAGGGACATAAAAAGATGTTCATGGTATATTTGTTGTGTGAGATTTCAGAAGCTAGGTTTGGGGGAAGGAAGTGCTGAGGATCTAACTCACGGCCTCATGCATGCTGTGAGGTTAGTAGTGCTCCTTGGTCCCTCCTCCTCCCTGATTTCTGACATGGTTATAATGGATCCTAAGAACCAAATAAGATCAGGGTACATCAGCTATATTAATGAAGTAGGATGAGAGGACTCAGTGGAGTCCAGCCTCAATCCTTGAATCCAGGCCTGACTGTTCACCAATAAGCAATCAATTTAAGTTTTTGTTTGTGTTTGTGTTTTATTTATTTATTTTGGTACTGGGGATTGAACCCAGAGGTGCTTGACCACTGTTATTTAGAGACAGGGTCTCGCTGAGTTGCTTACAGTCTTGCTAAGTTGCTGAGGCTGTCTTTGAACTTGAATCCTCCTGCCTCAGCCTCCCAAGCCACTGGGATTACAAGTGTGTGCCACCATGCCCAGCACAATTTAAGTTTTTTTTTAAGTCCTTATTATAAATATACTGATTCTTCTGGAATAGTTATGCATAGAAATTAAAGGACTCCAGAGGTCACCGAGTCTTGGCATGAAAATGATACACTTAATTAATCGGCATAGGATCACCCACCAAACAGGGCCCAGAGCAGGGACTCACAGTCATATCTGACAAAGTTATGACTTTAGGCTTGTTCTTGATTCTCCAAATTGCATCCCTATGCTAAACCAGATTACCAGGAGATCCTGGACCAAGTTCTGGGTATCCTGCTTCCAAACAGAACTGTGTTTACCAGTCTCTGACCTTAGCATTATGGTTTGGACTTCACCAACAGACCTGCATCTCTTGGTCTAAAAACTCAAGCCAAAGACATGTGCCTCGTGCCATTTTGCACACCCCATAGGAAAATCGCCATCCTCTGTACCCCCAGCTCTTCCCTATGGCTGGTGAGAACAGGGAGCCCTGCTCTGAGCCACCACTGACTTGTCTTCTCCATTAAAAACTCAGAACCATACTTTTGTCTTCAACAGGATTCTCCTCAGAGTTACGGGGTGCTCTTCTCTACTCCCTACATGTGTGTCTGCTGCCATGGTCACACAGCTGCCGATACATTACTACTTTCCCACCAGAGATCTGATTTATAGGCTGTGATGATGACAGTTGCCCAAGTTGCTCTTCGGGGACCTGAAGGTCACTTTTTTTCGTGGTGGTGGGGAAGAGTACAGAGGATTGAACTCAGGAGCACTTAACCACTGAGCCACATCCCCAGCCCTATTTTGCATTTTATTTAGAGACAGGGTCTCACTGAGTTGCTTAAGGCCTCACTTTTGCTGAGGCCGACTTTGAACTTGCAATCCTCCTGCCTCAGCCTCCTGAGCTGCTGGGATTTCAGGCGTGCACCACTGCACCCAGCTTGAAGGTCACTTTTGCTGAAAACACTGATTCCACATTTGGGCCTTTAGGTGTCCCATGGGTGACTGGAATGGGATGAAAGTCTTGGCATCTCTTTCTTCATATTGTGTCTGTCTCCTCTGTCCCTCTTAACCTTGGGATCAGATTTACTCAGCTCTGCTGAATAGATAAGTTGATCATTTGAGGACTGTTTTGTCCAAAACTATAAGATTAACTTGGCCTAGACTTTCCTGGTCTCCCCCCCGACACACACGCACGTATCTAAAGACGCCCACCCGCCAACTTGCCCTGAAACACCAGGCCATGAAAGGAATGCCAAGGGAGAGCACCAAGGTCCTGGAAGATCTCCACCTATTCCCAGAAGACGTGGAATTCTTCCCTTTTATTACCCTTCCCCATCTGGCACTATTCCCATCTTTACCTGACACCCCTCAATGTCCTGGGGTTGAAAAGGTGATTTCTGAACAAAGTTCCTTGTTCCCTATTCTGTGGCTTCTGAACAAAGACTTTCTTTCTCCCCAACACTCATCTCTCAGACTGGTTTTCCCCTGAGTTCAGTGACACCTTTTGCCTTGGTTTCCCTGTCTGTGCAATGGGGGTGGTAATCCCAGTATCTGTCTCCTGGGCTCCTCCTGAAGATAAAATGAGAGTGTATATCCTGTGCCTGCTTGCAGACAGCAGCCCACAGAGGTCAGAATCGCCATTTTATTCCACAGTGGTCAGACATTGGCAATTTTATGTGGTTTAACGTAACAAGCTAACAAAGGCAGATAGGCTGTAAATAAGCACAATACATAATCTCAAGCCACAGGGGCAGATTCAGACATCTGGATAATTTCCTATTTGGAAGGAGAGTTCTGGAGCCCTAGGAAGATCTTACAGTATGGCCTGGGAATGCTAGGGAGGAGCAGAGGAATAGGTGGTGGAGGCCGAGGGCCCTGGAACAGAAATAAGAAGTCTCAGAAAGGAGGTGCGAAAGTGTAAAGAAAACCCTTCTGGACTCAGATATTGCCCAAATATACCTCCAAATCCAGACCTCCCTCTCTTCAAGCTGTTCCCCCAAAGCCTTCCCAGATTCTGCCCCTTCTTCAAGATGCAGCCAGCCTGGCCACAGTCAGCTCTCCCTTAACCACTCCAGGTCTTTCTGTCCCCAAGTTCCCTCAGCTTGTCCTTAGAAGGCGCGTCACAGGCCTAACCACACTTCCTTCTCCCAGCAGTAATGACAAAGGCTGCAGCTACCTGCTCTTAGGTCTCTGCTGCCCTATCAGGTTTAACTTGGGCCTAGACAGAGGAAGCACTTAGAAAATGTTTGCTGAAATGCAGCTTCACTGAGCAGCTGGTTTTCCCCAGAGGCTAGTCCTTGGGTCCCACTAAAAAGTAGGATTATATATATATATATATATATTTTGTTGTTGTTGTTGTTTTCAGTGGACTTTTATTTATTCATTTATATGCAGTGCTGAAAATCGAACCCAGGGCCTCACACATGCTAGGCAAGTGCTCCACCACTGAGCCACAAACTCAGCCCAGAGTGGGATATTGATATTATAGCACTGTTGCATTTGGAAGAAGTGGGGGCTGGAAGCAATAAAAGAAGCCCAGTAAGGACAAGGACCATGGCAGTAGAGGAACTTTTACCTAAAAGGTCTGAGGAGCACCCTCAACTGGGAAGGGAGGACTCAGGACTTGTTCTGAAGCCAGGGCACTAGAGGGCAGCTGATAGACAGGGAGGGACCTGTCCTTCCTTCAGCCACCCAGGCCAACTAACCTGCAAGGCAGGCCTTCACCACTAAATGTAAATGCATCCGACTGCAAGGGCAAACTGGGCTTCATCCTTGTGCCATCATGCTGGGTGACCTTAGCAACCCACTTAACCCCCCAGGGCTTCAATTTCCCCAGCTGTAAATTGAGCTCAACCTCTGGGCCACCCTTTCCCGAATTTTGAGCAAAGCCCCAGAATCGTGCAGCCCACCTCCATGGAGGCAGCAGCACAAAAGAGAGCGATTTAGAACTGGCGCCCTGGTGCACCCTATCAGGGACCCAGGACTGGGCTCTGTTCCCGTGAGCCGTGGGGCTGCAGCTGGGGATTACAGGGACGCCTCTGGAGGCCTCCGCCGGTGGCACCACCGCCTGCCCGAGAGGCTCCGCTCTTGTCAGAATATTAACACTCTGGATGCATTTGTGTGTTACTCATGATTGCGACCACGGTTCCAAAAGGATTATGCAGCATGCATATTTATGAGACAAGCCCAGACAAAGACTACCACATTTTAAAAGATGCAATTATCTCTAAAAAGTTCAGCTTTATTTTCATGCTAATGAATACAATATTTTTAAGCAAACCTAATTGGTTTGCCTGGGCTCCCATAAAAGCTCTCAACTCATTAGAGCTCCGAGGTCCCCTTCAAAAGGGGCTTTAGAGGGAACTAGGGGGCAGGGAGGGGGCTGGTGCCCAGGAAAAGCATTTTCAGAACTTTCCAGTCTGTGTGTGCTCTCCAGCCCCCTCCCCTTCCCAAGCCCTCTGGCTGGGTGACTTGGGAGGCCTTTCAGGAGGGCCACCCTGGGAGTCTGGGCCCTGGGAATGAGGTGACCAGGGGAAACCAAGGGCCAAGGGGAATATCCTCTCCTCTCTGCAGAGGAAGCAGGGCGAGGCCCCTGCCACCTTACCAGACTCACCACAGTCCCCAAACATCTGGCTCCCTGGTAGATGCTGGAATTCCACCTAGAAATGGGTCTTTGTCCACCAGGCCATCGGCCAGGGTTTCAGAGCAGAGGGACTGCTTGGCCCCAAAGGCCCCCCTTTCCAGATGCCTCTGTGCTCTGACATCTACTCCTGGGCTTTGAAGTGACCACTGGCTTTCAGATCTATTTTCTACTTTTGAAGCGGCCTCATATCTCTTTTCTCATCACCCACCCTGTGAAGTACAGGTTGTTTTCACTCTTCCACAAATGAGAAAACTGCAGCCTCAAGCTACAGAGGACTTTGTGCCAGCCTGCAGGCCCCAGATGTTCTCCATGATAAGCTGGACATAATCCTGTATAAGAGACACAGGGCTTACTATGACATGGGCTATCCGCTTTGTCACCTGAGTGTCCACCCTGCTTCCTCCCATATCTCAGCCTCCTCCCTGCAGCATAAGCTGGGGTACTTTTCTTACAAGCCTGCATAGGCTCCCCTGCTCCTGAGCCCCAGGGCACCGTGTATAAAAAAAGCCAGAATCCCAGGGCAAATGTAGGAAGAGGATCCTACAAACAAACCCAGGGCGTGATCTTGTACATCTAGCCCTACCTCTGGCTGGGGACGCACTCTCAGAGACAAGCTTGGGATGGCTGATAGGGAGAGGGCCAGAGAGGCTGGCAGAGGAGGAGGGTATTAATTGGACCTTTAAGACCAAGCCAAGTAATCAGAGAGGAGGCGGAGGCATGCCAGAAAGAGGCTGTGAGCCCAGGCAACAAGGCAGGCACAGTAGCCTGGAGGAGTGGGGAACAGACGTGAGGTCACAGTGGGGTCTGTGGCATGTAAGCATCTGCAATCTCCTGTGATCCTTAGACTATCTGGGAAACACTGCTTCCTATTTTTAGGTAAATCAAGAGAGGCCTAAAAAGGTAACTGTGTTTGTCTGAGCATGTGCTGGGTCCTCGGTTGTCTCAGACCTCAGACTCCTGGTTCCCAGTTTGGTTATCATTTTCACTAAATCACCGTGAAACCAGATTTGCAGGGCCTCGAATAATAAGATCGAGATTTGGGTTAGTAGCTTAGGGACAAAAGGGCACCCCTGAAAGTTAAAAGCAGAGGAAGGGCTTGGAAACACTGAGTTAAGGAATGAGTGTTGAAAGGGGGCAGGGTGGCAAGAGAAAAATATTCTATCAATTGGGTTCTAGACAGTCAGGGCCTAGTTAGGGCAAATACTACTTTGAGTTTAGCATAAGGGTGAATGCAAGATTCTCAAAACTTCCCTTGGAGAAGCTGATTTTATATTTTTCATTGGTCCTTCCAGTGGTCCCCAGGGGAACAACCAAAGGGCTTTGGGAATTGAACTCCCAATCTGGGGGTGTTACTGCAGGGACCCAACCAAAGTTCAGAGCCAAATCCCACACCCTAGTCCTAACACCCACCTAATTGGCTTAGATTTATCAAAGTAATTTTTAAGGGGGAATTTTATATGAAGGTAATTACACTCAGCTGAACTAATTTTATTAAACAATGCTGCCTTAATGACAAACAAATCTGTTATTAATTTGTAACTGAGCAGCTATTTCATTCAATTTGTAGCATCAGTAATGAGCCCTGTGGCCACCTCAGCCCAGAAGCACCCTTCTCTGAGGAAGGCAGCATGACTGGAGGCTGGAACCCAGGCCTGGCCCGAGCTCCACCATGGACATGTGTGACTCCGGAGGGCCTCTCCTGCTCTAGGCAGGTCTATGAAATGAAAGCCTCCCATTAGAAGTGCCCTAGAGAATGCCCACTCAGCAGCCTTCAGGGACTTTCAGTGAGGACAGTGCCTCAGTTTCCTCACCTGTAAACTGGGGATAAGAACAGTGCCTCTCTTGTGGGGTATTTTAGTCAACTGTTTTTCCCTCTGCTGTGCCCAAGAACCTGATGAAAGCAGATTTATAGGAGAAAAAGTTTATTGGGGGCTCACAGTTTCAGAGGTCCCAGCCCATAGACAACAGGCTCCATTCCTCAGGGCTCAAGTGAGGCAAAACATCATGGTGGAAGAGTGTGGTGGAGGGAAGCAGCTCAGGACAGGCCAGGAAGCAGAGAGAGACTAAACTCAGCTCACCAAATATATACCCAGAAAGCACATCCCCAGTGACCCACCTCCTCCAGCCACACCCTGCCCGCCTATAATCACCCCTCAGCTAATCCCTGTCAGGGGATTAATTCACTGATTGGATTAAGGCTCTCATAACCCAATCATTTCACCTCTAAACTTTCTTGCATTGCCTCCCACATGAGCTTTAGGGGGACACCTCACATCCAAACAATAACATGGGGTAATTGTGAGTTTTAATTGAGTGAGCACCTGTAGAACATTTAAACCAGTGCCAGGCACACAGGAAATAATACTTAAAAGCTCCTTATTTTTAATTTATATTACTTAACCAGGAATCTGGGCTGCAATGGTAGGGAGCCTATAGAGATGGATAGAATGGGTGAGGGTTTCTGCTTCCCCCAACCGCTAACACCCCTTGATTCTGGATCTCTCAGTCCATCCCTTTCTATCCCTTCAAGAAGTGGACAGTTGTCACTGAGACAGAGGAGAGAGGAATCCGATTCCAGCCTCCACCATGCCCTCAGGTCACCTGTGGGACTGTGCCTCTGCATCTTTGGCTCTCAGAGTAAGCCATCTATACTGCCCTGTTGTCTCCGGCCATGCTAGAGGACAGATTGGGTCACTGGGTGGCCCTCAAACATACGAGTGGGCAGGATAACTGGAAAACTTATAGGAGAATGTTGCTCCCTGGGCCTTGCCCTGGAGACTTGATGTCACAGACTTCTCCCTAGGTCTTGGGACACCCTCTCAAGAACCCATGAGCCTCTGGCAGTTAGTCCTGCAGGGCCTCCCCCATTCCCCCACCCCACCCCCACCCCCTGTGGTCTTCCTCAAAGGAAGTGGAAGAGCAATTTCAAGAAGAAAATGAACTTGGAGGGCTAATATAGAGTCAGGGGTTACTGTCCCCATCCTTTGAGATGCACAGGCTGGGGCTCAGGTGGGTCGGTTTGTACAGCTTTGGTTTCTTCGAGGACATGGCTGAGTCCACCCACCGCAGAACCTGCTGTCTTGCCGCTGCTGCTGAGAAACACGAAGCACTTGAGATTCAGCTTTTTGGTAAGTAGTTATTAACATCCTGTCAGCATGCTGTCACATAGACAATAACCTACCCAGCGTCACAAGAGCCCAAAGGCCCATCACAGCCCGTGGAGGGAGGAGGTTTCAAAAACCACCATAAATACTGTCCATCCTGGAAGAGGGGAAAGAAGCACAAGCTCCCTCCCCACATCATTCAGTCATCAGAGAGAGTTTCCCAGAAGGCCCTGAGAGTCTTTCCCTGGGATGTAATTGGTCAGAATTGTATTGTATGCTCGCCTCTGGACCAAACACTGACAAAGGGAATCTCATGACTGACTTAAACCAATCATGAATCTTCCTCTGAACCTGGGCATGTTTCCCCCTTAAGGAAATCAGTTTCTAGTAACAAGGGAGTAAGGGAGAATGGCTGCTGGGCGGGTGGTAAGTGTCAGCCATGTTGGTCTATCAACTGGGTTAGACTCATCCACAAATACGAAACCTGGTTACTTTATTTACTGCTTTCCGTACCATAAACCGAAAATGAAGCCATTCCAGGATCTCTGAGAAAGGAATTCGTTCATTTGGTTGGAGTCCCACCCCCGGGGTTTCAGGGTTTTAGACTCAGCAGCCCTGGCGTGGAGTCCCTGCACTACCAAACGTCACCACGAATGGAAGGTACTTTGTGCTTTTCGATCTGTCAAGTATTAGGCCTATGCATTCTGATTGTCACCATTTGCCCTGGGTCTTGGGTGAGAGGCCAGATACCACCAGAAGCTTTTTGTCCGCTCTTTCTTTCCATCCCTAATTTCCAACACACAGTGCCAAAAAGAGAACTGAGCCCAGAGGCCGAATCCCCAGCACAGAAACAGTGGTACCATTGTCAGAGCCTCTAGTGATGGTGCCCCACCCAGCTGAGGAAGCCCCATTCCCAGCCCCACTTAACAACATGCAGCCTGATTTAATATGAGCAGCTGATCTCATTGCTTCCATAGCAAGTTTAATTTGCTGGGAAAGCGAGTTGGTGAAGTTCTAATAACGGAGAGCTGCAAATAATACCAAAGAGAGTTTGCATTATGATAACTTTCCAATTAAAATGGATTAATGGAGGAGAAACAGCGGCAGTAGTGTCTAGACAACATATTACTAAATCCTTGGAGAGGGAGATGGAAAGGAGTTGGGGGAACACGGTAAAGCAAGATAAACAGGTGAACTTCATAAGCTGGAGGCTCTGCTCCAGAGGCGCCTTATCCCCAGTGCCCCATCAGTGACAACGCCTGGACCTCCACCCTGGAAGAAAATCAGTCTTTTAGGACCTGGAGGCCTTTGGTCTCTTGGATTCTTTATTAAAATGCAAATCATACCTTTGGTTTCCTGGCTGGCCTCAGAGCTGGGATTAGCCTGCAGCTACCTGAGTGCACCACCCTGCAAAAGGCCCCTCTGAGCCGCAGGGACCAACAGAGCCCAGCTGCTGACACTGGCACAGAAGGGTCAGGCCTTCACTGAGGACTCAAAACAAATCCACCACTTTTATGCTGGTGACACTGACCCCTATCCCCACTGCAGAGGAATCCAAGCAGTCCATTCAGAATCTCTCTCTCTCTCTCTCTCTCAGGAACTGGAATTTCCAATCTGAGCAATACGAGGCCTGCTGAGCTGGGGCTGGGGCTGATTCACACAGGCACTCTCAGGACAAAAAGGGCCATAAAGTGCAGCTGCCCAGAGCCGCATTACTCAACTCTTGCCATTTTACAAGATGCCCTAGGATCCATGTTCCTCTGCGTTGCTTAAGTTAACCAGTTGTTTTTTGATGCCTTCCAACCAAAGATCTTTACCATATTGCTTTATTTCTGTGGGACTTGAGAAAAGTCACTTAACCTCACTGAGCCTGTTTTCTCTGCTATAAGACAGGAACACACACACACCTCCCTTGCAAGGTCTGTTGTGTTCTCTGTAAAATGATATGTTAGAGTTAGATCATCATTTAAGTCCCTGTCAGCTCTGAAGTTGGGAGATTTTAGAAGTGATCCTGAGATAAGGAAAGAGGTTGGCTGGACTACAGAGGCCAGGAGACCAGGAAGTCCAGGAACCCCAATTTTACCACCATGAATATCTCAACACCAGAAATGAGGCTCCTTTCAGAAATCCCCAGGTTCCTTTAAGCCTGGAAAGGCTGGGATTTCCTGCAAAGCCCACGAGGCAGTGAGCTAGTCCCTTGCTGGTGAAGTACCAGCCCGTGCTGCCCCCTGCAGGTTTCGTTTCTCTTCAAACAGGCAAAGAAGAGGCCCACAGAATGAGTCACAGGGGCAGTATCCAGCCTGCAGTCCTGCTCCTCTTAATCTTATTCTCCTATGTCCTTCACTGTCCACGGATAGGTATGAAGCTCCCTTGAGGACAAATAATCCTGGGGATAAAGAAAGTGAGGCAAGAAATTACTTAGGGAAGAAAGATCATCACCTACTGATTCAGTGGCACTCCAATGCATCCTGCCTATGTACACACACACACACACTCCACAGCCCCTGAAGACTGTTTAAGAAAGCTCCACTTTTAAAGATGGGCTCTGCTTCTTCCCTTCTTCTTCTTTCTTTGGCACTAATATTTTTATACTGGCATATATACGAACGTATATTATAGTACTGTATATACTGTATATACCATACACATACTATTAGTATAGTATTATCTATTATACTAATATATAAATATGTACTATATATACTATATATATATATATAATATATATATATATATATAATATATATATATATATATACTGTATTTATATATATAAAACAAAACTTATCACTTAACCATTTTCAAGTGTATTAAGTAACAACTGTGGCATTAATAGTGACCCTCACTTATAATCCCAGTTATTTGGGAGGCTGTGGTAGCAGGATGACAAGTTCAGGGCCACCCTGGGCAATGTAAAAACTTAATTAATTAAACTAATTATTAAAGTAATGAATTAGCATATTAATTAATAATAACCCCATCCCCCTTCCTTCAGTCCTTGGTAACCACTATTCTATTTCTATGAATTTTGACTACTCTAAGAACATCATATAGGTAGAATCAAAGGCTATTTGTCTTTTTGTGACTGACTTATTTCATTTAGCATGATGTCTTGAAGATCCATCCATGTTGTAGCATGGGTCAGAATTCCCAGTTAAGGCTGAATAACATTCCATTGTGTGCATACACCACATTGTTTACATCAGTAGACACTTGATTTGCTTCTACATTTGGGTATTATGAATGGTGCTCCTCTGAACATAGGTACATGAATATCTGTTGAGATCATATTTTCCCTTCTTCTAGGTATAAACCCAGGATTATATGATAATTCTATAGTTCATGTCTTGAGGCATCTCACACAGTTTTCCACTGCAGCTGCACCACCTTGCTCTCCCACCAGCAGCCTGAGAATGCTCATCTCCCCACATCCTCACTCACATTATTTGCTGGGGGTTTTGATAGGCGCCATCCTATTGGGTGTGACACAGTAGCTCCTTGTTGAGATGTGTACTCCTAAGTATTTTATTCTTTGGGGTATTATTGTAATTTTTTAATTCCTCTTTTGATTGCTTATTATTAGTGTATAGAAATGCAACTGATTTGGGGGGATTGATTTTTATATCCTGCAACTTCACTCGATTCACTTTTCCCTGTTTGTTTCTAAGCTGAGTGGTGGGCATACGGTTTTGCATGTCTAGGATACTTTATTAAAAGCATCCCTTGGGTTGAGGGTGTACCTCGGTGATAGAGCACTTTCCTAGTATGCATGACACTGAGGGTTCAATTCTAGCACTATAAAAGTAAAAGGGGGAACAAAAAGAACAGATGCCTTAAACCCCAAACAGGCAGCCACTAAAGTAACTCCTCCAGCAACAATTGGAGTTTGGAGGGAGAGTAGCCTTTGGGCACTCACTGGGCTTCTTGGCCATAGAGACCCCATCTCTTTTCTGCACCCCAGGAGATAGCTCTCCAGGATGCCAGTGACACTTTCTGAGAATGAACAGTAGAGCCACAGAGTCTGTGAAGAGGGAGAAGGGTGCCTGAGAGTCAGCCCTCCGTGTGGGAGGACGTCCGGTAAAACTTGATGATCTCTACATCTCTGCAAGTATAAAGGAAGTCAGAGATTGAGCAGGTAGAGAGAATGTGGGTGGAGTCTCTAGGGTCTGGATGTCGATGAGGGTCTCAGCTTCTGGTTACACCACATCACCACTCTAGCATCCTATCTCACCAAAGGAAAAGCCCCATTATTTCTTGCAGCTGTGACTTCTCCAACATGTGGCTTTAAAACAGCAATCAATTACTCATAGTATTAATATTATAAAAATAATTCCTTGCTGTGCGGTTTATAAAGTACTTTCACACGCACTCCTCATTTTACCAATGATGAAACTGAGACCCAGAAAGTTGGTGCTGCTTGCCCCTAACTAGTACATAATCCACCTAGACTGGATTACAATGAATCCCAGTTCAATGGCCTCAAATGCTGTGTGGCCACCACTGAACAACAAGGACATTATGGGAAAGAGGAAATAGAAGGAATGAGAGAGAAAGGAAAACTCAAGAACCTTGAATCATATATTGATTTAACAATTAATTTTCCACAAGGTCTAATGAAAATGGAAAAGTAAGAGGTGGACTCAGATTTTAACAAAATGTTGCACAAATATTCCTGGTTTGAATTTAAAAGGAAAGACTAACACTACCTTCCACTCCCTTCCATGTGGGACACTGCCATCACAAGACAACAGAGGGGATGTTGACAGTGAGGGGATATCTGCAGGATGTGGAAAAGGTGAGGACAGACAGAGAGAGAGAGAGAGCAAGTGAGAGAGACGACGGGGAAACGGGAAGAAACGCAGACAGACATAGAATTTTGACAAGGGTAATAAGACCATTCAATGAGGAAGGAATGATCTCTCTTACAAATGGTGCTGCAACAACTGGAGAGCCACATGGAAAAGAATGCAGTTGGGTCCTACGTCATTCCATGTTCAAATTTTAACTTAAATGGGTCAATGACCAAGTATAAGAGTTAAACTCTATAAAACTAATAGAAGAAAACATAAGGGTAAATATTCATGACCTTGGATTGGACAAAGCAACCTTAGATTTGTAGCAAAAAGCATGAACAACAAAAGAAAAAAATTGGTAAATTGGACTTTACAAAAAATTGAGATTTTTGTGTACCAAAGAGCAGTATCGAGAAAGTAAGGCAACCTACAGAATGGGTGAAAAATATTTGCAAATAATATACCTGATGAAGATCTGATATCCTGAATATATAAAGAATCCTAACAATGCAACAACAAAGAGACAAAAAACCCAATTTTTAAAAGGCCAAAGGTTTTGAATAGACATTTCTTCAGAGAAGGTATAGAAATGGTCAATGAACACATAAAAAAAAATTCACCCTCATTGGTCATTAAGGAAATGCCTATCAAAACCACGATGACATGCTACTTCACATCCAGTGAAATGACTGCAAGTTAAAAAAAAAAACAGAAAATAGCAAGTATTGGTGAGAGTATAAAGTAGGAACCCTCCTAGCCCTGCTGGGGGATGGGTGGATATAAAATAGTGCGGCTGCTATGGATGACAACATGACAAGTTCCTCAATACGTCAAATATAGAAGTAACTAACACGTGACCCAAAAATTCCTCACTTCAGATGTATACCCAAGAAATGAAAACATATATCCACAGAATAACTGGGACATAACTGTTCTTAGCAGCACTATGCATAATAGTCAAAAGGTGGAAACAACTTAAATATGCATCATCAGATGAAAGGAAAAAACAAAGTGCGGTATATCCATTCAATAGAATATTATTCAGCCATAAAAACAAATAAAAAGTACTGACATGTGCTACATCATGGATGAACATCAAAAACGTTAGGCTAAGCAAATAAGCCAGACACAAAAGGTCACATGTTATATGGTTCATTTTATATGAGATATCAGAAAACACAAATTCATAGACACAGAAAACAGATAAGTGATTGTCACGGGCTAGGAGGAGGAAGGATTGGGAAATGATTACTTAGGAGTAGGGAGTGTTCTGCTGGGGGATTTAAAACATTTTTGACATTAGACAAAGGCGGTGGTCACACAACATTTAAATGCAGGAAACGCCACAAAATTGAATGTGTTAAATTGGTTGGTTGTCATGCCAGTTTCCCATCAATTTACAAAAACAAAAAGTGACACAGAGATAGTTATGCCTAGAGAGCAACAGGGACCTAGAGAAAGAGATTGAGAGAGAAGAGAAGGTGCAATCAGGAAAAATTGCAACCCATTATAAGAAATTTATTAGTGCTGTTCTGTCAGCGGGTTGCCGGCTAAATTTAATATGGATCTATATACAAAGAAAACGCCTTGTTCTACATAATGAATATTTAATCATGCACGGGTCGGGCAATTTCACAGAAGTAATTAAAAGCAGTCTTTTGTTTATTGCTCAAAAGTGATAGCGACCCGCTGACCGGAGCTGCAGACACAGTGACATATTGAAAACGTTACCTACTGACATATGTTATTAAAGAGGAATTAGGAGTTGCTTTCTTTCCCTCCCCTGAAGTTCATGTTCCTAAGCCCTTCTGTCTGCTAACATGCTCCGAGGTGGGGCCAGCTCAGAGCGGCTGGAGAGCTAGGCCAGAACCCCTTGATCCACAGCCTTCTCCCCAGATCGGTAAATTTACAGTTGAGATGATTATTTAGAAGACCACAGAGGGCACATAGGCCATGATGTGTGTTTTCTTGTGGGAAGTTCTCCCTACTGTCCTTCCTCTCCAGCCAGATGCAAAATCCCATCAATGCTATTTTGGGCCCCTTTGTCATGGGCCCTGTTTGCTCCTTTGTCACTACATTTGCCCTGGTTCAGCTCAGCTTTGCCCAGTCCTCCCTGAAGTCCTGTTCCTCCCCATCCCATCCACTGATGGCTGGATTCCTGGATCTGTAGATCAAGGCTCTCCCTCCCTCCTGAGCTTCCCATGGCTCCCCATCATCTGTACTCCTCCTCATGCTGGCATTGAAGGCTCTCATCATTTGGGCCCAGCTGACCATTCTGCATCAGAAGCAACTGAAGTAATACATGTTCCAAGTATACAGTAAGTGCTCAAAAAATGTTAGGCCACAGTGGTGGTTTTTTGACCATTCTCTTTGCCAAGGTAGGGCTTGATTTTTCTCCCCCCAAATGTGGGCCAGCCTTAGTAACTTGATTCAGACTTATGGAATGAGGAAGAAGAGATCATGGTGGTAGCCGGACCCAGTGTGTCTTAGGCGATGCTGACACCCAGCCACCCAGCATTGCCAGGGTTCACTTCAGTGTCGCACACAGGAGGGGTGATGTTCTATGTTCTTTCCATTTTCATTCTGATGATATCTAACATCCCACTGGCCTTTGGGGCCCCAGTAACACATTGGTAGCATGCAAAGAGCCTTGTTAGGAGCAAGGCATGTGGTCATCTGTGACATCATGAGAGACCCTGTGCAGGGACAATTAAACCCATTATCCAGAGGTCGAAATTAAGAGCCATAGAGGGAAGTGGCTTGCCCAAGTTGAACAGTTGGAAAGCACCAGAACTGTGGCTCTCTTTCACATACACCCACACTCACCCATGTCGCCCTGTTGCACTGTCCTAGTGTGTCCCCTGAGAACTATCTACAGTGAGCCTGAGTGCTTCTGGGTGGCAATGGAAAGTTTATTTTAAAAACATTCAGAAGATTTGATCCTAAATGGTTTCAGGGTGGGCTGGGATCTGGGGTTAAATTAGGTTCAAAGCTCAACTCTTCAATCAAACTGTGGGGATAAGAGCTTAACCCATCATGACTTCAATCCTTCATCTGTAAAAAGGAGCTCCTGTGGCTGTTGTGACAATGAATTGAAACAGCTTGTTAGTGACATACAGCAAGTGCCCAATGCATGTCATTCCTCTCTTGCACCTCAAAACCACACTGAAACAATTTACCTCTGATCTGTTCCAATCCCATTAACCCCCGGGAGCATTTCAAGGACACCTCTTACAAGAGACCTTCCTTCTCTGACCACCCTATCCATCTTGATCTCCTCATCTCCAGAATTTCTATCACATTCCTAGCCTGTATCACATGGTTTGGGTATTCTTTATTTGCCAAGTGTACTTTGGATTAATAACTAAACTTGAGGAGTGACAACTTTTCCTAGTTACCATCTCAATCACTGGCTCAGGGTTGGGCATAGTAAGTGCTTAATAAACACACAATCCAATCTCCCCCTTTCTCGAATTTTGTTTCCTGGAGTACATCATTGTCGATCTGGTATTGAATTAAATAAAACCTAGAAGAGCTTAAAAGCAGCCACAATCTGGGGGAGCTTTTTGCATCATCTTCTTCTAGCTTGTGCCAGAAAACTCCAGTCATTCCTCTAGAATAATGGTAGTACATACAGATGGGCCCACTGCTACCTAGCTATGGACCACATTTCCCGGACTCCTTTGCACATGGGTGTGACCATGTGACAAAGTTCTTGCCAATAGAATGTGAAAGAAAACTCCAAGATCAACACGCTCTATATTACCCCCAAAGCACCTCCCTTTTGAAACTTAAGTTAATCCCTTTACATAAGCAATTGTAGGGACACCTCAGATGAAACACCAAGTGAGCGTCACATAAAATAGAGAACCTCATGATCCTAACCTGGGCCTCAGTTTTTTCACATGTAAGTAAGATTCATCCAGTTCTAATAGTGAATGAGTCTAAACTGGACTTCCATTCTCTTCTCCTCCCTCCGCCCCTCTGCCTTCTCACCTGCCCCACCAGCTGCCGAGCAAACTGGGCTACCATTTTGTCTGAGAAACAGAGGTCCCTGGCATCTTCTAGTACGTCAAGTCCTGGTTCTTTCTGATTCCCAAAGGCTTTCCTGCCTCCCCTCAGCAGGTTTGGATTACAGTTCTGCCCTGTTCTGTTGGATTCCTGGGGAAAGATGTTTGCCCAAAGATTCTGGGGCAGCCGTCCCTCCCCCCAGAATTAAAACCCTGTCAAGAAGCAGCTGCCCTTACAGAGGACACCCTGGCCCAGGCTAGGGGGTTTTCGTCCTGACACCCATCAAGGAAGCCCAGCCAGTGTGCAGGAGGACAGCCACTAACAGTCACTGCCCCAATGGCCTCCTCCAAATCCCCCACAGTCACTCCACTGTGTCCATCCTCTCCTGCTAAGAGGGTCCCCAGTGTGCACTATATTATTGTTTGGGACTTCATGATATTTGCAATATTTTTCAGCTTTTGAAATTTTCTATTATAATGTATTATCTTATTCTAATTATTCATCCATTTTGTATTAATTTTATATTCATAACTATGTATTTTTTTCTTAAAGAGAGCCCCCAAGCTGCATGTGCCACCAGCCCCACAAACCCTGGGTGCCCTCTTATCCCTGCACCACAGGAGTGTGAATATGGAGGATTCTTATGCTGTGGGTGCAGAACACCCAACCCGACTCTCTCCTTCTACTTGGTGGAATCTGCTTGTTACAGGGTATGGGTTGAATTGTTCCCCAACAAAGATATGTTGAAGTCCTAATCCCTAACCCCCTATAATTGTCTAGAAATAGGATCGTTGCACATGCCATTAATTGAGAGGAGGTCATATGGAGTTGGGTAAGTCTGCTATGTCTGGTGTCCTTATAAGAAAAGAAGACTCCAAGACAGACACCCCAGAGGGGAAGACAGCCATGTGACAGCAGAGGCAGAGACTGAGGTCTTGCAGCCACAAGCTCAGGAACAGTAAAGACCACCTGCACACAGAAGCTAGAAGAAGGGGATACAACCCCTGCTTCTCCAGACCCCTCACAGAAAGTATGGCCCTGTGACACCGTGATCTTGGACTTCCAACCTTCAAAATAAAGGGAGAATGAATTTCTGTTTGGGCAGTGGTACTTAGTAACAGCAGCCCCAGGACAGTGACATGCTGCTGTAGGAAGCTACTGCCTAGATGGCATTCGCTGAGACCTTGTCTCCCCAGCTCTTGGAGAAGTGGCATCAGCACAGATAACAAAACAGACAGAACAAAGTAACCATGACAGGCAGAACTAGGACAGGGGGTTTGGGAAGTGTCAGGGGGCTAGACAAGCTGTTGAGTCCCCCAGCTCAGAGTGCCAGATGCAAACGGTGGCCAGCCAGCGCAACTGACTACCTCAGAAGAGCCAGGCCCTGAAAATAGCCCCTGTGCTCCTGTGAGATTGGTGAGGCCTGGAGCCCTCCCTCCGGATTAGTGGATCAGGCTCCGAGGGACTCGGGATCAACCCCCAAGAGATGGAGCCATCCTCCCCACGTGGGGATGGAGCCATCCCCACAGCCACAGGAGCTGCCTTTGTCCTCCAAGTTTGACTCATCTAAGGGATGGTAGCACAGTGACCCCAGCACCTGAAGCCCAGGTAGAATCCTCACCGCGGCTTATTCTGAATTCAGGCGCCCAGCGAGCCTTTGGATGGAGCAGCAGGGCCATCGAGTCAGCACCAGACGCAGGCTCCGTGTGGCTGACCTTTCCACTCATAGCCCTCGCCACTGCCGAGATTCACATAATTGCAGTCTGTGAACAAAGGAAGTGCCAGCTACATGAGACAGGAAGGGACTTCAGCAAGTGACGCCCAGGGTGCTGGGGCAGGGCAGGGGTTCTCACCCTGGCCAGCAGGGCTGGCCCGCAGCCTGGTTGTCTTCACAATGAACATGAAAGCGACCAACTCAATTATCTCAAAGGCCTTTTCTGCCTCAATTTTCTCTCACTACAGGGACCTTGCAGCCTGCCAGGGGCCTTGAACTCTCACGCTCCCTCCTGGTTTGCCAGCCCTTCATCCATGCACTCCAGACCTCCTAATTCTGAATCTGTGGTTAAAGCTGGCCGTGCCCCCACCCTGCTCCCAGCTCCACTCTGCTAAGCAACAGCCAGAAATCTGCTAAGCTAATCAGATGGTGAGAGGGGCCACCCAGAACCCTCTCTCTAGGGTTTTGCAATTAAGGACAAAGTCTTCCTGAAAACAGGGGCTCTGGCTGCATTTGATCACCATGGAACCCCAGCCCCAGCCAGAGATCTGAGCCAGGTGCTTGGGAACTATGGGGAGAATGAGAGAATGGGCGTCTTGTCACTGTGGCAGAATGTGCAAAGTGAGAAGGGGAGGACAGATTTCTGAGGACCCTTCAGTGAAAACTGTTGGGCACAGGGTATGCTCTCTCCCCAAGTCTTTATGTGACCATCAAGCCTGTCTGTTCTGAAGCTCACTTGATACAAAGGGTCCCTCTGCCTCAGCCACGGGACTACAGGAGCAACCAACCCAAAACAAGCGGCGAAGCTGCATAGTTGCAAGCAGTGCATATTTTTTCAACTGTCTGGGGCTAAATATAAAACAGTAAAAATGCAAGGGAGCCAGGAAGGGTGAAAAGGACATATCAGGAGACTTACTAAGTAGAGAAATCAAAGGGGGGCCAGCCATCAGCTTATGTTCAGCAATAAGCAGGATAATCACAAAGGAAATTAAAAGTGAGTTTCCTTGAAGGAGAAGTCGGGGGGGGGGGTACTATAATTGGTTCCATCTGCTCTGGTGTCCTGGCACCTGCCCTCCCTCTGCACCCAGAAAAACTGTCAGAGGTCTGGGTCTGATCTACCAAATTCCTTCCAGGCAGTATCCAAATGCGCGCGCGCGCGCACACACACACACACACACACACACACACACACACATACACACAGTCTAGCATGTGACTTAAAATATATAAAACTTCAATATTTACAGGCCAGCACTAGGACCCGTCCTCCCATCCTTCAATCATATGGAAGGAGAATTTGCAGGCAAGGTTGGTGACGGTGTGCTATGCAGTGATCTGTTGAAAAGTGTAGAGAAAATAATGTTACTCACAATAAGGTGTCAACATTTATGCATGGTTTATGTGACAGTATAAATCGGAGAGGATTCAAAGTTACATCTGTAATGACATCACTCTAATCCCATGTGTTCCCATCTGTTTTGCCATAGGAAAAGCAGGGATGGGTTAACTGCCGGGACACTGGGAACTGTGCAGTGCAGTAGCAGCCCTGCTGGCTGATCTCAGTCATGGTTTTACAACAGAAAAAAGTCCCTAGTCCCTGGTCTAGAAGACAGACCCCAGAAGCAGACAGAACGCAGAGTGCTCTGAGATGGGGTTTGGCTCCTTGGCAACCAGTGGCACTTGTTGAGTCTCTACCTGGGGCCTTGTGCTGGTGGAATCAGTCAGCCCTCGTGTGAAAGACAGAGTCAAAGCAAGGTCAAAGGGAGACAGAGACACAGAAAGGTCGCCTGGGCTCCTGTTGATTCCAGGCCTTTGCAAAGTCCTCCTGCTCTTATGTTCTCTAATTTACCCCTCTATTCTTCCAATAAACTCACCATTTTTGCTTAAACCAGTTTCAGTAGGATCATATTACTTGCAAGGGTGGGGATGGGGGACGCTTGGCTTCGGCTCATTCCTAGGCTAACCAGCTGCTGGAGAAGAATGGAAGAGCTCGGACCTCTTAGTGTGGCCACTAAGAAAGTAAGGAGAAAGCATGGAGCTACCGGGCTGCATGGTGACTTCCACCTGTATTCTTTGGAGCTGTCAGTCTTCTGGAAAGGCCCCAGGGACAACCCATCTTTTGTTTCCCCAGGAGTTTGGTTTGAACAAAAATCCTCAGGGCTTTGCTTTTTCTGAAGCCCACGATGATACAGTACAGGCAGGAAGTGAATACTGGCTATCTCCAAAGTTTCACTTATTTTCAGGCACATGGAAATTCCAACTACACATTATTTTAAGTCAAGTAAGAGGGTAGAAATAAGAGGGTAGAAGGAGAAGTCGAAGCTAACAGCTGCCATGTTGCATGAGTTAGTGGTGCCATCCAGGAAGAGACTGTGCTGGGATATAGCCGAGGGGCCTGACTCTTCCTGGATATTCACTAGCACCCCGGCTGGAGAACTTTATTGGAATTCCTACTACAGTGAGACGAGGTTCCTAGTGAATGAGGTGTGGAAGAAGCAGGTACTGGCCCTGCAAGGTCCCACTGGAGGGTATCAGCTATGCGAGTCCTTTTCCAATGGGTGATGGGAAGAAATTAGGAGATTTTTCACATGGAAGCTCATGGAATAATAGAAGTCAGTATTTGTCAGTCTTGGAAATCAATATGGTCAGGTTAGAAATCCCTTTCTCTAAGCAATAACAAAATTTTATTCCCCAAATGAGGTCTGAAATGTTACTAATACAATATTCCTTTGTGTGAACCATCCTGTACTTCTTTTCAAAATGTAACTTTTAGGGCTAGGGATGTGGCTCAGTGGTAGAGCATTTGCCTAGCAGGGAAGAGGTCCTGGGTACAATTCCCAGTAGACACACACACACACATACACACATACACACACACATAAAATAAGTTTACTCAGGGGTAAGCTATAGTGTACTTGTCATTCAAGTCTTGATCTAAGTTAATTTCATACCTCCAACAAATTAACTGAGAGTGTGTGTTGTTAAGAAGGAAAAAGGATATTTAAAACCAGAGCAGGCCACCTTGGGACAGCCAACACCAATACGAAAAGTAACACTAGTAATTTTTGAGCATCTACTTAGATCAGCTACTTTTGAATCAGTTGTCTGGTTTAACCTTAAAAACATTTTCTAATTCTAAAGATGAGGAGAGCTATGTTCATAGAACCTAAATTCTATACCCAGCAAAAATATCTTCCATAAATGAGATGAAATAAAAATGTTTTCATTAAACAAAAAGCAGGGTTTTTGTTACAAATGGACTCTATAACTTCTGCTTCAGTCAGAAGGAAAATAATCCAAAGTAAAAGGTCTGATGTTCAAGAAAAAATACAGAGCCCCAAATCATAAATACATAAATAAATATGTTTTATGTTTATGAAACAATAAAATGATGTAGGTTTTCATTTTTTTTTATTTTTTTATATAGGGTTTTTAAAAGAACAAAAATATCATGTACATTTGGAAGGAGGAAAATAGAAAAAATATTTTAGGAAGATCGTATGTTTCTAAGAAGAGAAGAATAGCAATATAAATTTTGATAAGTTCTAGAGTAACCATTGAATAAACAGAAGCAGAATATACATGTTCCAAGATAATGAAGAGAAAAATAAAATATTTTTAAATCCATAAAAAGGCAAGAAAAGAGGAGAAAAATAAATATGAATCAAAAATTGAATGGGTTGTGGCTCAGTGGTAGAATGTTTACCTAGCATTTGTGAGGCACATGTAAATAAGTAAAATAAAGGTCCATTGACAACTATAAATAAATAAATAAATATACTTGTAAAGAAGAAAAGCAAAGTGGGAGCTAGCAATGCTTATCCTAAAGCTTTAGTAATCAAGACAATATGGTATTGATTCAGGTATAGGCAAAATATTACACAGGGTAAAACAGACCTTTGCCTGCAGTACAGTACTAATTTAGTTTGTGACCAAGGCATGAGCATGTACCATCAGGGGAAGGAGGAATCATCAAATAAACATTGCTAAGACAACTGGTTTTCCAACTGAAAAAGAAGAAGCTGGATTCCTAACTATGCCCTATATAACAATTAAGCCAAATTCAATCAGGACTCAAATGGCCAAACCAAAACTGCATAATGTTTAGTAGAAAGCACAGGCAACTATATTTGATACATTAAGAAGAAAATATTTCATAAATGAGACATCAAAACACATTAATCATAAAACATTGAAAATCATTTTAAAATTAAGAAATTTTCTTATCACAACCCTTGAAGATGAAATATACAAGTTATAGACTGGATAAAACTACTTGTAAAGCATACAAATGACAAAAGATTATTATCAGTAATATGGAAAGATCCTATAAATTGTTAGGAAAAGCACAAACAACCCAAGAGAAAAAAAAAATGGACAAAGATATAAAAAGGCACATCACAGAAGAACACACAAAACCAATCAACAAAATCCCCAGGAATCAGGAAAATACAAGTCAAAGCCACCAAGAGATGTCACTTTACAGCCAACTGGCCAAATTTCAAGATGTCAGAGCCCAGTGTTGTTGAAGCTGTGTAATCATGGAACTTTTCGTACACAACAGGTGGGAATTGATACCACCACTTGTAAAACCAATTGACTGTTCCATAAAGTAATGTTCATATATCTAAAAATCGGCATCAAACACATGTTCGGCAACAGACATTGAAACGCTGAATGCAGCAGCACCGTTCACAACCGTGAGATCCTGGAAACACCAACTGTGGCTGGTCAATAGGAGAAGGAATGACCAGGGTGTGTCCCCTCAATATTGAACACTCAAGACACAGGGACTGCAGTTTCAGCTTGAGAAGATGAAAAAGTTCTGGAGGAGGATGGTGCTGATGGTTGCATAACAAGTGAGCTTAATGCCACCAAACACTTAGCAACAATCAAAACAGTAAAGTTTATGATATTTGTTATCTTACCACAACTTGCAAAAGAAATTATAATGAGCTTGATAATATGGATGTAACTTCATTCATAATAATGTTAAATTTTAAAAAGGAAAGAATTTTTTAAAGATGACATATAGTATATCTTCTTAATAAAGTCAAAACAAATAAATTTAAACTGTACTTTTTGAGAAAATATAGAAATACAACTATATAATGAGGAGGGCAAGAGGGTAATAAACATAAACCTTACAATGGCTCAGATGGGACAGAGTCCCCTTCTAGCTTCAAATGTGCTTTTACTAAGAGTCTGGCTTTTGGTAGGTGGCGAATTCACAGGTGCTTATTATATTAAAAGAAAAATAATTTAAAATAAAAGGGAAAATGGAAAGAAGAACAAAAGGGAAGAAGAAGGGGTATCATACACATGTGTGTCAAATACAACAATATGTCAAGAAGTAAGGATTCTGACTAACACACCTGGGGTCCGTATAAAAATGCTAAATTGGTCAATATACTGATTAGCAATACATACACAAGTGAAAAAAATTATAAAATGATGATGTATTAGTCAGCTTTTTGTCAGTGTGACTACAATACCTGACAACTACAACTTAGAGGAGGAAAAGTTAATTTGGGGCTCCTGGTTTCAGAGGTTCAGTCCAAGGTCTGCTGACTCCATCACTCTGGACCCCAAGTGAGGGAGAACATCATGGCAGAAGGGTGTGGCAGAGAAAAGCTGATCAGTTCGTTGTAGGCAGGAAGCACAGAAAGAATGGGAAGAGCCAGGGACAGACTATATCATTCCAAGGACACACCCCCATCACTGACTTCTTCCAGCCACATCCACCTGCCTACATTACCACCAAGTAATCCATTCAAATTATTAATCCATAAAACATACTAATCCACTGGTGAGGTTACAGCTCATAAGCTAATCACTTCACCTCTGAATATCCTGCATAGTCTGACACACGAGCTTTTCGGGGAATATCTCATATCCAAACCATACAAACAATTAACACAAAGGTCAAGACAGCAGTGGATCTTGCAGTAAGGAGAGACCTGGTGGAGGCCTTCAGTGTCCTGCCACAGAATTTCTTTTAACTCAGTGTGGGTGCCTCTTTGTTCGTTTCGTTATTATTCCTAATACACACACATACTTTGTATGCACTCTTCTGTATGTATGATTTTTTTTCATAATTAAAAAGCAAAAACGGAGAAAGGGGGCATAAATTAATTACACAGAAAGCAAAGAACCCAAAGAGAGGAATTTTTTAGTGTTCTCTAAAAACAAATAACCAATGCTCTGACAAATTTGATCAAAAAAGAAATAGAGAAGGCACATATATTCGGAATGAAAAAGAGGATGTCACTGCAGATTCAGTATGGATTTTTAAACTCTTAGAGAATACCATGAACTATTCCATGCTAATAAATTTGAAAGCAGACAAAATGAGTTATGCCACAGAAAAGTGTGCAACAGGATATTAAAATGGGACTTTCTCCATCTCAGCTTCAGCCAAGGCTCCAGAGAGCAAGAGCAAGTTGTCAAATGCTTCCCTGTTCCTAAACGAGATGCCAAGCCTGGTTTGGTCAAACCACTTCTGATGGCACTGGACATCTCCCAGGTCCACCCACTAAAAGGAAACAAATTGAACAACAACAAAAAAAAAGGTGACTTTGAAAATGTACACTTTGGCAGGCACCACCCAGTCACCTCAAACCAGGTGAGAGGGGTTGGAGCTGAACCATTCAGAGAATTTTGTAGATCCTCAGGATTGGGGCTCATACAAGCTTGCATGTACCTGGAAAGCCTAAGGGCAGGTCACCAGAGGAAAGAGCAAGAAGAGACAGGTGTCTTGGGGGTGGCTTCACTCTGACTGACAGTGGACAAGGACCAAAGGGAAGGCGATATGGAGTCTGCCCTCTGGGTGATGGGATCAATCAGAGTGGGTTCTGACAGAGAACATCAGACCAAATGACCTGCCAGGTCCCCAGTGGGCTAAACAGGGCTCAGAGAAACCCATGAAATGGCAAGCAGGGAAAGCCGGAATTGATATCCACAAGCCTAGAGAGGGCCAACCCCTCACAAATTCACCTGTCTTATAAGACTGGATCTTCCCTTGCAATGATCCTCATCCCAGACAGAGGCTGAGGCAGGAGGGCCACTTGAGCTTACAAGTGTGAGACCAGCCTGGGCAATATAGTGAGACCCCCCAACTCAAAAAACAAAGATTTTTAAATAAAATTCAAATCAATTTATATTTTAATTCAAAGCTCTATGTTAAAAGCCAAAACCTGACAAAAAGTATCTTTAAAAATTACTCAGCAGATAATATACACCATGGTGAAACATTAGACACATTCTCTTTAAAAATGAGAAATCATGTTATCTAAAATTAAACCTAACAAAAAATGCTCAGATCCTTTATAAGGAGAAAAAAAAAATAAAACTATTGGAAGGAATAAAAGAAGACTTAGGTAATGCTATGATATGCCACACTGAAAGCTGGGAAGACTCCAAATCTTAAAAATAATTGTCTCCAAAGTATTTCTGATTTCAGTTCCATTCCTACCTAAATCTCAGAGGATTATCTTCATAGAACTTAAAAGATGAACTTTAAATTAATATGGAAGGGGCTGGGCTGTGGCTCAGTGGCAGAGTGCTTGCCTAGCATGTGTGAGGCACTGGGTTCGATCCTCAGCACTGCATTTAAAAAAGAAACCTAAATTAATTAGAAGGAAAGAGAGACAAGGACAGCCAGGGCAATTTTGAAATAAAAGAACCAATATTGGGAGATTTATATTACCAGATAAAATAATTATAAAGCTATATTAATTAAAACAGTGTGACATCACTCCATGAATGGACAAAAAGGCCATGGAATTAAACATATAACCTAGAAATAAACGCAAAAACATAGCTAATATGTGGCAGAGGTGGAACTGTAAAAATCATAGTGATTAATTATTCTTTAAATAATGAATGTAAATAATGAATTGTCCTATAAATGGTACTGGAAGAATTGTTAACCGTTCAAAGATAAAATTAGGTCTTTTAAAATTCACATTGTGTATGCATGCATGTGCGTGCACGCACACATGCGCTCACACACATACACACACACACACACACACATTCCAGGGAGATTAGAGACCTAAATGTAAAAAAAAAAAAAAAATCAAAATATTGAAATTTTTTGTAAAAATAAAAATACAGAGGAATACAGAAGGATATTTTATTACATCAGTGTTATAGTTTGGATGTGAGGTTGTCCCCCAAAAGTTTATGTGTGAGACAATGCAAGAAGGTTTAGAAAGAAATGATTGGGTTATGAGAGTCTTAGCCCAATTAGTGAATAATTTCCTGATGGGGTTAACTGAGTGGTAACTGAAGGTGGGGAGGGTGGCTGGAGGAGGTGGGAACTGGGGGTGTGACTTTTGGAGTATACCCCTACTAAAATTGTTCCTGTCAGGTATTTTGGTCACAATAGCAAAAAAGCTGACTAAAAAAAATCAGTGTAGAAAAAAAATTAATGAAAATACAGTAACTGCCAACTATAAAGAAAAAAAATGGAATGTTGGAATACATTGAAATTTAAAACTTCTGCCTAACAAGGACTTTAGTAAATGAAATGGAAAAGACAAGTCATAGATTGAGAAAAGATAATTTAGCTACCAAAGGATTAATATCTAGAATACATATTTTTTTAAAAAACTCCAAATTATCAATTAGAAAAATACACCCCAACACAGAATTGGGCAAAGCATATGACCAGGCAGTTCACAGAAGAAGAAAATGGTGATAAATAATTTAAAAATCAGCTTAATCTCATGAGTAGCCCAGGAACCACACTGAAACAACAGATAGATTCCATTTCACACAGATTGGCAAAATCTTGCAGATTTGATAACAGAGAAACAAGGAAAGGGACCCCTGTACTTGAAAGAAGACTGTATTGGTGCAGTCACTTTGAACAGGAATTTGAAAATATCAAGTAGATGCTGGAATGTGAGAACCTCACCACTGAGCAAACCAGTCCCAGATAACCAACCTCTCTAAAGACAGTTCCTCAGACAGGAAGACGGGAAGACCAGGACAAAAATATTTCTTGCAGTCCTATTTGTAAGGTGAGATAGTGGGAATGCTCATCATTAGGAGATCAGAGTTCTCACACGTGACTTGTTCCCCCAGGGGACTACCACACAGTGGCTGAAGTGAGCCAGATGGACATATGTTACCTCCCTCATTCACAAACTATGCTTTCCAGATTTGACGTCCCTGCTGGCCATTCCATCCCCTCTGCCAATGCACTGCCCTAAATTTGCTTGGATGACACAACAGATGCATAACACCTCTCTGCTCCACCTTGGCCCCAGAAGCCACCCAGCTCCGGTCTTTCCAAAGTACATATCTGACAATGTCCTTGCCTGTCTTAAAACCCTCCCCTAACTCTCTGTGGCCTACAAGACAGAGCCCAAATGCCTTAGTGAAGCTTGCAGTCCTATTTGTAAGGTGAGATAGTGGGAATAACCCCACCCAAGCTTACAAATGCCTCCTCTTTCACCCCAACATGCTTCCAGCCCAGCTGTGTGGCACCATCTGTAGTTCAGCAGTCAGCAGCTGCTCAGCCTCGGGGCCTTGACCATGTGACCCGCCCTCTCAGCAAGGAGTGAGTATGCCTCTTCTCTACCTGTTCTCACCCAGATTTATCCACCTGTCAACGTGGATCATCCTGGCAAGTTCTAGAATCCCTGTGAAGAATGTGCGAAAGGCACCCGCACACACCCACACCACACTCCCCTTTCCACTCCTGTGCTCTCTCCTGGAATCCCTCCAGCCACATCTCAAGGCACAACACCAGGTTCTCATTTTTGTTGGAACCAGGGCAAGTAGCTTCCCGCTCAGAACCAAAGGCCACCTCTACAGCTACACTGCTTACTCCCCCAGCTTTTCCTGCAGGCTGCTGTGTTCGCTGGGGCATTCTGCACATGGGCCGGGGCTGCTTCTCTCACCCAGAGCCGCTGCTCTCTCTCAGGCTTGTCCAACTGCATCGGCCTTCATGGCTGCCTCCCTCCTTCTGAACTCTGCATCCCTCAAGTTTATGTTTTTGGGACCAACTCCGAAGACTCACCAGTGAAGCCCAGAGATTCATCATGTGAGAAACTCAGGAGGAGAGATTCTCCCTTGGCTCCCCCAGGAGGAACCAAAGAATGGATGCTTCAAGCCAAGTGCCTGTGTCCTCCTCACTTTCCCACACAGACGGCTCAGGGGTCCTCAGAGGAGGAGGCAGACAAGGTGACATCCATGGCAGAGGATAGATAAGAAACACAAATGTAAGGTTGGACAGCAGCCAAGGAGAAAGAGCCATGTTGAAAGCTACAGAATGTCCTCATATGGTGAGTCTGTCCAAAAGACAGCGCAAGACCCAGCCTTCGAGGCAATGAATCAGGATCATCAGCCCTGAACCCCACCCAAGGGACTTTAGGGCTATATCCTTGTGCAACTCTTTCTGTTTTTCTTTTAATCTTTCTGACAATTCCTTTCTGTAGAAGTTCCATCTTATTAAGTGAAGTCTTTTTGCCTGACAAGCACCTTGACAGATTTGGGTACGTGCACTTGCAGAGGGTAGCAGCCAGAGCCCAACTGCTCTGCAAAACAGAGGAAAAGAATTTGGACATCCAAGGGAGGGAGAGGGAGAGCATCAGAAACTGAAAGAAGGAGAGAAACCAGTAAGATGGGGGGACATTTGGCAGGGTGGAGGGCGAGGAAGAGGAAGACTCCTGCGTGATGCTAAGTCTCAAGCCCAGCAGAGCTTCTGGGCTCCCTCCCCCAGCACCTGGGGAGTCAGTCAGGCTGGTGGATCTCCAAGGGCTGGAGTCTCTAGGGTGTGAAGAGAGCAAACAGCTGATTTCAACTCTGGGCCATGTGGAGTAGAGAGAGAGAGGGTTCCTTGTCTACACCTCAAGAACATGGAGTCCCTTGAGGAGTAGCAAAATTCTGTGCAGGAGCCAAGGAGCTTTGGATTAGAGTTTCAGCACATTCTAGTGTAGATATGATGCACTCCCAGCTGACATCTGGATCATACTTACAAAGTGCACAGCATCTAATAAGCAGAGAAAACCGTTGACCTTTCCAAAGTACACCCAAGCCCTCTAGCATATCATTTCCTCACGAATAAACGAATGAGTGCACACATCTACTGGGCCATGCGTAGTATTTACACGCCTTTCTTGCATTTGGCCGCAGACCACAGCCTCTCAGAGTTGGAAATGTCCATGGAGAATAGCCAGGTGAAAACCCATTTATGGACAGGACAATGGAGGCACAGAAAGGGGAAGCAACTTTCTCAAAACCACGTAGCTAATGGGTACAGAGCTCAAATCCCTGTTTACCAGGTTTCGGCTTTTTGCCCAGAGTATTGCAGCTGTTGTGCGTTAGGCTGAGGCCAATGTGGGTTTCAGGACATTTCACTAGAGCATGTCCTGAGAACCCGAGGAAGAGACAATGAGGCCTTGTTTTCTAAGTGACTCTCCAAGGGCCATGAGTTCCAAGCAAACACATTCCCAAATCTTTACCCCAACATTTGAAGCCAGATGAAAAAAAGGTATAAATGGGCTTTTCTCCCTGCACATAAGAGAGGACCACAGACTGTCAGGTTAGCAAAAGACGGACTCGTGGGGTGTTTCCCTGCCCAGATTCCACACAGCCTACACCCAGACTCTCTGCCAAGCACCTGCAAAGTTACACAGGCAGATAACGTTACACATCGGCTTCTTTGACAAACAAAAAGTAGAAAAAAAAATTTTTTTTTAATTTACTTCTTTTTGTCAGAAGAAAGCAAAAACAGGCATTAAATAAATTTTGCAAAATATCTAATTTATTCAAGAAAGGCAGGCTGGAGATGACTATCAAAGCTGAGTTCTGGATATGTGGGGGTTTGTTATATTGTTCTTTCTATCTTATTGGTATATATTTTAATTCTGTAATAAAATGTTAAAACCATATATACTTGTGAAAGCCTGCTTCTCAAATTAGTAAGGCAGAAGCAGGAACTTCCATCATAAACATTTTGCCTGTTGGTTAAAAAAATACCAAATCACTATCAACAAGCACCAACCTGCACACCTGTGCTATTTCAAATGTCTCCTTTTAGCTCTCCGGATCCCATAGGACTGAGGATGTGGCTCAGTGGTTAAGTGCCCCTGGGTTCAACCTCCACCACCCCCAAAAAGGAAAAAAAGCCAACTCAGGTTTATTTCAATAGAATTATAACATGTGGTGTTTGACACACCAGGTAATATACATTCCACATCTGAATGAGCTATAGGATGATCTGTGTCTTCAGAGATGAGAGTCCACAGAGCTTTCAAGAAAAAAGCCAGAATATTCTAACCAAGAATAAGAGCAACAGTGATAAAGAATGCTTGCAGCCACCTCCAAATGCTGGGCATTCTAAATGCTTTCCATGTACAAACACCTGTAGCAACATACCAGCCACCAAAGATCTGAAGGATGACTATGAGTCAGACACTGAAGAAACTGCTCAGATCAAAGAGCCCTAAACATTGACAAGCAAGTACCTGACCCCAGATTCTGAGAACTGGAGTTGAACCTCAAGAATCCAACAGGTAAGCAGCAGAGCATCAAAAGTAAATTGACAGATTAATTACTTAAGTGAGGAAAGTGGAAGCAACTTCAAGGAGAACAACATGGAACTTAAAGGTCACATGCCCACACACATGCAGACACATAATGCCATTCTGACTAAGGTCAACTCATTCGCATGATATTGGACAGCAAACTTAAGGCCACAGAAAATATGATTCGATTTCTATGTGCATAAACTTAAAACTGTCTTTGATAAAAGTTAAGTGCTTGTGCATCCTTGCAGGCATCACCACATCACATTTATGTCCTTGAATGAAATCAGAGGACTTGTCTCTCAATGTTGTATTTTTCCAATTATATTTTTCATCATCACTTTTCATGTATGCATTTCAGCATGTTTGGAACAATAAAAATGCATGATTTTTAATGAAAAAAAGTTTCACTTTAAAGTTTTCAAAATTGAGATTTTGAAGACTGGCATGATGGCATATGTCTATAATGCCAGCTATTCAGGAGGCTGAGGTACGAGGATCACAAATTGGAGGCTAGCTTCAGCAACAAGGCAAGACAGTCTAGAGGAGGACAGTTGAATGCACTGTGTACCCACCAAAGTTGAGCATCTTGTTTCAATCATTACACACCTGTGCCACATTTGCAGACATGCACACACATGCAAGCACACACAAAACAGTGGAAGTATGTTGAGGGATCTGTGTCAACAGCTCACAGCTCATGTTTCTAAGCTCCCTATCTCCCTGGGGTGCCCACATAGCAGCCTCTGGTTAATCAGCACCTGCCACATAGCACCTTACTGTCTGCCTGCCTGCTGCTCTCTGAGCTCCTAGAAGGAAAGGATCAGACTGGCCCCTCTTGATTCTGGGCTGGGATGGACCCTGCCCTGCAGAGAACGGGTGATCAATAAATAAATGTTAAATGACTTAAGTTAAGCCTCATAGCACCTTCCAGGCTTGGAGTAGAGAGTGGGGAGGAAGATGGGAAAGAAGTGATCTGAGAAATGAAGCAAGATCGGCATTCAGCCCAAGTGGAGGCCTCAGTTTTCCCATCAACAAAGTGGGAGGAACAAATTTCACTTTGCAGAGTTGGGGTGAAAAACAGATGAAGGACATATCATGTCTGGCACATAATAGGAGCTAAATAAAAAGCCACTGCGGCTAAGATGATGATGCTAGGATAAAGATAACACCTGACACAGAATTCAGGGCAAGGATGAGTGTTCCAAGAAGAGGCAGGAAAGGGTTACCAGGCTGGTCCTCAGCCGAAAATCAAAAGTTCAAGATCTTTTAATAACAGCAGAGAGCAAGAAGAGGGAAGAGAGAATTCACAGGTCTTTAGCACTTCTGTGTGCTCTCTCTCCCTAATCCTTATGTCAGCCTGTGAGTTGGGTGGTTTCACACACTTGTCTATAGGAGGAAACATTAACACAAACAGATTAAGCCTCTGACCCCCGAGTTCTCAGGGGTGTCAACCAGAGGAATTTCTGGCATCTGGTGCAGGAAGGATTTCTGGGCTCCCAGGTATTCGTTCTATTCTCTTTAAATGAAATCAAGTCCTGGAAGCTGCTCAAAGCTTACCTTCTTTGGGGCCCAGTCCCTGAGCCTTTGTTTAACAACAAACATGGTTTTCTGGCTAGCCTAGTTCAAGTTGACCTGGGCAGGATTGTTGATTGTTGGGGGGGCGGGGGCCTTCTTTTTTCCTCCCTGTGACCATCAAAGAATGTGATGGTTCCTCTTCTCCAAGCCTGCAAGCCCTGCTCCCTTGGGGTGCCTCTCTGTAGACTTAACCCCCATAGGACCCAATGGCCTCTTATGGATCTCCAAGAGCTCAGAGAGCAAAGAAGGGCTTTGTCATCTTGACACCATGAGGCAAGAGAAAGGGTGAACCTGGGTACAAATCTCAGGTCCCTCTCTTCACGATGGTGAGGTGAGACCTCAGTTCGCTGAGCTTCCACTTCCTGCAAAATGTGGGTGAAGCTGCTCCCTGAGCAGGGTGACAATGTCTGGAAAGTGTCCAGCCCTTAGCAGGCACTCAACAAGTGGCAGCTTCCCATTCTGTCATCCAGAGCCCCGCACCACCAATAGGGGCTTGATAGTTTTCCATAAATTGATTGTCTTTCAAAACTCCACCTCACTTTGACAAAAATAAAACCGGCAGCACTTGAAAAGCACTTCTGCTTTTGTTTTATGTGAGATTCAGATTTCAACATTTACCATGAGATTTCAGATGGAGGAGGACAGTTCTGGGTGCCTGGGGTACGGCAGACCCAATGCTCTCACCCTTAGAGCAGGGAAACCAACAGAACGTGACATCAGTAGCATCCCCCACTGTGAAGAGAAAGAGACCAGGTGCAGGGCTGGACCAGAGAGCCCAGGAGGCCTGCCTCCTGACCTGGGCCGAAGCAGCAAGTCTGTCTACCCCGAAGCTAATAAAATGTATTCTTAGCTAGCTCAGGCTCCCCCCTGTTCTCCTCCTAAATACTTCCAGACCAAATTTTGTGTTCACTATTGTGTCTCCTTTTTTCCTATAGGGCACTCTCAAAAATCAAATAAGCTTCAGGCCTCACAAAGCCTGGCTGTGCTCCTAGCCATGAGGAAGGGAAGGTGGCATTGGAGCATAGATCTGAATAAATGAAAAGTCACCATTAACATGAGCAAATTCAGACTCTTGGCCCTGAGAGAGGGAGCTGAGAGATTCTAAAAAGGCCCCACCTCTCTGCTTTGTCCAGTTGAAAGTCTATGTTTGGAATTTTCCCTCAGGCCAGGTCTGGGAACCAGGTTGATCCTGAAGTTTCTACATCTTTCTAGATCCTACCCACCCCCACCCCCACCTACTCCGCCCCCCCTACCTCCCCTGCCCCCCCTACCTCCCCTGCCCCCCTACCTCCCCTGCCCCCATCCATGCAAAGGCCTGAGAAGAGCAGCTGGGAGGAGGTGAGAAGCATGGTGGGCAGAGAAGGTGGACCCGGAGGAGGAAGGAAGCCGGACAGACGGTACCAAGTGCTGACCAGGACCTGGAGCAGCTGGAATGCCACGGCCACCAGGGGGATGCACGACTGAGCTGCTGAGGAAAACAGTCTCTTATAAAATCAGACACATACTGACACATGATTCTGCAATTGCCCTCCTTGGTATGTACCCCAGAGAAATGAGAACGTATGTTCACCCAGAAACCTGTACACAGAGGTGCAGAGGAGCTTCGTTCATATTAGCCCAAATTGGAAAATAGCCAGAAAGAAGTCAAACGTCCAGCTGGCTCATGAACTAATGGTGGTCTGTCCATGCAATGGAATCCTCACCAGCACTTTACCCACCCACATGCATTGTCTCACAGACCCCACACTGAATGAAAGAAAGCAGACCCCAAGGAGTTCATCTATACGACTCCCCACAGCATCCCAGCTGTAGGAACAGGAAGCAGAAGGTGGGCAGGGAGTTGTTGACCACAATAGGCATGAGAGCTGGGCGCGGTGGCGCATGCCTATAATCCCATTGGCTGGGGAGGCTGAGGCAGGAGGATCCAGAGTTCAAAGCCAGCCTCAGCAATTTTAGCAAGGGCCTAAAACTCAGAGAGACTCTGTCTCTAAATAAAATATTTTTTTTAAAGGCTGGGGATGTGGCTCAATGGCTAAGTGCCCCTGGGTCCAATCCCTGGTACCAAGAAAAAAGGGAGTGGGAGGCAAAAGAAGAGTCTAAAATGTTCTATCGCTTGATCGTGAAATAAATCTTTATCAAAACTCACCAAACTATATACTTAAAATGAATGCATTTTTTTATCTATAAATTAGACCTTGATAGAAGTGATATGATAAACCCATGGAGTTGGGCATAGAGGCACACACCTATAGCCCCAGTTACACGGGAGGATGAGATGGATAGAGCCACTTGAGTTCATGAGTTCAAGACCAGCCTGAATGACACAGCAAAACCCATCCCAAAGAAGAAATCACATTCCACTACACTGTCCACTGGAAAGTCTCTCCCTAAGATCAGTCATCGATGGCCTTCACTGTATACACCATGAAACCGAGGTTCAGGGATGAGGGCCATTAACAAACAATTGAATGGCCAGCAGACATTCATGATGTGTTGTCCCGGCTCCTCTTAGTGCTCATCATGATTTTGTGAGCAACAGCACTATCAATGCCTGGTTACAGATATTACACTGAGGCCCCAAACCATTGGAAGATGGGGCCACAGTCGTAGCCAGCTTTGTGGTGACCCACCCTGCCCAGGCAGCTGCTGACAAGTGGGAATGCAAGCCCAGGTCCTTTGCTCCTCTCGTTCTCCCTCTGGCCCACACATTCCCTCCATACACATCCTCCTCCATGCAGAGAGGGTGCGAGCTGGGTGGCCCTTCCCAGAATCCCGAGGGGCCAGAGCCCAGCGCTCCACGCCCTGCAGCCACAGCGGAACATGAGAGAGCTCCAAGAACCTTCAAGCTTCTAATTGGGCTGTGGCTGGGCACCACCATGAGGAGGTGCTCGTTCCCAGGCAGGGCACACCCAGTAGTATGAGATGATGGGGAGACAGCCCTGGCTTTGCCCAGAAAGATCTGGTCTTGCCTTGACACTTTTTCCAGCACAGCCTGCCAGCACAGATTAAGATCGCAAAGAGCAACATGATGCCGCTGGAAAAGGAGATTAGTGGGTTCCGGGTGCTCAGAGCCCTGAGAAAGGCGGTATGTTTGAGATCTGACTCCAATTCACAGGGTGAAACTATGCCAGGTCCCCCTGGAGCTGACGGGAGGCGAGAGCAGCTTTCACAGGCCAACCCTAACAGACAGGGAGGGCCATGGAGAGGGATCTAGGGTCCTGTGTGGGCTCCAGCAGTCTCTGTCAAGGGTGGACCCTTATGGGGGAGGCCCTGGGGTCTGCTGAGAAGCCAGGTGGCCTTGGTCCTGCAGAACTGGTCTACAATGGGAAGAACCTTGTGGGGAGAGATGGACCCAGAGGAGAGCAGAGCACTGGTCCTGCAGGAGGGTGAGGGAGCAGCAGAGCCAGGGGCATGGGGGCTGGTGGAACTCTTAAACAGTAAAATGTCAAGTGTGAAATGTTTCAGCACAATGAGACACCTCCTGGGGACCCAAGAATCTTCAGTTGTAGTCACCTGCAGTGACTTTGGAGTGGGAAGATTGAGGAAAAAAGACCTGGGCCCTGTGTTGGGGTCAGCTCTAGAGAAGAAATAAGAAAATCCATTGAGAAAGGAAAATTAGATGCCAGGAAGGCAGAAACCTGGAACCAAAGTGGACAGAGACTATTTGCAAGAATTTGCATCTTAGAAAACTTTGGGGTCCCCCAGGCAGGAAATGAGGGTTTTCAGTCACTCTCATTCAGATTTTCAGGAGCCAGATACTGGGTTCCTGGGTTTGCTGGCTGTCATCTGAGTTATATGCACTCAAGCCAGACATGGTCACAAAGGATGGGAGAGATGCAAACATGGCTATCGTAGGCCTTCAGCCCTTGAAGAGAACGCTGCAGAACTCAGTCGATCCTCACAGCCAGCAGAGCCAGCAGAGGAGAGAAGGGCCTGAGAGGAGCAGAGGCAGGGCAGGGAGACTAAGGGCAGGGAGTGCTGGGGGGAGAGGGAGGAAAGGAAGGAAGAAGGGCAGAGTTAGAGCAGGAGGGGAAAAGAGTGGGAGAAAGAGAGAAGGGGAAAGAGAGAGCACAGGCAGGATGCAGCGCGGAGCCTTCCAGGATGTGCAATGAGTTTCCTCCTCGCCCCCCCTCCCTTTGCACAGGTCACAGTCTGAAATTCAGGCTCCCACCAACTGCTAATTTGCTCCTGGGTGCATCCCCTCCAGCCACTTGTGTTGATGGCCTCTTGGCACCACTTCAAACTCCTTCAGCTTCATTTATCCCAGCTGGCCCCGAGGCTGCCAGCTCCACATACTGAGTTTTGTGAAGGGGCAACCTGCCTGAGTCTCACCACCTGGCTCCTCCTGCCTCTCTCATCCCTGCCCCAGGCTTGCCTGCCTGAGAGGCCAGGAGGTGGGCAGGACCTGATACTCAGGAATGCAACATGGCATAAACATCCCCTGGGTTCCCCTGGATCAAAGGGGATGAATAAAGGGTCCCCTTTCTTCCTTGGGCAGGCAGTTCTGGGACGCATTTCAGAAGGCTTCTAGAAGGTACTGTGGCCTGGAGCAGACTCAACTCTCTTGGTGCTCCTCTGGCTGGATGCCCACATCCCTGTCTCACTCCCCCATCTGGCTTTCCCACTTCCTGGGGATGTTCTCAAAGAAACTCGTGGCACCTAACTCTCTGACTTAGGTTTTGCTTTGGGGAGTCCCAGCTAAGATGTCCCCAGCAGAATGAATCTGCAGTGCCACTCAGGGAAAAGCACCCTTAGGTGTGGCTCTCTTTGAAACTGAGGCTGCGCTGACCTCCCCAAGCACATCCAGAAACATCTACACAGAAGGCTTTGTAGACCCTGGGTCCCAGCCTCCAGCCCCTCTGCTTGGTACCTACAACCTGACATGACCAAGTTGACATGTCCAATCAGGTCCCCAGGCTGAGTTCTATAAACAGCTGGTCAGTTGCTCCCCGAGAGTATGTTTATCTCCCCACAAAAGGGACAGATGACACATCAGTTACTTGAAGTTTGGAGGCTGCTTTGTTCAAATGCACAGTGACAGATCCACCAAACCAGTCTGGTGACCTGCATTTCCATGGACTGCTCCAATGCCAGCCTGAGGTCCTTGTATAGAGCCCAGAGCCACCTCTGATGCCAGGAGCTGGGACTCCCAGCTGAATAATACCACAGGCACTGCCTGACCCCAAAGAAGTCCCCAGGCCTCTTCGTCTGAATAAAGGTAGACCATTCTCCAAGGTTCTTTTTTTTAAAAAAGATTTTTAGTCATAGATGGATATGATATCTTATTTATTTTTTCATGTATGTGGAGAACTGAACCCAGTGCCTCACACGTGCTAGGCAAGTGCTCCCGGCTGAGCCACATCCCCAGCCCTCCAAGGTCCATTAGCTCAGACCAGACCAGAGGCTCACACTGCAAGAAAACTGGCGCAGGACGCATCACATAGGCACACGCCAAGGAGAGAGGCATAGGCAGATTTATTGCCAGGTCTCTGACAGGCTGCTCTGCAGAAAGAGAGAGAGAGAGAGAAAAGCAGCAAGCAAGGGAGAGCAGCAGGAGGGGAAGAGCAGCAGCAATTCCCCCTTGAGCTTCACCTTTAATAGGCCAGAATCGTGGCCACCCATTAGGGGCGGGTTTCGCCCTTGGGACTGGCATAGCAAGCATCACCTGATTTTGCAGAAGGCAAGTTTCTGTTTCTTGGGAACAGAGATGGGCAAGTCCCTTTATCTCTCAAGGAGAGAAAAGAGACGTGCATGTCTCTTATCTCTCAAGGAGAGAACAGAGAGACCGGCACGTCTCCATCTCAGGGACAAGTAAGTTTTTATTTCAGGCAAGTTTCTGTTTCTTGAGAAAAAGAACAGTATTCATAAAGTGGGGGTGGGGAAAGGAAGAGGGCTGTAGGTATGCCAACACACACCCCATCCTGTCCTCGGAGAAAACCTCAGGTCCACCCTGCAGAACGCCTCCAGTTAACACTCCCCGGGGAATCGCTCACCAGAGCACAAAGATCTTCAGTACCATGCTTTGGGGCTGGTATTTAGGTGAGAGGGACATGTGTGTGTATGTCCCCAGATGTAAGGTTTTTATCAAGACAGTGTGTAGGAAAAGGATCAAGATACATTCCCACTACAATTACTAGAATATCCAAATCAGGATGCGTTCTGAAAAATATGAGTGGCCATCGCTGGCATTGAGGGGTCAGCCTCCTGCGTACATTGACTGCTTGTTAATGTCCACATTAATTATGGGGCTATCAGGGAGCAAAGCTTTAAGCATTTTACCATCTAACGTGAGCCATCCATTACACATTCAGGCATTTTACTATGTTTTAGTTGGATTTTAGGAAATTGTTTAACAGACCTGGGATGACAGGTTACAATATAATTTTCCCCTTTAAGAAAAATGGAAAGACGGTAGGCAGGAAAAAAAAAAAAAAAAGAACTATGTTCCCAGAAGCGTTTTCTCACAGAGCATCTCATTTTCAGGGCCAGGTTAGTGACATGAAGCACGAGACCCTGTGTGATATTCCTAGTCTACATGGTTGTATTCCTGGAAATCAGTGTCCATTAAAACCCTGCAAATACACTTGGTGGTCGATACGCAAAGAGTTTAGTTTTTAGCTTAGATGATCGTCCACATCAACATCCTGAGAGAATTCAAAAGTCTATGGAATGCAAGACAATTCTTCCTTGTGAATTGGCCCTAGGCATGCAAAGCCTCCAGCAGCCCTGGTTCCTCACAGGTCGCCCAACCTGTAATGCTGGCAGTGCCCCCTCCACACAGTGACCACCAGAAACACACACACACACACACACACAATTTTAAGTGCTACTGGGCATTCCTACTTCATGAAAAATCTGCCCCCAAAGAAGACATTCACCAAGCACACTGGGGTGGCTGTGGGCAGGGCATGGGGCTGGGACATTTATTATTAATGGAAGGGTTCAAGGACCCCCATCATTCTTCCCATGAGTTTTAACTTTAAAATTACAGTATGTTCACGTACCATAAAATTCACCCTTTTAAAGTGTACAGTTCACTGGTTTTTAGTATATTCACAAAGCTGTATAACCTCACCACATTCAGAACATCTTCATCACCTCAAAAAGAAACCTGTACCAGTTTATTAACTGGTCACTCCCCTTTTCCTCTGCCCCAATTCCCTGCTACATTAACCTACTTCTACCTCAAGGATATATTTGCGTATTCTGGACATTTTATGGAAATGGAAATCATATAACATATGTCCACCTTTTTCACTTAGCATGGAATTTAAGGTTCATCTACAAGATCCCTGGATCAGTACTCAGTCATCCCGTGGCTGAATTCATTCATTCATACCATTATATGGATATACCACAATATATCCATTCACCAGCTGATGGACAGTTGAGCTATTTCTTCTTTTAAGCTGTTATAAATAATGTGCCATGAATATTTGTCTAGAAGCTTTCACGTACACTTGTTTTCAATTCTCTTGCATATATGCCGGAGAGTGGAATTGCTGGGTCATATGGTAACTCCCAAGTTTCACTTCTTGAGTAACTGCCAAACTGTTTTTTCCAAAATAGCTGCAATCCCACAAGCAATGTATGAGAACTCCAACTCCTCCACCTCCTCTTCAACACTTGTCATCTTTACTGTTGCAGTGCTGGGGATGGGACCCAGGGCCTCTCATGTGCTGGGCAAGAGCTCTATAAGATCCACCCAGTGCTGGGGATGTAGCTTAGTGGTAGAGCACTTGTCTAGCATGTGAGATGCCCTGGGTTCCATCCCCAGCACAATAATGATAATGATAATAATAATAATAGTAATAGCCACCCAAGTGGTTTGAAATGGTACCTCACAGTGGTTCAGGTTTGCATTGCCCTAATGACTAATGAAGTCAAGCTCTTTTCACACGCTTCTCAGCCATTATATATCTTCTTTAGAAAAACTCAAGGCCTTTGCCACTTTTGAAATTGTTGTTAAGTTATAAGAGTTCCTTAGTTATTTTGAATATAAGCTCCTTGTCAGACCTATGATTTGCAAATATTTTCTCCTATTGTCTTTCACTTAAGAGGGTCTTCACTTTATTGATGGTGTCTTTTGAAGCACCAAAGTCTTTGGTTTTGATGAAGTCCGGTGTGTTTTCCTTCCGTTGCAGTATGCCATATGCTTCTGAACCAGTTGTCCAGCAGCCCCACCTCAGTGGAACTGCAGGCCGCTATAATTTGAATAAAAGCAACATCCTTCCAGCTCCAAAGCCCCTTGCTGGAATTCCCTAAATATAGCTTAATTTTCTCTGGATTAAAAATTCTCTCTCTGCCCAAGTTGAAATCCCCTCAGAATGAGTAGCACCAGCCTTACCAGTTACTCATGCCTTAGGGAAAACCATGCCATCCAACCCTTTTCCAATGCAGACAATGCTGGGTGGTGTGGAGAGTGTAACCACCCTGATCCCTGGAGATGTGAGCTCTTTGCTTACACTGTTGTTCACAGATTGTGACCTCCATGGGTCTTAGCCAGAAACCTTCCCATTCCCTACCTCAGATCACACTTTTGGCTTTAGGCACTGAGGGGCTCTGTTCAAACCTTGCTATGTGTCAGGATGGGGAGGAGTTCCTAGATGACTGATGCTGAACTGAAAGGAAACTCACCCTTATCTCCTGCAACCCCTTTAGCCATATGTGGAGAAATCAAAGTCCAGAGAAGGCAAGGAACTTATTCCAGGCTACACAGACCTCGGGGAGTTCATAGCTGAGCTAGGACTACACTGTGCTCCAGTTCCCCACTAACCAACTGTGACTTTTGGCCTGCTTGGGCCCCGAGGGCGTGGGTGATCTTCCTGGGCAGAAAGAGGCTCAGCCGGGTCAGTGTCCCAGAAGGGGAGCATCATGGCGGGGAGCCAGAGCAGCACAAAGTCCCAGGCCTTAGAGGGCAGGGACCTCATCTCTTTGGGACTACCCTTTGATTAAACCACATGACCTTTGATTAATAACAGCTGCCGTTCAGTGACTGCACATAGGAGCCAGGCGCGGTGCCAAGAAATTTGCATGCATCATCGCACTGGTCCTCCTGACAGCCTCATGAGACTGCCATTAATCTTCGTTTAAGAGGCCACTGAGGCTTCAAGAGATCAGGTGACTTACCCAGGGTCACATTACCAAAAGAGCTGAGCAGGTCTTCAAACCCAAGTATACAGACTCCAAAGTCAGTGCTCATAATGCCCACGGCTGGGCCTGACCTGCGGAGACTCCTCTGGTCCTCAGCACTCAGGCTGAGGTTGGCTGAGTGAGCCGCTGCCCTGCCACCTGCATGGTCCAGGCTGAGCTTTGCCTGGGAGGGTCAGAGCCTAGGGTCTGTATCCCCAGGGAAGTCGCTTCTCTCTGCCGGTGTCAGAGCGCCCCCTGCTGCTCACTTCCATCTCCTGCAAATTATTTAATGCTAAGGGATTGCCTGGTACAAGAGACTCTAGGGGTTCCACAAACCAGAACCTCTCTTTCTCACTTTAGCCTCTTGAAAGCCCTCCCAAGGTGTAGGAAAATTAGAGAGAAAAATGTGTTACTTATATTCTTCTCAGTCAATGCTTCAGAGGTTAAAAAAACAATCTTCCTACACTCCTGTCACAAACCAGGCAAAGAGGAACTCTGAACTTTGCATCAGACACTGTCCGGCCACATCCACTCCAATCCTTTCCAGTCCAGCTGCCTTGTGTAACTGAGTCTCGTTTCCTCATCTGAAAAATGGAGACAAAGAACCACATTTATGCTGGGAGGATAAAATGAGATGCTATAGTCTAGCATTTGACAGGTACCTGTTAGTTGAGCTCCTCTCCTTCCTGAGCCTCTTTCCTCATCTGACAATGTCAGATGTGCTTTCTTAGTGAAGGCACCTGGCCTTCATCTGCATTCTCTCAATCAAGTATCACAGTAAGACGTGAGGTACAACAGGGAAACTGAGGCTCAGAAGAATCAAGCAATTTGCCCAAAGTCACACAGCAGGCAAGATGTACAGTCAGAATTTCATCACAGGCTGACTGGCTCCAGGGATCAGGCTCACAACTACACATGCCACAGTGTCTTCCAGTGGGAGATGAGAATAACAGTGACTTTTATACTCTGAAATGTTCAGAGTCCCTGCAGGTCTGATAGATATAAAGAAAAAAACTAGAACAACTAGGAAATAGCCATTTAAAGCACAAGGCCACAGTGAGAAAGTTCTTGGGCCCATCCTGGCTAACTTCCTGGGGAGGGGAGGACTAAGCCAAGACTCACTGTGTCACAGGGTACAGCAGTCAGAGACTGGTGGAACTGGTTGCCTTAGGGAAAAGTGTTCATCTGGAAAGTGTGGCATTTCCTGCATCACAGGAGGTGAGAGCAGACAAGTTAGGTTGGGGCTGTCACAATAATGAACACATTGGTGGGGTCTCCACACAAGCCAGGCACAGTACTATGAGCTCTCTGTGGACTATCTGCTTGAACCCCAAGAGCTTTCAGGGTGGCTATCATGAGCATGCCCCCTTTACACTTGAGGAAACCAAGGTCTCCCAGTAATTGAAGAAGGAGCCAGGATTCCTCACCCCAGCTGGAATCAGCGCCTCTGCTGCATACCCCAGCTGCAGCTACTCTTCCCAGGGAGCAAAGCCCCTGGCAAGAATCTTGACTCCTGTCATCTCCATGTGGATGGCCCTCCTGGATGCTCTCCCTGGAGTCTCTGCTCTGTTGAGGCAAATGAGAAAGAAGAAGGAAGCAAAGCCTGCCTTATCTCTGTGTCCCCAGCATTCAGAAGGTGCCAAATAGAGGGTGCTTGGAGAATGAGCACTGTGGCCCTGCTCAGGGCGATTACTTATGTCTCTGCGCCCCCTCCTGTCCTAAAGGAGAACTGCACAAGACACAGCCCTTGGCAAGCGCCTAACAAGGCCTTCCTTTCATAGCCACCCGAAGAAGTGGGGCCCAGCGCCTTGGTTTTTTTGTTCTGTTTTTTGTTTTCGTTTTTTTTTTGAATTCTTACTGTTAATTGACAAAAACGTAACTGGAGATACTAGTGGGAGATGATGTAATGTTCAATAATGTATATAATCTGCAATATCATCTTTCTTGGTGAGGACATCTCAAATTCACTCTCAGCAGTTTTGAAATATATAATACATTATTACTTACTATAGTAATTATGCTGTACAACAGATCTCAGAAAATTCATTCCTCATAGCTAGCTGATTTTGTAGGCTTTGGCCAACATCTCCCACTCCCCTCAGCCTCTGGGGACCATCATCATACTCTCCACCGCTGAGTTGAGTTGTCCATTTGTCCATGACTCGGTGCTGGAGATTGAACCCAGGGCCCCAGGCCTACTAAGTACCTGCTCTGATATGGCTGAGCCCCACCCCCAGTCCAATTCAGTCGTTGTAGACTCCACATATAAGTGAGATTCCCCAGCATTTGTCTTTCTGTGCCTGATTTATTTCACTTAGCACAATGTTCACTGGGTTCATCTAGTTTGTCACAAATGACATAATTTTCTTCTTTTGAAGGCTGAATGGTATTCCATTATGTCCCCCCAAAAAATAATATCTTCTAAAAATAACTATCATTGTTTCTTTGACTTCTAATCTCAAGAACCAACACTTTTTATCATACTCAAGAAAAATGAAAGAAAGAGAAATGTTGTTGGAATGATATAACAATGTCATATTACTATAGAGTTTTTAATGCTTATTCTTTCATATTCAGTACAGTATCTATGGCTCTGTACAGACAGGTAACAATGTGTTGTGAGCTGGTATGTGACCATGGACCACATTTTGAGTAGCACTAGTCCAAAGAGGGCAAACAACAGGTAAGAGATCCCAAAGTCATGAGGATCCATTTCATCAGGTGGATGACACAAGGATTCCTGTGTCATTTCTGACTCAAGTCCTGCTGCTGATTCAGAGTACAGCCCCAGGGATGGTGTCCCAAAGATAGTGCCACCTAGACTCAGCCCACCCCCTCGGTGAGGGGCAGTCAGAGAGCAGGAAACCTGAGGCTGTCTGAGTCAAGGAGCCAAGAAGGCCTCTGAACAAGGCTCATAAATGAATATCGCATCAGGACAGTAACCACTAGTTCATGGATCCATGAGGCACTTGAAACATGGTTAGTGCCACATGTTGAAATGGCAGTATTTTGAATATATTGTGTTAAGCAAAATATATTATTAAAAATCAATTTCAATTGTTCTTTGAATTTTTAATGTGACCACTAGAAAATCTGAAATTACCTATGTGGCCTAGGGTATAGCTTGAGGGTAGCACACTTGCCTAACATGTGCAAGACCCTGGATTCATCCCAGCACCACAAAACAAACAAACAAATTATTGAAATTAGCTATGTGGTGCCCACTCTGTTTCTCTTGGACAGTGCTGCTCTGGGCTTGGCCCATCTCCTCTCCCACAGCCAGCTGCCTCCTACTGTAGTCCACCCACACCATGTTCCTGCAGAAATGTCCAGCTACTCTGTGCTATTTTGAGAAGCTTTCTCTGTAGAAAGCATCTCCTCCTCCAGGAAGTCTCCCAGCAACCTTCCCACAGCCACCCTTCTTCCCTCCCCTACCTCCCATCCATGGTCATTCCTTACGAAGCCCTCCTAGACCACTATGACCCTTGCAGTTCTCTTATTATACCAGATAGGAGACTTCTAAGCCTTAGGACAAGATTCTAACAATCCCTGCATCTCTGGCACCAAAAGCACTGTCTGCCTAGTAGATAAGTGAAAACAGGTTGACTTATTCCATAAGTGAATGAGTTAGTCAGTGAATGAATCTAGTCCTAGAACTTAAAACTCCTGCATCTAGGGAGGAGCAGACTGTCAGACAGATTACCAAGACTAGAACCTAGGAATAAAGAAGCTCAGCAGTGAGAACTGGGCACCAGAGACAGGCTAGGCTCAGTCACCTGCTCCAGCAGTGAGTCCCTCCCTTTTACCAACCTTGCTGAGCACTCACTCCCAAACCAGGCCTCAGTAAAATCAGACACGGCAACACGAACGTCTGGGGTTACTTACACTACATCTACCTACCCAGGACCACCAAGGACATGCCACTGGGCCACCTCCTCCAGAGGATGCAAACTCGACTAGCCAGACAAACCATGACTGCGGATACAGCTGCATAGAGTCCAGGGGAGGCAGTGGCTGTGGGAAGTTAGAGAGGTAGGACATGCTCAGCTAAAAGGACAGTGGCTGCAGCCAACCATCCCAATCCTGTGATTTATTTGTTTGTTTGCTTTTATTTAGAGTTGAGGGTTTCACTATGTTTTCCAGGCTGACCTTGAAATTGCAGGCTCAATCAATCCTCCTGCTTTAGCCTCCCAAGGAGCTGAGACTATAGGCATGAGCCATCATGCCCAGCCCCATGATTTTTAAAGAGTAGCCAGAAATCTAGAATTTATTGTAATGTTTCCCAACTTTTGTAATTCTATACATCATGCTTCTTGAAACTTACCCAAAGAAGATGAAAATTTACATACATAAACCTGCACACAGATGTTTATAGCAGCTTTACTAATAATTGTCAAAACTTAGAAGCAACCAAGATGTCCTTCAGTGGGTGAATGGATAAACTGTGGAATATCCAGACAATGGGATTTCCATTCGGTGCTAAAAAGAAATGAGCTATCAAACCATGAAAAGACACGGGGGAACATTAAAGGCATATTACCAAGCGAGAGAAGCCAATCTGGAAAGGCAACAAATGATTCCAACTATATGACATTATGAAACTTTGGAGACAGAACCAGGCGTGGTGGTGCATGCCTGTAATCTCAGCGACTCAGGAGGCTGAGGCAGAAGGACCACAGGTTCAAGGCCAGTCTCAGCAACTTAGCAAGACCCTGTCTCAAAAAATAAAGTTCTCTACTTTCTCAGCACACTTAACTTACATTGAATTAATAATTTTAAAAAACTAAAGAGACAGTAAAGAAAAATAGTGGGGTTGGGAAGAGAGAACGAGAGGGTGGAGCAAGGAATTTTTAGGGCAGTGAAACTACTTTATATGATGCTGCAATAGGGGTTACATGACATTCTCTAAACTCATGAATGTACAACACCAAGAGCAAACTCTAATATAAACCACGGACTTCAGGGATCAGTGTGGGTTCACTGATTGTAACTGTACCCAGCCCCCACCTCATGCAATTTTTGTCGTTCTTTTGAAAATGGAGTCACACTGTGTTGCCCACATTGGTCTCATCATACTCCTGGGTACAAGTGAGTCTCCTGTCTCAGCCTCCCAACTAATTGAGACCATAGGCTATGGGACTTTCAGGGATGTACCAAATTGACAAACTTCATGACCACTGATTAGGAGTCAGGAGGTCAAGCTCAGTCACCACATCATGTGTGACCATGGCTGTATCACCTCTTCTGAGCTACCTCTTCCACAAATATAAAAAACAAGAAAGCTGGCTGCTCTCTGAGGTCTTTTCTAAACCTAGCATGCTGTGCTTCTCGGGGAAGATCCATTGCTGCCCTATGGTAGGGGCAGCCAGACTAGTGCAAACCAAAAGGAGAATCGGGGAGTCAATGGAAATGGGCGGGCATTGGGTATTGCAGGCTGTCCCTAGGGCTGCTTGGGGATAAGAAGAAATCCCAGGCTGGAGAGATGAGGGGAGGCTTCTGGAAGGAGCAGCCAGTAAGGATGCTGTGGAGGGGAGAGAAGCTGCAGACTGGCTGGGTGAAGGCTTTTGCTGGAACAGGAAGAGCCTAGAGGGAAGGGGAAAGAGCAGGACCCCAGTCCAGCTCACCCTGCCCTGCTGTCTCTGGGCCCCTCCTGCCTCTAGTTAAAGCAAATCCAACTGCCTGAAAGAAAGTAAACAGCTGTGAGGCGAGGAGCAAGCACTTCCACCCAGCCCAGCCAAGGTGATCGGTCTGCAAGCTGTTGACAGAGAAAAAGTCATCAATTTTTCATTACCCAGCTAAGGCAACAGAGTGTCTCGGATGTCAACAGTTTCCAGGCAACAAAGACAAACCAAATACACAGTCCCCTCACCTGAAAAGATGCTTCCTTTACAAGCACCTCTGGGATGGGGGTGGGGGAAGTGACAGGCAGAAGCAGGGGAAGCCACTGGGCAGCTGTAGCATCTGGGGCCTGTGGGCATCTGCGATGACCCCATTAGCAGATCTTGTCTGATGATGACTCAAGGAAGAACCTGCCTTTGGGAAGGCTTCAGGCCTGAGATATCAGAGCAAGAATGGAGTCGGGGCAAGGCTTACTCATTCATTTAAACAAACATTCTTGAGCGAGCACCAGACATGGGCTCAGGCCACAGCCTTGGCCTAGCTGGGGAGATGAGTGTGCAGATGACTTCCCCTCAATGCATGGATGAGAAACTGAAAGGCAGAGAGAGGAAGTGACTGTCCCAAGATCACACGGCCACTTAGAGCCAATTTGAACAGGAACCCACAGCCCAAGGTATCATGAGACTGAACCATAAGGGCCCCCCAAATGTCACAGGACCATGCACATGGAAGGAGCCTCCTCAAGTGGCTGACACAAACATGGTTTTGTCCAGAACTAACACAGGGAGCTTTCTAGAGACCTTCAGAAAAAAATGTTCAGTTGCTGAGTCCAAAAACTAAAAGGAGATCGTTACAACCTCTTCTGGTGCATATGTTATTGTTGTTTTTAACTCTCAGGTGATTCTAACCAAAACAGAAAGGCCCTTGCCAGAGTTCTGTTCCCAGTGTAGTGTCAGGCCCCAGCTCTGAGGATGTCTCCTGTGTTTGTGTTAACGTTTCCCAGTGAATGTCAATGGAGGCTCAAGAATAAGTCAACACAGGTCTCCCCATAAATGCCAAGGCTTGTTAGCAGAGTAAACCGTGTGCTTAGCCTGTCTTAAAAGAATCTTTGCTGAGTAAACAGAAGAAAGGCTTTACTTGAGAGTAAACAGAGAAAGGAGCTGAAGCAGCCCCACAGGCGGAAGGTGACTCCACTGGCACAGGCCACAGAGAGCGAAGCCAGGATTGGTCGTGCATGAGCCAGAGCGTCCTTGAAAGCCCTTCATGCCAAGGCAAGAAAACCAGGGGCAGAGAGGGCCTGAGGTTTGTCTAATGTCACACAGCTCACTGAAGCAGAGCCAGGCCTCTCTTCCCAGATAGTTTCTGCCCTCCCCAGAAGCCACTTCTCTTGGTGAGCAGGCAAAAACCCAGACTCCAAAAGAATCAGCAGAAAGCAAGACCCATGATCATATCCTTTGCTCTGAAATTTTCAGAAACTGATGTCTTGATCTCCCCAGCGCAAATTTGTATTTAAAAAAGACTTCAAGGAAATGAAGCTCTAATTATGGCATGTCCAAAATGAAAGCAGTAAAGAAAATATTTTTGTTTCCAATAGGTCACCAACTTTTTATCTCTAATGTTCAAGCTGATCCAATATTATCCTTGGTAGTGACAGATAAGAAAACAAGCCTTAATAGGTTCTGATCTTTGAACACACCCCACAACTTCCTTGATGGCCTTATTTACATGAGCTTCTCATTTTCCCAAGTAAAGAAGCATCATGGTCTAAAATCTTTGACCCATAAACTTGTTAGGCTCAAAAATAACTTGGGTACAATCACTGACTTAAAATCATCTCAAATAACTTTTTTTTTTATGTCACATACACACACACACAAAAAAAAATCCTTCAAATATTCTACTTTTAATTTAATTCATGGATTCCTTTTCCTCTTCTAAAAAGTATTTGAGGGCATAGATCAAAGTACAAATATGCAGTAAAGTCAATAAAAGAGCCACAGAATTTAAAAAAAAAAAAAAAATCAGTACCAAATAGGGAAGGAGGAGGCAGATACACTATCCATTTGGGTCAGTTTAAATGCCTGGATCAGGCAACAAGCTGGGTGCTGATTTTCTCAGGAGTTGAAACAGAGAGGAAAGTGCAACATGTGGTGGAGCTCTCGTGTTATCACAAAGAAGAATGACAAACAGGGGACAGACTTCCCCTGGGCCTCAATTTCATAAGAATTTTCCACACGAGACCTTATTTAGGGGACACAACAGCCTCCACAAAGTTTTGCAGCAAAAGTATTCATGTGGCCATTTCTTCCAACAACTTTGGAGGAAAGCCAAGGGTGCTCCAGATCACACAATGGCTCAGTAACATCCTTCTTTGTTTTTAGACAAGAAATGAACTTGAATGTATTAAGAGAAGTCAAGTGTGCTAAGTAAATGCCAAGGGAAGCAAGACCATGTTAAAGTGCACTTGGTTTTCCTCTTGTCTGGGTCACAGATAGGCATGCAAACATGCCTCTCCTTCCCAAGGTGTGGCTTACACTCACTCTTTGGCCACTCAGCTGCCCAGTCCTGATTGCACAACTCACACCCCAGCCCAGCCAGGCACACTCTCGTAAAGAGGCTAATCCGAGCTGCCATTCTCATGTCTGGCCACTATACGGCAGCACTGAGCCAGGATCTGGAAGACAAATTCCTTCTGTAAGCAAAGCCATCCAGCATGTACACATTTCTGCCAATCTACTCATTTCATTAATCCTGAAAACCCAATATTTGACCTTCCTCGTAAATATTTAAAAGGTATAAAAATAAAACAGCAACTCTAATAGTAAGAATTACTTCTATGATTCCTTTTTTAATTTTTATGAGAGAGCAAAGAAATACTAACTTTTGTTGCTGTTTTGTCCTGCCAGACTGAACCCAGGAACTCAAGACCAGCCTGAGCAACACAGAGAGACCCTGTCTCAAAACAAACAAACAAGCAAACAAAAAAAGAAACTCAAAAAAATTCAAGAGTCAGTGCATAAGTCAATCTTGAATTTGTGCATTTAAGTGATTCTTGTGCTTCAGCATCCTGAGCAGCTGAGACTACAGGCGGATGCTACCTGGCTATAACACTTTTTGAACAAGAATTGTGTAAGTGCTGGGCATGGTGGCACATGCCTGTAACCCCAGATACTGAGGAGGCTGAGGCAAGAGGATGGCAAGTGTGAGCCCAGTCTCAGCAACACAGTGAGACCCAACCTCAAAACTTAAAAATTACAAAGGGCTTTGTGGGAGGTAGTTCAGTGGTAGCTCATTCCTGGTTCAATCCCCAATGCTTCCAAAAATAAAAAATAAAAACAAAAAAAAAACAAGAATTTTACATGTAGCATCCCATTTAATCCTACCAAAGCTGTTATACAGATGCTGTTATTATCTCACTGTATACAGGACAAACCTGAGGCAGAGAGAGGAAAATCCACAAAGTCCTATTTAGTGACAGTGGGATTTGAGTCAACCCACGCAGTCTGACATTAGAGCATTTAACTCCACATTCCAAAAGATCTATAGGATCTCATAGCCAGAAGAGATATTGCTATGGTTTGAATATAGTTTATCCCCCAGAGATTCAAGTTCTTAGGTTGGGTCTTCAGCGTAGCCATGGTAAGTAGGTGGAATATCTAAGAAGTAGGTGAATTGTCATGTCCACAGCCCAGTGTGCCAGGGAAGGGGGCAAATTGCTGAAAGGCCAAAGAAAGTGTCCAGTGATAACATGCAAAACATGATTTATTGGAGAAAGTTTACAAGAGATCAGTGGTTGCTCCAAGTAAAGTTCAGTGGTGACAGGAGAAACAGCTAGCACCTCTGTCCCTCACGGCATTTCCCCAAGCAGTGCCTTCATCCCTCTTGGCACTTTGTCCAGTGGCAGCCAGCAGGACAAGTAACAAGTATCTTTTCCACAGTGTCCCCAGTTCCACACCAGTCTCAAAGAGGGGTTTTACATGTTAGGCTATAGAAACAGTGATGCCATCAGCATTGCTTGCTTAGTTTGCTTATGTGACCAGCATCCCAAGGAGCAACCGTCCTGGTGTGTGTGCAAGAACAGAGCTGCCTACATATAACACTAACTTGCCCTAGCTGCTGGCATGCATAAGAGAAGACAGTGTCCTTCAAGATCGTGTGTATCTGGGCTTTCCAGCCCAGGGCTCTCTTTATTAGTTTAATTTGGCTGGGCTTTTAGAAACAGAAGGGGGCATTCAGGGACATGAAGCTTTACTGTCCTCCTTTTCTCTAAAGAGGTTACACTAGTGGAAGGTGATTGGATCATTGGACACCACCCTTGCAGAACTTAGTAGAGTCCATTCCCAAGAGAATGGATTCTAACAACGTGACCTGGTACTTCCCTGAATCTCTCTTCTACTTGCACTGCTCACATGTCATCATACAAGCTACCGTATTATGATGTAGCCAGAAGGTCCTCACCAGAGCAGAACAGATGGAGCACCCAATCTTGGACTTCCAGGCTCCAAAACAGTGAGCTAAGGAAACCTCTTTTTTCAATGCTATCCAGCATCAGTTATTTTGTCGTAGCAACAGAAAAACAGACTGACACAGGCATGTAGTCTACACTGCATCTCAAAGCATTGTCTTCCCTATCCCAGTCTCAGCCTAACATCAGGCAAATTTCTTTCTTGAGTTAAAACTGTCTCAAAATCAATCACAGTCTTCCTTCTAGAATGGCCTGGAAGTTGTCTCTCTTCCATATGAAATCCTGTCCAACTTTTTTAAATATTAAAATTATTCTTAACTTATAAGCAATGCAGGGTTACTGTTTTTGAAAATTTAAGCAATATGGAAAAGATAAATTGAAAGGTAAAAATATTCCTCTCATCCTATTTAATCCCTATCCTCAGAGGTAATCGCTGCTACTTATTTCTGAATCCTCCCAGAAATCTTTCTACTACGAACTTATGCATTTGAATCTTTTCTTCTTGTTGTTGTTTCCTTTTGTTTTGTTTTCTTACTAAATAGGACCATATTAAGCATTCTGGTAGTAACTTGCCTTTATCATCTCACTGGCCCTCCTGGTTATCTTTCCACAGTAGTGTTCATGTAAATACATGAAGGCATCAACATTTACTCAACCTATCAGGTACTTTTTTTTCTGCTACAATAATGCTTCGGTGAAATTGTACATATACTTATAGGATGAATTCATACAGTTAAAATCCTGAGTGGAAGTTAAAGTTGAAAGAAGACCAAATTGTCCGGCGCAGTGGCACACTCCTGTAATCCCAGCGGCTGGAGAGACTGAAGCAGGAGGATCATGAGTTCAAAGCCAGCCTCAGCAATGGCAGGAGCTAAGCAGCTCAGTGAGATCCTCTCTCTAAATAAAATACAAAATAGGGCTGGGGATGTGGCTCAGTGGTAGAGTTCCCCTGAGTTCAATCCCCGGTACACACACACACACACACACACACACACACACGTCCAAATTATCCTCCTTAAAAAGTAATTTATACTTAAACCAACAGTCCATTTCCCCAGTTTTTTCAACGTGGCCTGGTATACAACTGTTAAATCCTCTTTCAATATTGGAAGATCAGCATCAGAAACTGCACCACCATACAAAGCTAGACTTGGAAACTGATACTCCCAGAACTGGCAACGAGCATACGCAAACGCCCAACAATAGGAAGAAGCCCCTTGTGGTTCCCAGGCGCAGCTCAATTAAAACTTCCGCTTCCTTTGGACACATTCGGCTTCTAGCCCCGCCTCCTACCCCCGCCCTTTCCTTCCAGCGCGGACGTTGATTGGCCAGCGGCGGGGCTATAAAAACATGAACACATGCACAGGTCCTTTGTACCTAGGCCGGGAGTAGGCAAGCTTGTGGCTCTTTAGAGAGGTGAGAATGCCTCATCCAGTCGCCTAGCCCTGGGTGTCTAAGCCTTTCTCCATCTTTTCTCTCATCTGGGTCAATGTGAACATGAGGGAGAGACAATAGGTCACCACATGAGCATGGGACCCCATTTCCTGAAGTTTGCTGGCTCCCTGATGCCACCACACCTTTGAACCTGATAGAATTCCTTGTTGACCCCAACAGCCTGACTCCGGCATCACCAGGAGAAATCTTCCCTGAGGCCCAGAGGGCTCTAGGCTTCTAAGATGTTCCAGTATAGTCGCTGAGTTGACTTGCCGGTTTGGGGATAAAGGAATGTGTCAGTCCAGACAGCCTTCCAACCTCATCAGGGCCTAATTACCCATACCTGGACCTGGCACCCTGTTAGGTGCTTACTGTGAATTTAAATGAATAAGGCTGTGGGGGATGGGTGTCAGGTCTGACACAGTGGAAAGATCATTTGCTAGTCTGGAGATTTGAATTCCAGTTCTAGCTGTTAATCCATTGGTGCTGAACAAGTTCCTCCTATCAGGGTCCTTATCTTCTCACGTTAAATAAGAGCTTAACTCTGTAATAAATATATATTGAAGGTCAACAATGAGCCAGGCACTGGGATAAGGATTGGAGATTCAGGTGAGCAAAGCAGACAGCCAGATCCCCAGAGCATGTGGTAGCAAGAGAAAGATACTCAACCATCACCTAACTGTAATTACACTCTGTTTTAAGAAGTCCTAATAAAGGGAACTTAAAGCAGGAAATTTAATCTGTCCTGGTGTGGGCTTTCTCAGGCCTGAGGTAGTGGTATTAACTGGAGTATGTAGACAGTATCACAGAGAGAGGATAGCAAGTACAAAGATCTGAAGGGTGAAAAGACACACATTTCTTACTTTAATTGGATATTATAATCCTGAAGTGTAGAAGCGTCAGGTGAAATTGAGTAGGGCTGGGCTTGGAGGCCCACAATTATCTGAAGCAGTTCTATGAAAATACGTGAAGGCCCCTGGCCCTGCATTCTGACTTAAGTATTCCAGAAGACTAGTGATCTGAGTTGAACAGTCCAAGACTTGAACATGCATGCTGTATCCTGTCCATGTTCTGACCTTGAGGGATATCTCCTTGCCCTGTTTCAAAAGAACTAAAAATATCAATGTTCTCTTTAAAGCTGCTCATGATCTCAAAACTGAATTATCCAGGCTTAGTTGCAAAGACAAGGAGATGAGAGAAATGACTTGTAAAGTAATAGAAAAATCAAGGCTGGTCAATGAATCTTACAAAATCATGTGTAGTGGGGACACCTTGTCAGGGTAGAAGAAATTCTGGATTAAGGCAATGAGGTGTCAGGCCCAACTTTATTCTACACTAGCTAGCTCTGTGAACCCAGCAGGTTCCCAACCACTCTGAGCAAGTTTTTTTTTTTTTTTTTTTTTTAACATAAAACAGAGCTAATAAAGTTCCCCCAATATGGTAAAGCTCAGAATGGGAGAACACATAATAAAAATTATTTCTAAACTATAAAGTGTTACACCAAGTCAATCAACTGGATCAGAATTTTATGCATGCTCATTATGGCAGCACATATACCAAAACTGGAACAATTAAGAAATTAGCATGGCCCCTTTCTTTGCAAGGATGACATGCAAATTCATGAAGCACTCCACATTTAAAAACTTTTCTACTATATGCATTCACTAAAAAATTATGGGGAAGAATGACATATTATTCGAATATGTAGCAATACAGATTTGTTTTGCTGCATTATTTTAATTCTTTTAATGAATGTTCATTTCCAAAATGTAGTTTTGAAATTTAAAATGTTTCTCTAAGCCATTTTCAGGGGTGAAAAAAGAGAGAGATTAAAGTTCATAGGCACTTTGGATGGCTACTCACTCCACTGTACAACACATTCAGTGAAAATATATTTTTGTCGTGGTTCTTAGGTAGCTCATTAGTGAGGACAATCCTATAGAACATGAGCCTTTTGTCTGAGCCTGGATGCCTGCTGATACATAGAATCATTAAAGTGTTGAGGGACCAGCTGTGGACCTAGGTATTTTTCTAGTATGGACAGGAGAAATGTGAACATAATTGAGAATGATGGATCTACTTAAAAATGGTTCAGGATACATATAGTTCAGTGGTGGGGAGTTCTTGCCTTGTATGTACAAGGTCCTGTATTTGATTCCAGCACTACAGAAAGGAAAAATGTTTGGTACAGTAGCATATACCTGTAACCAGGATGCCTAGCATGAGCCTTGGCAACTCAGAAAGATCTTATCTCATTATAAAATAAGGGGATATAGCTCAGTGGTAAAGCATCCCCAGGGGTCAATCCTCAGTACTATGGTGGGGGTGAGGGATGGGCAAGGTGTATGCTTGGTGAACAATCAGGAGTATGAAACAATGAGAAACCAAACTTGCTTGATTGGAAAGATAGGATGGGATGGGGGAAGGTTGAGAACCACAAGATTTGGGCCTACAGGACCTCAAGACTCTGGATACATCTGTTTCTTCTATGACATTCACAAAGGACATAACATCAGTGCCAACAAGCACTGATGGACATGTTGACTTACCTCTAGTTCATTCTCAATATGAAGTAGGTATTACCATTTTTCAGAGTAATTTTGAGGCTCAAAACTAAAACAGGTTAAACTTGCTTTTATATCAAGTGAATAAGGGTTATTTTTTATGTGGCTTTCCTAATTTGACTTCAGATTCTTCACTATAAAAGGTCTTTAAAAGCCAAACCACCCAGTGAAGCCACACACACTTTGAGTCTTGCTAGAGTACATTTTGATTGTACTGTTTGGTAGTTACATCCATAGTTTACCACTTCCTCCTTCCTGACATTTGCTGAGTACAAGGAATTCCTAATGTTGTCTCCTCTTCAGCTCTGTGAGTAGTATCAGCATTACAAAGGACACTTCATAGAGGAACCTGGGGCCATGCTGTCCAGAATAAGTTTAAGAGTCAGAGCTAGGTTTTTATCTGTTCACTCAGTAATTTTTAATTTCTACTTCCCCATCTGAAGTGAGCTCTTACCACCTTGAGATAACAGGATACTGGGAATAGTTGTCTTTATAACACAGTCTTCATTGGCCTTTTTAGTATAACATTGTATACCTTTATATTCCTCCCTCCCATTATCCCATTTCAAAGTTCTAAATGGCTTATCATCCCATGTCATTTATCAGATATGCATGGCTATTTTGTTTTGTGGAAAGTATAATGTGGTCACACAAATTACTGCAGGTTTAAAATATAACCAACGCGAGGTGCTGGCTTTCTAGGCTGGCGGTGGTGGTGAGATGACCACCCTCCGAGCCTTCACGTGCGACAACCTGTTTCGCTTCAACATTAACTTGGACCCACTTACAGTACCTCGCCCGCTGGCCACAGTATTTCATTGTTGCAGAAGCACCTGGTGGAGAATTAATGGGTTATATTTTGGGTAAAGCAGAAGGCTCAGTAGCCAGGGAAGAATGGCATGGGCACATCACAGCTCTGTTGCCCCTGAATTTCAACGCCTTGGTTTGGCTGCTAAACTTATGGAGTTATTAGAGGAGATTTCAGAAAAAGATGGATTTTTTTGTTGATCTTTTCTAAGAGTATCTAACCAAATTGCAGTCAACATGTACAAGCAATTGGGCTACAGTGTGTATAGGATGGTCATATAGGACAGTCAGAGTACTATTCAGCCAGCAACGGGGAGCCCGATGAGGATGCTTATGATATGAGGAAGGCACTTTCCAAGCACACAAAGAAATCCATCATACCAGGGCTGGGATTGTGGCTCAGTGGTAGAGCACTTGCCTAGCACAGCACCACATAAAAAAAATAAATATGCAGAGCCAAACTTCAGTAAGGGGCACATTTGGTGACTGCAGTGAACACATGCCGTGCATAGGTCGGGAAAAAAAAACATTAATTAAAAAAAAAAAAGAAGAAAGAAATCCATCATACCATTACCTCATCCTGTGAGGCCTGAAGACATTGAATAACCATAGGCAGTGGTTCTTAGGCAGTTGTTCCAAATAGTTTATGGACAATATTATTTTCACTGGATGATCTTAGAGCACTATTAGGAGAAAAGTAATCATTTAGGTCTTAAAGACTAAGAAAACACAGGATATAAACATATTTTCAATCTTATTTCCATTTAGCAATATCACATGTCTTAAAAGCTGTTTGCTCTAATAAAATTCAATGAAGAAGGCAGCTAGGTCAGAAGGAAGCTTTCCACTATCATGATTCATAATGTCTACTATATGCCGGGAAGAGACTTACTCCAGCCTCTTAAATTCTGTGCCTGAGAACCACTGCTCTCTCTCTATATATATGGTATTGAACTGTTAATTAAAGCTTTAAAAGCATATATGAAATGTATAAATCTAAGATGTATAATAAAATACATTGCTGGGGCTGTGGCTCAAGCGGTAGCGCGCTCGCCTGGCATGCGTGCGGCCCGGGTTCGATCCTCAGCACCACATACAAAGATGTTGTGCCCGCCGATAACTAAAAAATAAAAAAAAAATAATAAAATTCTCTACCTCTCTCTCTTAAAAAAAAAAACATTGTTGATTCTATGAAAAAAATAAAATCTAACCAAACCATAGCCTAATCATTGGTGGCCTATCACTAGTAACCCTTCTTAAAAAAAAAAAATCTCTGCTTCTAACATTTCTGATAGTCTATGTAGTTTCTTTTGGGTAATAACCTCATATTTTGGAAATAATTATTTTCTCAAATGGTTGTAGCACTATACACAAGGGCCATTCATTAGCACTGGGCATCCTGCTTATTACTAGTGACCTCATGTCCTCCTTTATTAAATTGACACGATGTGGGTCTAGGATTATTCATTTTTATATGCCTGGCACTTTGAACAATACTCATGTTTATAAATCTGTTACTGAGTGCCCTAGCACCTTGAAAAATGAATTTCCAGGGGCTGGAGTTCTAGCTCGATGGCAGAGCACTTGCCTAGCATGCGTGAGGCACTGGGTTCAATCCCCAGCACCACATATAAATAAATGAAATAAAGGTATGCTCTCCACCTACAACTACAAAAAAAAAATTTAAAAATAAATAATTTTCTAGCTGAGCATGGAAGTGTATACCTGAAATCCCAGCAGCTCGGGAGGCTGAGGCAGGAGGACTGCGAGTTAAGACAGCCTCAGCACTTAGCAAGACCCTGTGTCTAAATAAATAAAACATAAAATAGGGATGGGATGTAACTCAGTGGCCAAGTGACCAAGTTCAATCCCTGGTTCCAAAAAAAGGAATTTCTATTTATATTACTGTTTAATGGGTGGGGGCTATATTTGTCAGCTTTTCAAAGAGGTCTGAATTCTGGTTTTGCCCGCTTTGAGTAACTGAGGACTTATCTACCCACTTGGTATTTACTAAGGACAAATCCTGTAATCATGAAATTACATAAAAAATCTGGACAAGGCATCTACTCTGATCCTTTTCTCACCCCCAGTGTTCAATATTAGGTGCCTTCCTAGTGTCAGGCTTGTATAAGATTTCCCACTTGGTAATGGTGACAGAGGAAAAAAACCTAGCTCATGTTGTGACTGAAAAGCAAAGGGCAAAAGCCAACATAGCATTACATAAGATTAAATTTGTAGAAATTTCCAAACTATCAGCAAAGTTTAGGTTTTTTTTTTATTATTTAACATGTTAAAAGAATTTAGTCAAAAAGACCAAAACCCATGTCATCATCAGACTCCTCGGATTCTTCTTTCTTTGCTTCCACTTTCTTCTCCTCAGCTGGGGCAGCTGCTGTGGAGGGTGCAGGACCTCCTGCCGGTGCTGCACCAGCTGCTGGAGCAGGCCCACCAGCCCCTACGTTGCAAATGAGGCTCCCAATGTTGACATTGGCCAGGGCCTGCAACACATGGGTAAAGGCTTAGTCCTCTTTTTTGTATAGCACTCATACAGCCAAAAAATAAAAATAAAAGTACTCCCCATTTCAATATAACAGTGACCAATCCCCAATATACTTTTCTTCCTGCTATACTGGAGATTTCCTTTCATTGTCTGCCAGTAACATCTAACTTTTCAACACAAGACTGACTTTTCTCAGAAAAATGCATACTACTATATAAATGACAATACTGTTCAACTTTAAATCTCATACAATATTTACACTGCTGTATAGGTAGAAAGATACAGCTAACTGAACATCTTCCTTTATGAATGAGATAACTGACCCAAAATAATTTGTTGGGAGAAAATTAAAGGTTCATGAAACACTCAAATGAAGATTCTTTCCAGTCCAAATGACTCCCCTTAACAGTGCAGGCTGCTAAGGTAATTTAGGATTTTTATTTACTGGCATAGCTATAACATTTCCAATCTTTCCAAACTCTGTGGAGGACACAGCCCTAAAAGATGCTATTATTAGTTTCACTTGCCAGATATTAAGTAACGTGTACATGTAAGTCAGCCAGTTAAGTTCCTTGGGCAAGAACCTTAGTCATTTCTATCCCAACACAATATGTGTAGTCAATTAAAAGCAACTAAACTACCAAAAAAAAAAAAAACCTTACCACTACACTGTAAGAATTTCCATGGAATAACATGAATATTATTTATCTCATTGAGAGGATTAACTGGTTAAGAATTTTTTTACTATTTCAGAACAAAAGGAATGAGAACACAGTTAAAAACACAAAAGGCGTGCTCATTAGCTCCTAAAGATAGAAACATGTCAAGACACTTAAAGGCGGTACACTGACATGTATACCTGACCTAACAAATTAGTAGGCCGCCCCAAACATTTGTTATCAGCACCTTACCTTTGCAAACAAACCAGGCCAAAAAGGTTCAACATTTACACCAGCTGCTTTAATGAGGGCATTGATTTTATCCTCCTGAAACAAACAAAATGCCAATCCATCAGACAGCAAAGTGTAGGTAAATGTCTCGAAAATACTGCCCAGTTAAACTGAAGTCACTTAAAAACTCATCTTCACAACCAGTTCGGATGTTCTGTCTGTATTTCGTGAATGCTTTTTCTTAAAAGTTTTTTCCTTACATTACGGTTACTACCAGCCAAAGAAAAGCGCACTCGGCGAGCCCATGGCCACAGTTCGCATGCTGGGCCTTGCCCGAGTCACAGACATTTTGTGTCAGGAGACCAGGGAGCGGTCCTGCCCCGCCTCACAGGCCTATTACGACCGAAGGGTTTCAAGGCAAACGGATCACATCTAAAGCAAAAATTTTTGTGTGCGCGTTGGAAGACAAGTGCGGCGCAGAATGCCCAAGCGCCGCAGACAAAGGGATTCTATGGACTGAAAGCCGATGCGCCCAAACGCAGGCACACTCCGGGCCCGCACGTGGCCGAGACCACAGATCGGCCGGCACTGCGCCGGCCATGCTGCAGCAAGATGTCGGCGGCCTGGGCAGGCCTTAAGCACCAGGCCTGTCCACGTGGAGAACTGGGAACCGGTCGTTCTGCCTAATACCGGGGGACGGCGAGGGTGGCCGCGACCCGACCGGAAGAGCTAGGCCTGACCGCCAGGAGGGCGAAACACGGGGCTGTACTCACCGTGACGGTCACCTCGTCATCGTGCAGGATGAGGGCAGAGTAGATGCAGGCCAGCTCGGAAACAGAGGCCATGGTGCTGACTGTCGGGCGCGGTGCTAGTCGCCGGATGAAGTGAGGGCCTCACCCCAACGCGGCCTTAGCTTCTCGGAAGGACCGAGCACCTTGGCGGCACCTGAGGAAAGAAGGTAGCGCGCTTGCGCGAAGTCTCTTATACAGCCGCGCGAACCAATCCGCACCCGCGCTGGGCGGAAGAGGCGGGGACAGGGATTCTTGGAGGAGTCTGCGTGGTCTGTTTCCCAGTGCCTGTTTGGGCAGGCTTCCTTGATTTGTGGGGAGCGTAGAGCTCGCGGACGTTAGGAAAAGTTCACTTAGGGAAACCCGCCCTGGTACTATAGAGCCTAGGCTCCTTGGCTTGGCAGAGCTCTACAATATTTCTATGACGCTATTTGGACAATCACTTAATTATGTCTCCAGCCTACTCCAGCCAGTAGTGATCTACAGGGCAAGAGCTATCTGACTTTCGGGAGGTCCAGGGACTTAACCCATCTTTCTGATAAACTAGATAAATATAGGAAGAAAGGATCAAAAAAAAAAAAAAAATATTAGACCGAATCCAGAACTGAATATAAAAATGTAGGATATCACGACTAAACAGAGTAGTTCATCGTAAGAAAACCTAAAAATAAATCACAGAGGAAAATCTATATAGAGAATTCTTACAGATTTAAGAAACCACTTGATAAATAACTATTCACATAGACACTTAGAAAACTGGAATACAAGTTAACTTCCATATCTTGATAAAGGGTATCTTCCAAAATCCTTAAGCGAACACCATACTTAATAGTGAAATATTCTTGGGCTGTGGATATAGCTCAGTAGAGTGATTGCCTGGCATGCACAAGGCCTTGGGTTCAATCCCCTGTACCACCAAAAAAAAGAAAAAGAAAAATACTCAAATGTTCTTTTCAAAATCAGGAACAAACATGCCTTGTTTCTATTTCAGTTTCTGTTTAAAGTTTAGACATCTCTGTAAGACAAGAAAAAAGTATGAAATTTTGAAAGGTATGGACTGTCATTATTCATTGATAATATGTTTACCCTGAAATTCCAAGAGCCCATGGACATACAGTTCAAACTTTTAAGTAAATGAACAAAGTTGCTAGATTCAAGATTGATATACCAAACCCATAATTCCTGTACTCAGTCAATTGTAAGATGCAATATTAAAAAATATGCCTCTGCTTATAGTGGAGCTTACTGGTAGAGTGCTTGCCCAACATGTGGAAGGCCCTGAGTTTCATCCCCAGCATGGAAAAAAAAAAAAAAAAAAAAAACCTTACATAATAACAATAAAAACAAAGTGAATTCTAGAAATAAGTCTTAACAAGATGTGAGTGACTTTTTTTCTTTTTTGCATGCTAAGTAAGCATTTTACCACAGAGCTGTACCCCACAGCTGTGACCAGTATTTTTAAACTCATAAAACTTTCTGCAATATCAAAGGCAACTTAGAGCAATATGCAATGTTCACATATAAGACCCTAAAGTGAATAATTCTTGCCAATTAAATCAAAATTAAATTGCAATCAAAATTTTATTAGGGGTTTCAATAGAATTTAACGGGATGGTCAGACATGGCAGCACACACTGTAATCCCAGCAACTGGGAAGGCTGAGGCAGGGGGACAGCCAAGTTGAAGGCTACCATGGGTAATTTAGAAAACCCCCTCTCAAAAAGACTGGGGATATAGCTCAGTGGTATAGAGAGCTTACCTAGCATGAGTGAGGCCCTGGGTTTAATCCCCAGTATTGCATATAAGAAAGAAAAATCCTTTTTTGTTGTTGTTGTTTAAGACAGGGTCTTGCCAAGTTGCTGATGCTGGGCTTGAATTTGCAATCCTCCTGCCTGAGCCTCCTGAGCACTGGAATTATAGGTGTACTCTACCATGCCCAGCCTTAAATCTTTTTAATTTTATTTGTTTAATTTGTTCCTTTTAGATATACATGACAGTAGAGTGTATTTTGACATATTATACATAACTTATTCTAATTAGGATCCCATTCTTCTGGTTGTACATAATATAGAGTTTCACTGGTTGTGTATTTGTATATGATGGTCAGAAAGTTAGGTCTAATTCATTCTAATTTCTTTCTTATTCCCATTCTCCCTGCCTTCCCTTCATTCCCCTTTGTCTAATACAATGAACTTCTGTTCTTCTGTCCTCCACTCCTTGTTGTCTGTTAGCATCTGCATATCAGAGAGAACATTCAGCCCTTGTGTTTGGGGATTGGCTTATTTCACTTAGCATCTTAGCATAATGGTCTCCAGTTCTGTCTATTTACCAGCAAATGCCAAATTTCATTTTTCTTTATGGATGGGGAATATATATATATATATATATATATATATATATATATATATATATATATAACATTTTCTTTATGCATTCATCTGTTGAAGGACCCCTAGATTGGCTCCATAACTTAGCTATTGTGAATGATGTGACATTGATGCGATTGCATCACTGTACTACGCTGATTTTAAGTGTTTTGGGTATATACTGAGGAGTGGGATAAACTGGGTCAAATGGTGGTTCCATTCCAAATTTTTTGAGGAATCTTCATACTGCTTTCCAGAATTTTCAGTCCCATCAGCAATGTATGAGTGTACCTTTTCCTGCACATCCTCTCCAACAATTATTGTAACTTGTCTTCCTTTTTTATTATTATTATTACTTGTATTCTTGGTAATTGTGAGATGGAATCTCAGTTTAATTTGCATATCTCTAATTACTAGAGATGTTGAACATTTTTTTTTCATGTATTTGTTGACCACTCATATTTCTTCTTCTGTGAAATGCCTGTTCAATTTCTTTGCCCATTTATTTATTGGGTTATTTGTTGTTGTTTTTGGTGTTCTTTTGAGTTTTTTTTTTTTTTTTTTTTTTTTTTTTTTTTTTGTATATCCTGGAGATTAATGCTCTGAGATGCAGGTGGCAAAGATTCCTCTCTGAATTCCTGTTTCCTTTGCTGTGAAGAAGCTTTTTAGTTTGATTCCATCTGGTTTATTGATTCTTGATTTTACTTCTTATGCTTTAGGAGTCTTGTTAATGAAGTCAGTTCCTAAGCCAACACAATGGGCAGTTGGGCCTATATTTTCTTCTAGTAGGTGCAGGATCTCTGGTCTAATACCTAGGTCCTTGATCTACTTTGAGTTTTGTGCAGGGAGAGAGAGGGGTTCAATCTCATTCTGCTACATATGGATTTCCAGTGTTCCCAGCACCATTTGTTGAAGAGGCTATCTTTCCTCCAATATGTTTATGGCATCTTTGTCTAGTATGAGATAATTGTAGTTAAGTGGGTTTGTCTGTATGTCTTCTATTCTGTTCCATTGGTCTTCATGTCTGTTTTAGTGCCAATGCCATGCCTTTTTTGTTACTATATCTCTGAAGTATAACTTAAGGTCTGATATTGTGATGCCTCCTGCTTCACTTTTCTCACTAAGGATTGCTTTGGCTATTCTGGGCCTCTTATTTTTTCAGAGGGATTTCATGACTGATTTTCTATTTCTATGAAGAATGTCATTGGAATTTTGATGGGAATTGCTTAAATTCTGTGTAGCACTTTTGGTAGTATGGCCATTTTGTCAATATTGATGCTGCCTATCCAAGAGCATGGGAGATATTTCTATCTTCTAAGGTCTTCAATTTATTTATTTTTTTAGTCATAGATGAACACAATACCTTCATTTCCTTTATTTTTATGTGGTGCTGAGGATCAAACCCAGTACCTCACACATGGTAGGCAAGTGCTCTACCACTGAGCCACAAACCCAGCCCTTCAATTTCTTTCTTCTCTAGTTTTAATTGTAGAGGTCTTTCACCTCTTTCATTAGATTGATTCCCAAGTATTTCATTATTTTTTTAGGCTGTTGTGAATGGAATAGTTTTGCTCTTTCTTTCAGTTGATTCATCATGGGGTATAGGAATGCAATTGATTTATGGGTGTTAATTTTATATCCTGCTATTTTCCAGCCTTAAATTTTAATGGAAGGGTCAAAAGCCAATAATATCCAAGAGACTTTTTTTAAGTAATAAAGGAAGGTTTACTTAAATTAAGTCCATTCGGGGCACAAATTTCAACTTGCCCCTGCATTCCTTGTGCCCAGATGCCTGGCACATAGAAGGCACACATGTACATACATACTGGATACATTTTTAAAAGAATAGAGCAGAGAACCAACAAATACGCTCTCAGATATGACTTGGTAATATCAGAAGTATAGCTTTACAAATCTAAGGCTTTTCAAAAAATTGTTAACAATTATGTAGCTCAGTGGTAGAGCACTTGGCTGGCACATGCAAGGCCCTGGGTTAGATTCCCAGCACCACAAAAAAATTAGCCACAACCAAAATGAAAAAAAAAAAAAAAAAGTTATAGATTGGGAGATGTCAAGCTTAAAATGTTAAAAAAATAAAGTACTCTACACCATAAGAAAAAAGAACTTAACTAGTTACAATGCAGACACCAGGAAACAATTCACCAAAACCAAGCCAGTCACTTTGACACAGACAAGGTCAAGCCAATCAGGAGATACACATTAAATTTTGGAAGTTAGCCATTTTGTCAATATTAATGCTGCTTATCCAAGAACATGGGAAAATGTCCATCTTCTACGGTCTTTTCTTTTCACAAATATCAAATCTGCAGAAATTACTGATGACATCTAATGTACAAGTATAAGGGAATTTATGTTGTGTTAATGGACATTCAAATTGCCAAATCACTTTAAGGAGCAAATTTTCAAATTTTGGTTAAGGCTGAATATATGCATGGCCTAAACCCAGCTGTTCCAGTTGTGGTTTCTATATTAGAAACACTCTGAATAATATGCACAAGGGTACACATTGTGTGCAAGGCTATTCACTGCAGCACAACATATATAAGGAAAATTGGAAACATTCCCAGAAGGAATAAAGTGTGGAATAACATTAAACAGTGAATTTAAGATGTGTCAATGTAAAATCAGTGATAAAGCAAGTTGAACAAGGAGTCCAATTATGCCTACCTCAATCCCTATGTGACTTTTCTTGGAGCATTCTGCTGGTGTGGACCTATTCCCTTAACTGCTCTTGGGTTGTACAAATAATTATTTAAATGTTTGGAAATGGAAAACACTAAATTTTCAACTAAAATTAACCATCTAAAGCTAAGAAATTTTTATTTGTGCTACTGTATCAAGACAATTAGCATAGTTATGTTGAGAGCTTTAATATCAGACTTGGGCTTACCGAAATGGAGTCAGGCTACTGAGCAAATAACTTCATCTATAAATTAAAACACTTTTTCAGGGTATCAGACAATGATCACCCAACTAATCATAGCTAATCCTCAAAACTATGTAAGAGTTCTATGTAAGCAAAATATTGATTGCCTAAGTAGTTCTCAAACCATGTTTCTTGCTTAAATGTCTAGAACATACTTAATATGAACATATTAGTTATCACAAATGGTATTGACCACTTAATTTCAAATTATTTTCTGCTTTCCAGTACTTTATTTCCACTCATGTCATAAATGATGAGTGTCAGGTAAATACAAGTCACTGTGCTAGGTGTTAGGAATGTGTTGAATGAATAACCACCATACAACCTTGTATTTCTCAGTGCCTTTTATTTCAGTTCTTTTGACTTATCTGTCAGAAAGTGAATATATATACATACAAAATTGTAGACAACTTTTTAAAATGGTTTTATTGATAGCCAGTCACTGACATCTTTATTCTGAAAGTCTGAATTGTCCAGTATGTCTAAAGTGCATTCTTGCAGCTAATAAATAGCAGCATTTGTTTTGCTTATAAAACCTTTAAGAAATACTCAGACCACAGCTGAAAAAGATCAGAATAAAAAATAAAGTATGGTCTAGATATATTCTTCCTTAATTACCCAAGACAAACACTTGCTTGAATTAGAGTTCATAAGTATACAAGAAATGTACAAAAAAAATAGTATTATAAAAAGAGTTCATACAGCCATGAGAAAATGGAGGGGGGGTCTTCTATTAATATTAAATATGGCAAGGTATTTAATATACAAAGTTTGCTGAATCAGAGGTCTTTGGATCCAAAGGGGAAACTTTGTTCTAGGCCAGTGTATGATATAGCTGAGGTCTGTGACGTTCCACAAAGCTGGAATTCTACAAGATGTCTCAAGACTGCTTCTGGCATGGCTTTGAAATTACCAACACAAATGACAATGTTCTTTTACTACTGGGACCGTCAGTTCATGGCTTCTTGCGCCTAAAACATAAAAACCAGCATTTAGTGTTGAATTTTGCAATTAGTTACACATGTATGACAAACAAATCTTAAAAAAAAATTCAAGTCCTTCTGAGAAAGCAGTTATTATAGAAAACAGGATTTCCCATCCTTACCCTGTTGAAACAATTTTTCAAATTGCCTTAGGAACCCAAGGGTTATAAATGTTATAAAGATAGATATTTGTAAAGAAGGGGTTTTACTAAAATAGGAGAAAAGAATAGGTCAGATTCCCTAGGAAATATTTGATAGAAGAGGAAAGAGTGATTGTTTTCTACCATGAATTTGGGCCTTTCATTTAATTTATTTATTCGTGAACACTCACTCCTATTATGAAGAGCAAGAAGCCAGCCAGGAAAGAAAACCACACAAAGCCATTATCCCCAACTAAAGTCTTCAGTCCTTCCTCCTCCCAGGTGCTCAGTTCAGCCTCAGAAAGCTTTAGGAGCAGTGGTAGAATACGAACAAGAGTCACCGGTCTCCTATCACCTCCTGCCCTTGCCGCTCTAATGGTGTCAATAGCCCTCTCAGGTGCTCAGCATGCTGATGCCTACTGCAGGCTGCCAAGAAGACCCACACAATCCCAAGAGAAACTCAAATCCACATCTGCTCTTGAAACCAAGGGGACTGTTAGGAGGGTGCTGAGGTGGAAATTCTAGCAGAGGAGGACACAGAGCAGGGCCAGCCACAGTGCTCACTTAGGCTGCGCGTGATGCTGATATCCAGGTCCCAGCTGAGATCCTGCTCTCATCTCCACAGCCACGGAACACTGAAAGGAAAGTGACAAAAGAGGAAAAGGTTAGCTCCTCTTAACAGTCTATAAACATACCTGTTTAGATGGGCTCTCCAAGGTGAAAGCCAACATTACTCTCTAGTTCAGCAAAGACATTTGGATTAGACAGAGACACAGACACACACTTGAGATTACTTCTGGCATAGGCCACAAATACTGGGAGCTGGAAAGTCTTCAAAGGTTCTCCAGGTAACTTCCTCTCATTTTAGATAAGAGGAGTTCTTGAGAAGTCAGTGGCCAGAGTGACAGCATGGCCTCCTCCTTCCTTCCCTCTCCTGAGGGATAACAGTCAAGAAGGAACACCTGACAAGCTGCTTCTAAGGAAACTCCCATCCATCTGCCGTTATTCCCAAGTGATACTCTTCGGCTCAATGTTTTTTGTTGTTTTGTTTTGAGGTGGAGTCTTGCTATGTTGCCCAGGCTGCAATCCTCCTGTCTCAGCCTTCTGGGTAGCTTGGATTATAAGCACGCACCACCATGCTTGGCTCCTTTGGCTTGATTCTTTCCTTTCTTTTTCTTTTTTATTTTTTTGCTGGTACTGGGAATTGAACCCAGGGTGCTCTACCACTGAGCTATAATCCCAAACCTTTTATTTTAAGACAGAGTCTCACTAAGCTGCCAAGACTGGCCTTGGATTTGTGGTGATCTTGCTTCAGCTTCCCAAGTAGCAGAGATTATAGGTGTGCAACATCACGCCTGCCTTGGCCTGATCTTTAACTCTTATCCCCCTATACTGAAAACTGGGGTTCTGAACTGAAAGCTCTAGTAAGACCAGAACTAAAGAAATGCAAATGCCCTGCAAATGTGTTAGGAACAGGCCTCTAGGCTATACTGGCAACAGGATATGGTGCCTCAGCATCTTCTCAGAGCATAGAGCTATAGTTGCAGAGTTTAAAACATGACATGCCTAATTTTTAGCAAGCAAATATTTAATTTTTACCCCTACCCTTGTTTCTACATCGGTCCATTCAGACTCTGTACCATCTGGTTGGGCAGGTGCTACTGTGGACGATCTTCGTTTTCGACTACTAAAAAAGGGGAAACATGATGCAACAATTATTTTTGCATCTAAGAACAAGAAAAATATTAGAAATAGGGAAAACCATCTATACCCCTTTTGAGAATTAATGATAAACTTCACAGGATATTCTGTCCATCAAGAATGAGCAGCTAAGCAAACAACAGCCCTTTAAAGAGACATCATTGGTGATCACTCACCCACTTGGTGATTCTTGTTTCAAGGTCTCAATCTCAGTAAACTGAACAGATTGTCCACCACCCCTTGTTTTATAAACATCTCCCTAAAGCCAAGAGAAAAGGTCACTATTATACTTTGATACATCCAAACCATAAACACACATGTATAATGGAAACTCCCACCCACAAACAGATGGAATGCTGAATCTATACTAATCAAAACATTAGAAATTTGAATATATCTCTCATTTTAAGAAGTACAATATGATCAATAACATTCATAGTTGTGGGGGAAAAAGTTATTTTTTACTTATATTTTAAAACCTAAACTTTACCAAAGATCAAGAAATCTGTCAGGAATTTTTACATGTTCTTAGACAGTGAATTTTCTCCTCTGGTGTGCCCTCTATCCACACAAAGTACAATCTTATTTGTAACTACCCTCTAAACTGAATTTGAGATGAAAAGCTTTTCCCTCACAGTCTTGTCTTTTCCTTCCCTAATTATTCACTGACTCCATGATCAAAGAAAAATTCTCTTACAAGTGGGCAAGTCTCTTTCTGGGAAAGGGCTTTAAGTAGCTCAATATTGAGTAATTTTCACAAGTCAAATTTTATTGTAGGTTTTTTTTTTTAATCTTGAACTGACAGCAAAGGTAAGAGTTTGTCATTTAGGTTTACTTTTTTGTATAAGTTAAAAGCTAAATATAAAGTATATTATGGATCTGGAATTCTAAGAAACCCAAGAATCTATGCCTGTTTAATCAGATTTAGTCCCAGTTTAGCAGATTTGTAACCTAAGCAGTTAATTTTCTGCTAATAAAAAAGTTACATCAGATGCCCACTAATGTTTCAATTGACACAGACTGTGACATCAAGGGAGTAAAAGAGCAAATAGTTCTTGTTAAGATGATTTTTTAAAATATTTTTTTCTCCTGTGTAAATTCATTTTTACCTTAATTAGTTTAGTTTCAATCTCCCCATCGGAGGCTAGTTCCTGGTGAGTCAGCATGTACTTCTCACACTTAGCTAGTGCCTTTTCATTTGCAACAGATACTGTGATGGCATGAGGGACATGTGGCTGCATGACTGTTTCAGTTTGCACGTTAGAGGCGGGCTTATGATCTACCCATCTGTCCCCTGCAGAGCGTGATCGTCTGTGTCTGAGACGGATTGGTGGTGCGTTCTGATCAGGTTGAAAGAGGAATTGAGAAACAAGCATAACCCAGAATTAATTTAAGGGCACTGCTAGAAGTGCAGCAGGTTTGTCTGTTATTTTATGACAGTATCAAGTCAAATCTTTTCAAAAGCTAAAGGTTATCTAAGTAATTTAAACATTCTCTTTGTACTTAAAACACAAAACCTACAAACATCTTTTAATAGCAGCTTGTGTATTACATATTCTACCTGGGAGCTTCCCTTTCAACAGAGGATGAAAAGAAAAAAATCTGGCAATGCTGCTAATTCTCCCTGTTCAAGAAAAACAATTCATATTACATTCTTGATCAAAAATCAGTATTTATGTCTGCTTTTGAGAGGCAATCTATCAGATCAGCAACTTTGCTGAAAGCATTGATATCATCAATAAAATCCCTAAACATCTCCTAGGCATCTAAAGAAAACACTCCTTATACAGAGGCAAAAAAATTACAGCTGATAAAGCTTTAAATAGCTAAATACTAAAGAAAGCAAGGTATAATAAGAACCTCATGCAAAACATGTTAAAACAATGTAAACTACTGAGTTAAAATATCTCAAAACAACTTCTTGAAAGTTCAAATACAATAATGGCTAAAACTTAACTTTTTCCCAAAACATTTCTAAAGGTTCCAAGAATCAAATAAAAAATACAGTGTCAAAATCAGTTTCTACCATACAACAAAAACTAGTTGCTTCCATTCAAATGCCATATAAACCTAGTAGTAAAGTTACATACATGACAGTTATTACAGTTAAGTAATTTTGTGAAATCTCCCATTTATAAAATTGAAAGCAATGGAAAAAAGTCTACCATAGGCCAAATTCTTCAAAGCTGGTCAAGTATGAAGATCAATTTCAAAATGCACATCTGAAGAACTAAATCATTTTCCCTATGTAATTACAAGAAACAAATGAAGTAGGTAGTGACAATTCTAGTTATATACTATACATATGATAAACATGGTATAAATACCATATATTTTATATATAGAATGGTCAATATAATTTGCTGCTAAAGATGCTGCTGAGTTAACTCAGGCAAGAAACTTTCCATTCTTGAAATGCTCTGATTAATATTGAACAAGAAAGACTGGCTCTTAGGATCTACCATTTAGCAAAAGTGAGTCTTCTTCTTTTTTTTTAAATTGGGGTCAGCACATCCGGAGTGCAATGGATAAGCCTCGCCCTGGGAAAACCACCTTCGTGATCATGGTATCTCCCCTGCCAGGTAAGTATAGAAGTGGGTCTTCTTGAACATATTTATCAATAATACATCCTGAAAAAGGCTTGCAAAGATGATGGTCCATATAATCTATTAGTGTTCAAGACAGACATTTTAAATTTTTTTCCTCACTAAAGTAAAGTTCAGTCCACCTGACCAATAAACCTGGACACACCGATACCAACCTAAGAGTAACTTTTCTGCTGCACTTCTAAAGAGATTTTGATTTCAAGTGAGAAGTCAAAGTATCTCTAGTAAATCCTCTTAAGTATTTCATTCTCAAATTAGATAATTCATTACTGCTGACCAGGTGTAAACAAGCTTTGAATGGTTTTTGGTTTATAAACATTCATGAAATAAGGGGATTGACTAGAGTTGATCAGAAAGACCATTCACCATGATTTGCTCCCATAAAGACAAGGCAAAATCTGCAGAGTAAGAACTAAAGAGACTAGAATTATCTGTAGCCTTGATCAATATCTTGGGCTATGTCACCATCCATTAGTAATCAGGAATGCAGGCCACCTAAATGAATTTTCATCTATACCCTAAATTATTACTTTTTTTTTTTTTTTTAGGGTGTGTGTGCTGGGGATTGAACCCATGGGTACTTTACCATTGAGCTATATCCCCAGTCATTTTTTTGGTTGTTTTGCTTTTCTTCATTTTTTAAAAAACACTTTTTTTGTTATAGATGGGCACAATACCTTTATTTTATTCATTTATTTTTATGTGGTGCTGAGGATCAAACCCAGTGCCTCACATATGTAGGCAAGCGCTCTACCACTCAGCCATAACCCCAGCCCCGGATTGTTTTTCTTTTCTTTCTTTCTTTTTTTCTTTTTTTGTTTTGAGACAGGGTCTTGCTCAATTGGTGAGGCTGGACTCAAACTTGCAATCCTCTAAGTCCCTGGTATGATAGGCATGTACCACTGCACTCAGCTATACCCCAAACTATGCATTGAAAATCTAAAGCATACTTACTATAAGTTAAAATTTCCTCAGAAGAAAAATACTAAAAGAGTTATGTGAAGATTTTACTAAATTTAATTCACAATATTAATTTGGCCATTTATTCAGATTCAAAGGCACTCATCTTTAAAAGAAAAATATGAAAGTGAATTAATTTTAAATACCCTTTAGTGAAACAAAGTCCTTGTAACTTGTGACAAAGGCTTGGATATTAAAAGCTATTTATTGGACAGGAAAACTGAGTAGTTTCAAAACAACTGAACTAGACTCTTCAAAACAGCCAATGTCATAAAAAAATCAAAGGGGGAATCATTTTATATTAAAAGAGATTTAAAATATAATTGCCACATGCAATATATTCACCTTGATAATATTATTACAGATTAAAAAGAATAGCTATCATTGAGACAACTGGGGAAATTAGAGGATATTTAGTCAATTAATGTTCATTCACTTCCATAGGTATGATAAAGATTGTGGTTACACAGGACATTATCCTTATTTTTTAGGGGAAAAAAGCCTATTACTTTGAAAAAAGATTCATGGGAAAAACATGTTTACATAAAATAACAAGTGTTAGGTCTAGGTAAGGGGGAAAAGAAGTTACTATACCATTTTTTGAACTTTTTTTGTTTGTATGAAAAAGTGTAGTTAAATCTGAGGAAAGGAACTAAAAGAAAAAAATGAAAAGTATATACTAAGACATCCATATTTGGGCTGGGGTGCAGCTCATGGTAGAGCAGGTGCTCTCCAATTCTGTGCAACAAAGCACAGACTACCCTGGGATGAGCCATACTGGCCTGCATTCATGAACTCATAGGGCATTACTTCTGTTGTCAGATGTGTTTAGGCTTTTTCCAATAAAGAGCTCATGTTCAATTTCAGGGTGATTCAATCTTTCAAATTAAGTGACAGAAAATTTAGACCTTGTTCATGTTGGAGCCCATTCATCTTTCCATGGAACTTCTGGAACAGTTATAAAAAACCAAAAGAAATAAAATCTATTATTGTAATGCTTTAAAATAATACTGGAACTAACCCTGCAGCAATGATCCTCTTCTACTTCTATCTCATTTCTGAATGTAGGAACCACCTCCCTGCCTTCAGTCCAGTACATCCCTCGCCTTCTGTCTGACACGATACAAGTTTTACTTTGTCCTGGCTCCTGCTGCCTACGCCTTGCAATAGATGTAACATTGACAGGTGTGTTGTACGGAGGAATTTTCTGCTCCCATTCCGAAATACAGGAAGCTACAGAAATGCTGCTGCAAGAGTTAGAGCGCCTATGTAGCTGTGGCTGGCTCATGAGTTGCTGGCCGTTGGAAATCTGAGCAATATAGTTACTAGAAAGCTAGAAAAATTGAAGAGAAATTAATGAGTAAGACTGAAAACTGGAGAGAAACAATTCAATACTTTTCTATAATTTTAGCATATGAAGATTTAACATTATAAGTACTTGCACTGTTATTGAATTTTTTGTACTACATTAATGTTTATACTAGATTTAAAAAGTTTTAAGATTAAGTTTAAGAAATATAATAAATAATATAAAACAAAAAAGTAAATTCTCATAGAATTTTTCTAGCACTAAGCTACGATACCACTATAGGAAACTTACAGGCACTGATGATGGAGAAACAGATCTTTGAGTAACTTTCTCTCGATCCCGCTCCCGAGAGGGTCTCTCAGGTTTTTCAGTTTTGGGTTCAGTAACAATAGCCTTCAGCTGTTTCAGTTTTTCATCTTTAACCCAGAGTTTATTCTGCATCTCCAGCTGGGTGGCCGCCACTCGACGTTCCTACAGATTACCAATGGCGATTTATATTCTAGTTCAGTCACACCAGAAAATGCACCAAATTACTTAATTTCCTAAAACATGACAGTTCTTCAATACTTCCAAGATGAGCAAATACCACCAAGTCCACCATAAGTGCAGTAATTTACTTGGCTAACTACAATTTGAAAAAAATCATCCAATTCTAAGATAAACACTATAAGAATGACACTCACACATTCTTTCTGCCACTTCATTGTTGTTTCTGTCACCATGCCTTGCAACCTGGCTTCTAATCTGCGTTTGTCAGAAAACTGTCTTTGAAGTTTCTGATTCTGGGCTTCAAGTTCCTGTTGTAGATTGCGTTTATCTTCTTCATAGATAGTAGTTGTTTTCTCTAAAATCTCAATCTGGGAAGGTAGACCAACACATTTTATATTTGGTATACAGACATTTTATGTAGCCATAAAATAATCTTTCTCAAGAAAGTACATCTGAATTCCCAGCTCCATTTCTGGAAGTAAGAACTTATTATACAAATTCCTTACCAAAAGACAAAACTATAGCTAACTTCAGGTGAAAATTCTTTTCCTCTAAAACTAAGGCCTAAAACTCTAATTTCTTAGGCTGTTTTCAGAGAAAACTGTTGTGTAGTGAACACTATTGGTTAAGACTCATTTATCTCTAGTATGCACGTAAACTCCCCCAAACCTTTAAGTAATCTCTGTAAATGAGTGAACTAAACATTACACAGCATGGCAATGCACCCCAATAGGACTGTTTTTCCTTCTACCCCACAGGAAGTTTGTACTCTTTTTTACAATATGACTTGTAAACCAAATTCAGATCCAATTAACATTCACTGAGGGGAGTTCATAACCCACTTGAATCAAATGTATAAAATATGATATGTCAAGAGCTTTGTAATGTTTTGAACAACCAAAAAAAAAAAAAAAACAAAAAACATTCACTGAGTATGCATTATATCCAAGGCACCATTCTGGCACCTTTATATTATCTCATTTAATCATTTATTTCAACTTTTTTTTTAAAGCATATGGAGGAAATATTTATAATAAATTGAAAAGCTCTATCCCATAGCTGAACTCTGTAAGTTCACTTATACTTGTTTGGGTCACAGAACATTCTCTTCAATGGCTACCTCTAACATAAGAGTACACTATTTCTTTTCTCCTTTCTATGCTTTTCATTCACATTTCCTCCTCTTTGGGGTGGGATAAAGATAGTAATAACCAAATGATAGATGAATAATAGCAAATAATCAAATGATAACTTAATAAGCAACGACAGGTACATGGAGCAGAAACAGTCAATCAGACCAGAGCTGAATGACCAACACTTATAACATTATAATAACACAAACCTTATATTCCAAAGTTTTATTTTTCTTTTCCAGTCGTTCTATTTCCAATTTCTGTCCTGAGATCACCTTTTCTTTTTCATTTAGTTTTCCTTGAGCGTAATTTTCTTTATTTAAAACAGCATTGTCAAATTCTTGTAACAAAGTTTTAAAAGTATTAGCTGAAACAAAAGCATGCAGGCTGTTTTACTCCAATTGCAAAATAACCAAGGAAATCTACTTCTCTTAGCAGATACTAGATAAAACAGAGCTATTCAGCAAATCTGTGAGAATCATCTACAAGGAGAAAACAAGTTTGGAAAGAAATAAGGAGCCTGTTACTCAAATCTGTAAGAGATGTTCATAGAACTGTTTAATACAGAAAAAAGTCTTTCATTTTGCACTGTAGTATCCCCCTCTTAACACTTCCAGGTAAATACATATGTATTTGCCTTTGTAGGCAAAGATGGAAATAATACCAGATTTGAGAGAGCTGGACTTGAACTGAAATCCGTGGTACACCACTTGCCAGTTAGGACCCGGGCTGGTTACTCAGATACATTCATTTACTGTGTGCAAGGCAATTCACTGTTCTTCAAGACTTTCACACATTATCTCTTTTACCTCACAACTTCCTGAGGTAGAAACAACTACAATCCCCATTTTGTAGGCAGAGAAATTAAGAAATATTCCTTTCTGGCCATCACTGACAGTAAAAGGAGGGGGCAGACCAACTTTTTCTTTGGTTTGGAAAAAATTCCTGTCACTCTAATTATACAATGACTTGAGTACTACAAAATATAGAGATAAATTCTTCCTTAAAAATGCATCCTACTTGAGGGGAAAAAGGCACATTCATACATTGCTGTTGGGATTGCAAATTGGTGTAGCCAACATGGAAAGCAGTATGGAGGATCCTTGGAAAACTGGGAATGGAACCACCATTTGACCCAGCAATCCCTCTCCTCCGTCTATACCCAAAGGACTTAAAAACAGCATATTACAGGGACACAGCCACATCAATGTTTATAGCAGCACAATTCACAATAGCTAAACTGTGGAAACAACCTAGATGCCCTTCAGTAGATGAATGGATAAAGAAAATATGGTGTATAATGCAATGGAATATTACTCAGCATTAAAAGAGAATAAAATCATGGTATTTGCAGGTAAATAGATGAAGCTGGAGAATATAATGTTAAGTGAAATTAGCCAGTCCCAAAAAACCAAATGCCAAATGATTTATCTGATTTAAGGATGCTGACCCATAATATTGGGGGGGGCGTGGCCGGGGCGTGGCCCAGGCGCGGCGGTAAATGAACTCCAGATAGGGCCAAGGGGAAAAGGGAAGGGAGGGGTATAGAGGTAGGAAAGACGGTGGAATGCAATGGTCATCATTACCCTAAGTACATGTAAGAAGACATGAAGGTTTTGACTCTACTATGTGTACAATCATACATGTTCTTAGTGTCATATGAAAAATTGTGCTCTATATGTGTAATATGAATTGTAATACATTCTGTTATCATATATATCAAATTTTAAAAATTAAAAAAATTTTTAACAATTGCATTCTTCTACAAAACTTAGGCCCATTACAAACTCTTTCAATTTCTGAAGTTAAAATGACTGCACACAGATCTGCCCTTACATTGCTTGTTAAACTCATCAATCATCATTTGTCGCAGGTGATGCCGCTTCTCCAAGGCTTCTATCAGCCTTGGAAGGGTCTGCTCATCATTGATATCCAAAATTTCACATGACGGCAAAGGTGGGAAACTCTGTAAAACCACTTCAGCAACCAATGGTTCTGTATTGAATTACAAAAAAATTTAAAAGTTACACAATAGAAAAAGATATTAAGCGAGTTTAATACTATGACTAGAGCCCCAGAACAATTAACCACGGAATTTCTTGAGTTGTCATATATTTTTTTAATTGTACGGACACAATATCTTTGTTTATTTATTTTTATGTGGCGCTGAGGCTCGAACCCATTACCTCACACATGCGAGGCAGGTGTGAGGCAGTCTACCACTGAGCTACAGGTACCCCAGCCTCATCTTACTTTCTTAAAAATGAGAGAGAATGCAACAAAAGAAATATCATTTATATTTTGGTTCAAAGTTTTTTGCATTTGGTTCTTGAGAAGAAGGGATATAAAAAGTTTTCTTATGTGAAATAGATTTTTTTAAAATTAGAACAGATCATTGGGTAAATGTACCAAATCATACCATCTCCAACTGGGCCTCCTCGAGCCTGGTTTCTATATCGTCTCCCAGGGGTTAAACCACATATCACCTTGTCTACAGGTCTAGCTACTTCAACTTCTTGGGTCACTTCTGCAAATCTCATGACTTGCTAAAATATAAAACAAATGGAGTTTGTGAAAAATAAGCATATCCAAGTCATTCTTCATAAATGACTAAATGAAGCAATAATAGGTTGGTTATTAGTAAACTTCTGTACCCATTGTTTCTGTATTAATTTATAAAATGTTCAAAATCTCATTCTTCACATCCAAATAACTGCTTTTCCTAGGGAAATTTGACTTTATATGATAAATAAGTTAAAATTACCAAGCTTTCTTCATAGTCTTCCGCCTTTGGATTCACACACACAATCATTCGTACTTTTCCTTCCCCGTCAAAATAGTTCTTGAACAGATGGGTTAACTTTGAATCTCGATATGGAACCATCTATAAATACATGCAAATGTAAATTCATAAGACAAAAATCCCACACAAATAAATCTATACAAGTAACAAATAAAGGCTGCTGCTCACCTTGTTAGTTCCATACATTTGGTTCTCTCTCAGAACTTCCATACATGTTCTTAGTGTCATTAGTGACTGATTAATGTTACCTGATAGAAAAATAAACACAGAAGATATTGGGATGGGGAGGACACACAATATAGTAGCTAAAGTATGTTCTGTTTGCCTATATAATCTCAACTTCACGTAACTATTAGATGGAAATTGCAAATTTTCATGGCTTCATCTAAAGAGCTGCCCATCATGGCTCAGGCTGTCTTTCAGTAGTACTATTTCTACATAGGTTAAAAAGGGGAACTTCAGGGATTCTATTAAAAGAATTTCCAGCAAATATAACATTACACTTTATGCCCATAGTTTCTTCCAAATCCTGTGAAAGAGCATGTCAGATGCAGACATTGCAAAACTCATATTAAAATATTTTCTCCAAAGCATGACCATTTCAGGCCTCAACTTGCTCCATCCCAGGGTCTGACCCTTCCTGTACCCAGAGAGCATGTTTCTTACAGTCAGGCTAGTGTCTTAGGAGCTAACTCTGTCCCTTCTACATCTCTACAAGGATTTCTTAAGCAGCAGACTTTATGACCAATCTTAATTGGATCAGTCAAGACAGCCCAAAGGCTTGATTAAGCCTCCAAAAATGCAGATCTTCCCTCAAAGTGCATCAGAATGTGTACATTTTGGAACCCTGATTAAGGTCACCTAATTCAATCATGTTTTCATCAGACAGATGATTTAGATTAATTTAGAGGCTCAGTTTAATGGTCAATGCTATTTCTTTAGTTATACTGGTTTAGTATCAATCTATATTCTCTAAACTAAAGATAATCATGCTTGAATCATTCACTCCTAAACAAATAATAAGCTGACATTGCAAATTTTCAAAAGCTGTAGCAATACATAAGTACTATGTTTTTACTTACCAGCTTCACGCAACCTGTTCCCTTCTGCTTTAGTTCGGTTAGTTCTTTCACTTCCAGCAAGATCTACCAAGGACAACTGGCTTATAATGATTTGTTCCTTTTCCTGAAAGAGATCACAAAGTCAATGACCTAAAATAAGTTAAAACTGGTTTATAATTCTTTAAATAGAATCAAGCCAACAAGTTATTATGTCTTAATGAATATTTGTATAATACAAAATGCACAGGAGGGACAGAAGATATGTGTTTTAGAAAGTTACTAAATATGAATATATTCATGACATTAAGTGATCTTAATGTTGTCTGTTCTTCCTTGTGCATCAAGCCATAAGCTTGCAAAGAACAGGGATTCTCTGCCTTTTTTACCACTTTGTCTCCAGTACCCTGTACAATGCTGAGCTCTCAGGAGGAACTCAATAAATACCTGCTGAACTATCTTAAAATTTTAGTCTAGAGCAGAACTATCTTAAAATTTTCTATAGTCAGGTTTTAATAACCGAGGGCTGGGGATGTAGCTCAATGATAGAATGCTTGCCTAACATGTATGAGGCACTGAGTTCCATTCCCAGCACCACCATCAAAAGGGGAAAAAAACCAAAAAAAGTAGTACCAAGTATTTAATAATCTAATAATTTCACAGTACTCTAAATAATTTTTATAAAAAGAAATGAAAGAATTAAAGTCAAGAGGTACCTAATTGATATTATGATATTAGAATTTAAATTCCTTATACCAAAAAATAATAATAATTCAAAGGAAATCAAGTATACACAAACGGTTTATTTATAACCAATTTCTAGCTGGCATTTATAAAGTGGTGACCATAAGCCAAACACTGGACTGAGACCTTTACATCATTACCTCCCTTAAGTCTCACAACCCTATGAGTAACTTCTATGATAGGTCAGAGATAGCAAATAAATAAAACTTAGAATTCAAATCCTGGTGCTCCTCAGCAGCACCTTCTGCTGCCATCCACAAACCTTCAAAATTAGAGTCTGAATATGATTACATTTTAATAGCTTTAAGTTATTAAATTATGTGCACTAGGGCTCAAACAATGTTTAGAACCAACATAAGTCTGACAGCACCACAGGTCTAGAGATCAACTGGTGGCCTATCTACCAAGAGGTGAGCAATTCAGAATCCTGGCCACCTATTGAAGTGTGCCTGCCCTAAAAAGTGAACTGCTGACATTTAAAAACCATTAACTGAATTTACGCATACAAAGTAAAATCAGAGATAAAACAATCAATGGTGCTCTCTTCTTATTTTAAAATATATATTTTAAGATTTGTAAACCCCTTCCACAGCAAAATTTCAGGTTCAACAGGCAGTTTCCCAAAACTATACTAATAGGAAAAAACAAACAACAACATTTTTGATATCGTTAGCTACCTATATATTAATTTTGGAGCAACGTTCATTGCAATTATACCTCCCTAATTTAATTGTAATTCCAAAAAACTAAGGACTGAGTTAGTACAAGACAAACTCTTGACATTATAACTTTACCTGTAAGACATTGTCTCCATCTGCATCCAAGGGAGCCTGAACTAATTTAATGTTGAACACACTGTGGGAACGGCTGGATTCCCGATTTAGATGGGTATTAGCAATACGTCTCTTTTTCTGACCTATGATGGCAGAGAAATCATTGATTATACTAGAATTCAAACATTTCATTATACATGCTTTCTAATAAAAAAGACTTGGTCAAATTATAGTAATCATTCTTAGAGCTAATCCATCATTTTATATTTTTCTAACTCTAACCTCTCCAGAAAACTTCAAAGGCCTCCTCAGTAGATTTCACTTCTACTTCTGTACATCCTGCAACATACATGTTATGGTTCTTATCTTCTCGAAGCATTTTAGATTGTGGAAGTCTATGGCAAAGAAAAAAAGGTTAGCTTCCTAAATTATGAGAATCTAAGGTATTCACTTAAGACCAGAACTAAAATGCCAAGATACAACACACATTTTTAATGAGATAAGCCTACTTAAGACCCCAGACAAATAATTAATGCAAATAAATTACAAAGATATACAGTCAAGATTAGTTACATAACCAAATAGGAACCAATTTTGTTTTAAAAGCTTTGTTCTAGTTTACCCTAACAAAGCACATGAAACAACACTTAAACCAACAATTAAAAAACCATAGTAGTATTAAAGCAATATCACATGCATAGGTTAAGCATCACAATTTAGTATTTTCCTAATCTAAAAAGATCAGCAGATAGAATTGACCTTTGCAGCAACAGCAGAAAACAAATTCATAAAGAGTTCGGTATATATCAGGAATGACAATTTTTTCAAAGTGGCTTGTCAAGTTTTAGTCTGTATGGTATGAGGGCTGAGTAAGAGTACCATTTAGATGCAGTCTTGTGAATGGTAAGAGTAGAGACATAACAGCTAACATCACTGATAGTCAGTAGCAGACTTTTCTAGAAGCAAGGACGGCTTGAGGTAGCAGTCAGCCCAGAGCCAATGAAAAGCAACCTACATGCAAACATGCTACAGATGCCAACCACTAATATAACTATACCCTTCTCCTTAAGAAAAGAGCCAATCCCATCACATACATAAATTCTGTGTTCCTCATGGGTGTGCTGCAAGTGTTCCACCTAGCAAAGGAGTAAGAAGTTACTGTTTCTACTGCAGCCACCTCTCAGCAACATGGTCAGTCCAGACTACATGACAGTCACAAGAGTCATATATTTAAAACCCTCCACTTATAATTTTATATTTTTTTCTTTGCATTAAAGACCACTAAAAGTGAAGGGCTCAAAAAAAAGCAGTCCTAACGCCACAATAACATATCAGAATTTAGTGCCAATTAAGCACCTTTATAAGTTCATTCAAGGAGGTACAAGGAAGGCAACAAGGTACATAGCACAAGATAAAATCATTTAAAAGCAATCTCAATTAAAACAGACCAATAAAAACTTGGCACATGCCCATATATGAAAGTTATCGGAGGCAATGAAAGACATGACAGAAACTCGGGAAAATAGGCACACTCAAAACCAGAGTCAAGACAACTCATAGTTTGAAGCAAATGAGGAAGTAACTAACAAAACGGAAAAGTTATTAGATATAAAAAGCAATTGTCCTGTAAGGTCTTTACCCTTTCATTTTTCTCTCTCTAACCAAACCCAAGTATTTTTTAATACCAACATTTCAAGGGAACATAAAGACAGGTGACTCCAGAAATCAATCCTTTTGTATAATTCTCAACTGAGGAAGGGAAAAGTAGAGCAAAAGAAAACTGGGCAGTCTTCCTTCACAGAAAACTTACAGAATTAACACTGTGATATTCAGTTTGCTTAGCAACTTTGTAATTGTTTTTACAATCCTTGTGAAACTCAAAGATTCAGAATGAGGCTCCTCCATCAAAATATGGTTCAGGAAGAACCACAGAAATATTTTCATCAAGTATACCCCCTTCAACAGAGTTTATACACTTTCATATAAATGGATATAATGACACCTGTGCTCAGTCTAATAGTTTTCTAAATCCAGCTATTTCTCCAATGTTCCATTAGACATATGAAAATTATGTGTAAAATACAGGCCTTCATATTATTTATGTCCTGGAAGGCCCTAATGAATACAGCTTTGAAGATCAACCTTTAGCTCAAGAACAAAACCATCAATTCAGGAACAATACACTGATATTAGACACAGATTCCTTAGTCAACCCCGGCACAAATGCAAACTTGTGATGCCAGAAGGCAAGACCCAAGGAAATCTAAGGTGTAGCCTTTTGACTGGCAGCAATACAATGCAACGTCACTTCATATTAATGAAGGATGGTCTGAGAACTACTTGTGCAGACAACAGCTCCAGGATCCGATCTGTAGAGAACATGTAGAGAACACAAGAGATGTCTGAAGAGGCTAGCCCCAGAGCGCACCAACAGGAATACTTTCTCAATGAATGTTCAGGACACACTCTCCTGATGCCTTAACCCACTACTATTTAGTTAATGATAAAAACACTCATTGAATACTAACTACTTAATAAATAAGTTATTTCACTTCATCCTGAAAATAAGTGCAAATATCCTCATTAATAGCTGAAGAATCAAAAGCTCTTTGGGGTACAGTCACTTCCCCAAGGTTAATAGCTAAAACAGGGGGCTCTTTTTACTACTTACTTGGGTTTGATAGGATCAAATGGTACCTCTTCCAACAGATCATATATGTAATTATTATATATTTCAATATAGGAGACAAATACACCATAGACGCTATCTTCATCAACTTCTCCTGCTTTGCAGAACTCTTGGACGTTTATCATATCTGCAAACTCTGGATCTATTTGTCGCCTAAAATATAAAAAACAAAACAAAAAAACCAAAAAGAGTGATTTTATCCAGTGTAATTATCAAAAGTAAACAATCCCAAGGGGAAACTAAAAGATTTAATACAGGGGCTGGGGTTGTGGCTCAGTGGCAGAGCACTTGTCTAGCATATATGAGGCACTGGATTTGAGTCTCAGCACCGCATATAAATAAATGAATAAAATAAAGGCCCATCAACATCTAAAAAAAAGAACACAAATGATTTGTCATCAAAGCAGATATGCACAAAGCAATTTTATTCATACTCAAAGACTGCCAAAAACACTACCCCTGTATCCTCCCAGATTATCCATAAGCTTTAACCCTCTCCAGAGAGGCACATTTCAAAACAGTGACTCTCATGTTATTCTTAAAACACAAATCTAACTTAAGAACACTTCTTAATTTTGACCTCACAGAGGTCAACTGTCAGGCCAGGCACACTGCCACATGCCAGCAAACCCAGTGTATCAGGAGGCAAGGACTACAAATTCAAGGCCAATCTGGACACCTTAGCAAGACTGTTTCAAAATAGAAAATAAAAAGGGTTGGGGGTGGAGCTCACTGATAGAGGATCCTAGGTTCAAACCCCAGTAATGGCCCCACCACCGAAAAAAGGTCAACTGTCAGACCAACTTATCTACATGTTCACCATTCCCCAGGCCTGCAGAAACCACAGGAAAGAACCCTGTGTCCACTGGGCCAGTGCTACATACAAATATAATTACTTACTTGCTAGAGGGGGTCTTTGGATTGGGCATGGCTTCTCTTTTCTGACGTTCTAATAAGGCATCAACCTCACACTGTATATCCATACTATTTCTATCATTAGATTTAAAAACCTGAAGTAAGGGTGAAAATTAGACCATGTTTTTTAGAATTTGACTTAAATAGTAAGAAACACATTTAAGAAATAAGAAGTATTTAATATTTAAACATATTTAAGGTTTAAAAATGGCTCCAACACTTTGTTTTTTTCCTTAATACTATTATGTCCTTAGGTGTCTTAGTCTTGAGTCTGCAGTGAAATACTTACAACACAAAAGAATCATACTTACATATCGTTTAGCTTGAAACGACCCTATACTATTGAAGATCATGTCCAAACACCGAGGAAGGAGCCCTCCTTCCCCTGTAGAACCAGTCATTGTGTGAGTTTTTCCACTCCCTGTCACACCGTATGTAAAAAGAAGACCTAGAGTACAGTAAAGTCACAATGAGTTATATCTTGAAGTTCTCCACTTGTAACATTTTATATTAAAGACACTAAAATTAACCAGCTCAAGAAAAACAGGTCCACTATCACTCTAACAAATTAAATCTGAGTTTAATGCAAAGCATAAAACAAATATATAAATATCAAAAGCTTTATCAGGAGAGAGAGGAAAATCTAACTTAACTCCAAGAAACATACCATTTTTGCCATGAATGAGGTCATCTACTAAGGGATTAGCCACAACATCGAAAAGCTCCTTTTGGGTTGTGTGAGTACCAAATACTTGCTTAAATGAATACTGAGTCTGTGGAGACAGAACAAATAAAATGTACTTAAATGGAATCCCTACATCTAGGCTAGAAATACCTATTTATACTTACAATGTTTCTTTATGAATATTTCAGTTGTAGGCACACAAAGAAAGAAATATGAATGGCCTTTAAACTTGGGACTTTTTTTTGTGTGTGTGGTGCTGGGGATTGAACCCAGAGCCTTGTGCATGTGAGGCAAGCACTCTACCAACTGAACTATATCCCCAGCCCCTAAACTTGGAACTCTTAGTAACCCACTAAAAAGTCAGTACATGCTTAAATTACAGCAATTACCAATTGGTATAGAACTCCAAAAGCACAGGCAATGAGAACAAGAACTGACAAAAGGGATTACAACGAATTATACTGAGTTTGTAGACAGAAGAATGGATAAAGAAACATGGTATATATAGACAGTGGAGTATTCAGCCCTAAAGAATGAAATTGCATCATATGTAAGAAAATGAATGGAACTAGAAGAAATCATGTTAAGTAAAGTAAGTCAGATTCACAAAAGCAAGCAACACATGTTTTCTCTCATATATGGAAACAAACAAACAAAACATGACCTGACAGTAGCAGAGAGACTATAAGGATACAGAAAGGGAACTGGAGGAAAGAAGATAGAGGGAGGGCAGATATTATCAAAGCACAACATAGCATGTACAGGAACGTCACAGCGAAACCTATTATCTGTACAATTTCTATGGGTTAGTAACTACAATTTAGAAAAAAAACTAGCAAATATTTTCAGCCCCAACTACTGAAGAGAATGCAGAAAAGTCTTAAGTCCACCAATGTTTCATAGTCTAAGACCTACTTTGTTTTAATTAAGTGACAAAGAAGAACAAAAGGTGTTGTCATGATTCATAGTCATTGATGTGTGAAAATCTTCAAGTCATTTTTCCCATTTTTTCTTTATAAAGATGTCCTTAGGGAAATGAATACCAATTGTTTTTTTACATACAGCATTTTAAAACCAGAAATAAAACTATAAATATAATCTCACCTCTGAGTTCTTATGCAAAATAAGTTTTAAAAGACATCATAATTGCTCTTGCAGGTTTCCTGAATTTATTATAATTTTTCCTTCATGAATTTCAGAAAGCTATTTATTTGCTGTAAATAACTTAGTAGTTGGTGAATATTCACTAGAACTTATTATGGATTACAGACTTTGCCAAATGTCTTTCCCTGTTTTACAGTTTTGACCTTAAATTCAACCTGCTTAGTTATCAATATTATGCTCCTTTGCACTTTTTATTTTTTAAAATACTTATTTTTTAGTTGTAGCTGGACACAATACCTTCTAAATGGTGCTGAGGATCGATCCCTGGGCCTCACACGTGCTAAGCAAGCACTCTACCACTGAGCCACAACCGCAGCCCCGCCTTTGCACTTTTTAAATTAGAAGTTTTGTTCGCCAAAAGGAAACGTGGACAAATTACTATTCAAATATATAAGAACAATAATAGTAACTGAAAATACCAGGCACTGATGACATTCCAGGCACAGTTAAAGTAGTAAATCATTTGGTTCTTAAACCTCAGATGTAGGTATAGCCATCCCTCAATATCAGTGGAAGACTGGTTCCAGACCCCCCAGATACCAAACTCTGAGGTCCATTTATATAAAATGGCATAGCAGTTGCATAAAACAAACACACATCCTCCCATACACTTTAGCTCATCTCTGGGTTATGGTAATACATAATACTATGATAATGCTATGTCAAGAGTGACACTATATTGATTAAGGACGGATGACAAGAAAGAAAGTCTGCCCATTTCAATAGAGATGTATTTTATTTTCCTAAACATTTTCAATCCATGGCTAGTTAAATTCATTGATATAGGACCACAGATCCAGGGCCAACTGCTAAATCTTATAAATGAAAAATCAGATCAAGTAACTTGTCAAAGACCACACACCTAACTTAGCTAGGCTAACTCTTGGGGAAATTTTCATTCTATTCACAAAAAGAACAACAAATCTTGGAATGGGAAGGATACACACAGGACAGTGCTGGGGGGGGTCAGATAGATGTCTTCCAATTCTCAGGAACAATACCCTCCCTTCAAAGTAAAGCAAACTGAGGCCCAAAGAAGGAACATGCACAAGCCCCTAGACCACTGGAGACAAACCCATTTCCACTATAATGCTTTAAAAAAATAATAATAATTTTTTTAAGTTGTTGATAGACCTTAATTTATTTATATGTGGTTGTGAGGATCAAACCCAGTGCCTCACATGTGCCAGGCAAGAACTCTACCACTGAGCCGCAACCCCAGCCCCACAATGCTCTTTTAATTACAAAATGCTGCCATCTGTCATGAGGCAGTAACAATTTTTAATCCTCACCACACTTTTTTTATACATATTTGAAATCTTTATTTATACTTTCTTGAAATACAGAAAGCCAGTGTTCAACTCTATTACATCCTCAAAGACCTACTGTTCCAAAAGCCTTCCCAGATCATTCATTCATGCTTAATCCAAATTTATTGAATGTCTGACAGACAGGACACATAAAATGCACACCCCCTGATGTTTACATGATATAGTAGAAGAAAGAGACAATGAAAAAGTACAGTTGTACACTTCATAATAATATCTCAATGGCAGGTCAGTTAAGACAGTGTCCCTCTAAGATTAGAATGGAGCTGAAAAATTCCTGTTGCCCAGTGAGATATAATGAAGTGCAGTGCATTATTCACATGGTCTGTGATGATGCCAGTGTAAATAAACCTGTTCAGATCTGTGTAGATACACAAATACTGACCATTGTTACAATTGCCTACAGCATTCAGTACAGAAACAGGCTGTACAGGTTTGTAACCCAAGAGCAACAGGCTGCACCAGGCAGCCTAGGAATATTTAGTAGGCTATCCCAGCTAGATTTGTGTAAGTACACTCTATGATGTTCACATAACAATGAAGTAGCCTAATAATGCATTTCTCAGAATGTATCCTCATTTTTAAACAACACATGACTAAATAAGCAGATGTGGTAAGTGCTATTTCTGAAGGGACAGTATGAACACACAAAGGAGATGATATTTAAGCTGAAACCTAGGATGAGGAGTCGTCCATGCTGAGATCCAAGGCAAAGAGGTCCACGATAAGAACAAGAACTTTTCTGTATTTCTATATCAGGCAGATTCTAGTTTATCCAAGAAACTAAAAAGATTAGATTAATACTAAAAGATGAGGGTGGAGAGACAAAGAGAAGGCAAACTAAGCAGGATTTTGTCCATTTAAAGACTATATTCCTTGAAAGTTATGAATAAGGGAATTATAAGATTTCATTTATGCCTTAAAAGATAATTCTGACTGCTCTATGGAAATGGATTAAAGAAGAATTCGAACAGAATCAGAGAGTCCAGTTAGGCTTCAGCAGACTTATAGATGCTACTCAAAGCATGGTCAGCAAACAAACCAGTGCCTGCCTAAGAACTTTCTGTCACCAGTCTACTTAAACATTAGAAACTTTTCAGCCATATAGCTGCCTGTGTTCAATGGGCTAATTTCACTGAATAACCATAGAGAAGTTCTCTGTCATCTCACTCACATGGTTAGTTCTATCTGGCACTAAAGCATCCACTGCTGTGTATCAAAAGTAGAAAAAAAAATCACTACTCCTTTACTACAATTTGGGAAACAATGGTATTAACAATTAATAACCAGGCTGAGAATAAGGTAGTAGAAATAGAGACAGATATGGCAGTTTCAAGATATACTTTGGAGTAGAACTGATAGGATCTACTAATGACCTTAATATGAGAAGAGCCAATGTAAAGTAGGCTGCAGGTTTCTGGCCTTAGTAACTAGACAATGATGGTGTCATCACTTGAGAGAATAAGAGAAAGTGACTGAGGTGAATCAAGAGTGCCCTTTAGACAGGTAAAAACTTAAGATGCTTAAATGACATCCAGCAGAGACAGAAAGTAAGTGGATGAATGCCCAAGTTTAGAGCTAGAGAAAGCTTTAGGCTAAAGATAAAAATTCCAGAGCTCTTACCATAAAATCAACATTTAAAGTCATGGGGAACTTATATGTAAAATACAGCCCTGGACATAGCCCAATTCAGAATTTAGAGTAGGAAAAGGAGGAGAAGCCAAAAAGGGTGGTCAAGTGCACAAGGAGAATTGGAGAAGGGTATCACTGAGAGACTGAAATGAGGGAGGACAAAGAGGTGAGCATCAATTTTAATAGCAAAGAGGTCATGTGTAGTCATCTAAAGAGCAATGTCACTGCAGCAATATGCATACATACACAAAAAAATGTATAGCTGATAGAAAATAGGAGACCATCTGGTTTAAGCCTCCTCCTGCTGAACTCCCATGCCCCCAGCTTTAGCTCAGCTGGCCTTGCTACCTTGCCATATGAGGGTTACTTGTCTACCACTTGTCCTAATTAAGCTGTAAAGTCCAAAAAAGCAAGGATTGCCTTAACAACCCATTTTTTAAAAATCTCCTTCTACCCTCAAGCCACTAGCTTAATGCAACATTTGTGAAACTGAACTAGTTCAATATTTTTGAGTTTACTCAATATTTTACTAAATATAAAAATACTGCATAAGAGATTGATACAAATACACAATGCTAATTATTAAACATTACTTTAATCTCTACCCATGAAATAGTATATGTAAAACTGCCTAATAATCATTCCACATTAAACTACCCCAATATATCTAGTATAACAAATCCTCTGAAAGTAATCCTCTAACTTCAGCATACCAAAACTGTGTCTATACTTTCTAGAAATCAAAAATACTGTAGGGAATTGGGAGTGTAGTTCAGTAGTAGAGTGCTTGCCTAGCATGCATGAGACCCTAGGTTTCATCCCCAGCACGCACGCACGCACACACACACACACACACAAAAAAAAAAAAAAAAAAAAAAAAAAAACACCACAAAAAGTGGGATCACATACGAACTTCATTAAATTTTAAAATGGAAAAGTCATTCAGGAAATAACATTTCAAGTAAAAACAATTTGGTTCTTTCACCTCCTTATAGTCTCCATTTCTGGTAAGTCTGTAACCCTCAGGAGTGTGAAGCTGCACAGTTGTATTGTTGATCACTTCTATGCAGCACTCTTGATCAGGAAAGCTCAGTGGGCGCACCCTACAGTATACCTGCAAAAAGAAAGAAAGCACTTAAAAGAAGTTTTACTTTTTTTCCATTTAAGCTTCCCATACATTCATTCATCAACATTTGGTCTCTCAATTTAAGAGATCTATATAAATTTAAGAGCCACGAAAAGCAAAATCAAGCCAAAATTTATCAAATGCAAACATATATAATAAATATGAGAAAAGATTTAAGATACACATGAAATCAAAATAAACTTGGAGCTTGGTGCAGCGGTGCATGCCTGTAATTCCGGTGGCTCAGGAGGCTGAGGCAAAAAAATAAAAAAGAAAAAAGGCAGCCTCAGCAACTTACTGAGGCCCTAAGCAACTTAGCAAGACCCTGTCTCAAAAAAAAAAAAAAAAGTGTGGGGCTGGGGATGAGGCTCAGTGGTTGAGTGTGCCTCTGAGTTCAATCTTCAGTACCAAGTAAATAAACTTCGATAACAAAAATACTAAATATGCAGCTTCTCTTCACCATTATATCATGTACAAATGATAAAGCTAAACTACTAATAATATAAAAATGTCTCTCACAGGAGCAGTGGTGGACACCTGTAATCATAGCTAATTGAGAGATTGAGGAAAGAAGGATTTAAATTCAAGAACAGGCTAGACAATTTAGTGAGATTCTTACAAAAAAAAAGCAAACTAGGAATGTAGCTCAGGGGAACATGCTACTGAAGTGCATGCTAGCACTTGCCCAGCAAGCTTGAAACCTTAGCTTAATTCCCTGGTATCACAAACAACAACAAATAACTAAATGGCAAGTAGACAAGTAAAAGCTGTTAGAATTCTTCAGAATAGGGTGTCAATTAAAACTCTGCCAAATTAATCTAACACTTAACAAACAGTTAAAAAAAAGAAAAAAGGAGCAGGGTGGGGAGGGAGAGAAGGTATTTGAAGAAAATCTGTGTGTAAAGCACCTGGTGCCTTCGGCTCAGACCTAGAGACCCACTCCAGTGGCAGGGAGGGGGGATTTTAAAATGCCTCAGAGCAAACCAACCCTCTTTTATTTGCTGTTGCATTTTAAAAGCAAGTTCCTAAACCTGAAATTAGTGAAGTATTTGCAATTATGAGGAGGCATTAAGCTATTTTTTACGAAAGTCTTTATGAAACTTGGAATCTGGGGCTCTCCTTGGAAAGTGTGGCATCAATTACTGCAGGCAGGTGGGGAGGATATGTTTCTGAGCAGAAAGTAGCATGCTAAAGACTATCTGTTCTTTGACTTCACTGCCATATCTCTTCTTGCTTGTTTTCCAAACATATATATAAGACAGAAAAGAACTGAAGAAAGAATACACAAACAAATCTACAGAAAGACCTTACCCCAACTGGGTCTTTAAAGTTTGTTTGGGATCCTTTTTTCACCAGAGGTTTCCTAGGTGTTTTAGCTCTCCTGGTCATAAATAAAAAACATTTCGGTTCAACATAAAAAAATAATAAACAAACAAAAACTTCACATATAATTCATACAGAGACAAACTTCCTTCAGCTTATTTATTCCTTACAGTGCCAAAATACTACAACCCAAATAACATTAATAATCATCATAAATTGCTCTAGTAGAAGAGTATTTGTAGCATACATAACCTAAAAGCAATTAAAATTTGGTTCAGAACACGTTTTTGGTACTAAATGTACCTATTTTTCATTCTATATTTTAAATAACTTGTAGATTTTCTTGACCAACAATTTTACAAAGGCACTACAAATTTGAAACATCTACAAATTACCGACCACATTTATCTTTAAGGATATTTATATGTGTGCACAAACACACAGTGTCAACAGTCATTATCAAGGCAGATTGACAATCTACTAAAACAAGTTGATAAATAATAAAAATACAGGCATAAAAATCCATTCTTTCATCAATATTTTTATCAATACTGCTTTCAAGGAACAAAATGCTAAAAATTATTATCCTTAATCTGAAAACAAAATGTGGTCCCAAACTGACAATGTTTTGCTCTCAATGTCTTTCTCAATAGAAAAAGATAATGTGATTTATTTCCCTATTGTATCACATTTTTACCTTCACGTTTATCTAGAGACTAGAAAAATGTTTAACAGTGAAATATTGGCCTTGACTGTACACTAGTAAATATTTTTCTCAAAACATTCTCAGATGAAAAAGAAACACATTAGAGTTCTAAATGCATAATACTGTGTCAGGTTTATGTACTAATATGTCTTTTTTTTAATATAAAGATTTTGACTTGGTTAAAATCAAGAATCAATAAATGGATGGACTCAAACTAAAAAATTTCTTCTCAGCAAAAGAAACAATCTGTGAGGTGAATAGAGAGCCTACATCTTGGGAGCAAATCTTTACCCCTCACACATCAGATAGAGCACTAATCACTAGGGTATATAAAGAACTCAAAAAGCTAAGCACAAAAAAATAAATAACCCAATCAATAAATGGGCCAAGGACCTGAAAAGACACTTCTCAGAAGATGATGTACAATCAGTCAACAAATCATAAAAAAATGTTCATCATCACTAGCAATTACAGAAATGCAAATCAAAACCACTCTAAGATTTTGTCTACTCCAGTCAGAATGGCAGCTATTATGAAGACAAAAACAATAAGTTTTGGCGAGGATGTGGGGGAAAAGGTACACTCATACATTGCTGGTGGGACTGCAAATTGGTGCAGCCAATATGGAAAGCAGTATGGAGATTTCTTAGAAAATTGGGAATGGAACCACCATTTGACCCAGCTATCCCTCTCCTTGGTCTATACCCAAAGGACTTAAAAACAGCATACTACAGGGACACATCAATGTTTATAGCAGCACAAATCTCAATAGCTAAACTGTGGAACCAACCTGGATGCCCTTCAGTAGATGAATGGATAAAAAAAAAAAATGTGGCATATATACATAATGGAATATTACTCAGCAATAAAAGAGAATAAAATCATGGCTGCAGGTAAATGGACGAAGTTAGAGAAGATAATGCTAAGTTAGCGGATCCCAAAAAAACAAATGTCAAATGTTTTCTTTGGAATAAGGAGGCTGACTCATAGTGGAATAGAGAGCAGGAGCATGGGAGTAATAGAGGAACTCTAGATAGGGCAGAGGGGTTGGAGGGGAGGGGACCTGGGGTTATTAATGATGGTGGAATGTGATAATCATTATTATCCAAAGTACAGGTATGAAGACACAAATTGGTGTGAATATACTGTGTACACAAACAGAGATATGAAAAATCCTGCTCTATATGTGTATTAAGAATTGTAATGCAATCTGCTGTCATATATAAATTAAAAAAAAAAAGATTTTGACTTAGGCTTCTTTTTAAAACAAGCTGCCTTTTGCAAACAACTAGCGAAATGGTAAGCGCTTGAAAAGTCAGCGCTCTTCTTTACAAAAAGTACTTCCTTAACCAGGAATGATGCTAAGCTTAAAATAGGTCACGGACTTGTAAGGAATGTGGGCGTGGGCGTTTGTGGATGGGGGCGGGGTTGCCTGCGGACAAAGATAAGGAGAAGTAACTGTTCTGTGAGAGGTGAAGGGCTTGACCTTAGGGCCACCTCACAGGGCTAAGGAAAGCAAGCAATGCTCAAGGATACCAGAGCAGTCCGGGGACTGAAACCACCTGACCCACAAGCGCTAGCACACCACACTCCGCTGCACACGCTCGACGACCCCAGACAGCACTAACTCCACAAAGTGTACTGTGGGAGCGGGGATAGCCAGGGAGGAAGAAGGGAACCCTAAGAAGGGATGGCGGGGGGGACGGTGCCGGGGCCCAGAGGATGACAACCCTGTCAGCAGGAGACAGGGTGACGACAGAAATCCCAAACTTCGGGCCCACCTTCCCCAGCAGCGGGTTGCCAGGGGTGGAGGTGGACACCGGGTGCCGACGGAAGTCGGGTCTCAGAGCCCGGGCCCGCCAGAGCGGCCCAACGCGGAGACTCCCTCGTAGAGGCCGTGGCAGGACGCCGGGCTGGATGCAGGAAAGAAGCCAAGGGAGTCCCCACCCCGCGGCCGAGGCCCCCTCCGCCGAGAGCTCTCTCGGGTCCCGTACTCACGCTGGCTTCATGGCAGCAGGTTTCGTGCTGCCCAAACGCGTGCGCGGGACACCAGGCTCTATCTGACAGGGGGACGAAGACTGTAGGGCGCAGGGCCACGCCGCGGGGAGCTGTACTGCACCTCTCAGGCGCTGCGCTCTGGAAAGCCCGGCGGCGCCGCTGCAAGCCCAGGTGAGCTCCCGCCCGGCGCATTTCAAACGGACCAATCAGCGCCCGCTCACGAGAAAGGGGCGGAGCCTCACAGGAAGTGAAAGTTCTGCCGGAAGTGATGCTCGTCTCCTAGACGACGACGCGGAAAGGGCTAGCCGGGTGTGAGTGGTCGAGCTGGAAGGAGATGTGAGTCCTGAAACCCAAGCCCTTCCGTTTTCCTATGAGAAAACTGAGGTTTCCTTTCGGACATCACAAGAAGCTCTGTGGAAGCACTGTCGTCCCGATCCAGGAGTATTCTGTTATTGGACTGTGCCCTGCTCGAAGACTCGGGCTGTCTCTCAGGCTTCCATGCCAGTACATTGTCTTGGCTTTTCTCTTAGCCACCTTTCCTAGGTTTCCCTCCCTGGTTCCTCCAGCCCTTTCCTATATATAAATCAGTTTATCAAATTCCTTTTAACCCCGCTTTCTTTCCCTTTTTAGAATGCCCACCCAAGTCCAGAGCAGGAACAAGTTGGAAGTTGGGGTGGTGGACTGAGGAATGTGCCCTTCAGTGAACTAGGCAGAGCCAGCCCAGAATCAAATGTTTTTGTGTTTGTTTTGTTTTGTGGTGCTAGGGATGGAACCCAGGGCTTCATGCAAGCACTCCACCACTGAACCACATCCCCAGGCCCAGGTTATCAAATAGTTGATTTGTGCTTGATTCTGGGCATACAAAACTGAATAAAATTTGGCCCTTGAGGAGCAACCACCAGAACTTACTCTTGTCTTAACATGACTGATTCTATCTCACTTCAACCTTTACCCCTAAGCTGATGACTATCAAACATCCATCTACATCTGTGCTCTTAGGAATTCTAGCCCCTTCTCAGATTCCTACAGAACCAGCACTGGTAAGTACAGTCATGATTTAATATCCTTGGCTTATATTATTGGACATTAGGCTGGTTCCAATATTTGCTATTACAAACATAGCTTCAGAGAATAACTTGGAAACACATCCTTTTATACAATACAAGTAAATACGTACAATAAATTCCTAGACACAGAATTGCTGAATGATGTTAGGAGACTGGTCCCTACTAGGCCTTGCTGTTGCCATCTTCCAAATCAGTTTCCATTTCATCCCACTCACCTCTGTAAATTGCAGATGTGATCATGTTGTTCCCCTGCGTAACATCCACAGTGATTCCCCATTGCCCCAGACCCTCAGGGGCCCTGAGGCTCCTCCTTTCCAGGAACATCACTCATCCCTACCCCATGTATCCTCCAGCCACGTGGAACTGCAGTGTCCTCACACTCCATTCTCTCTGCTGTCACTCTCCTCCCTCCTTTCCTCTGACAACACCACATCTTCAGCAGTTTCCTGTAGATCTTCCAACTACCCTACTCACTGCACCTGTTGTTTCCGCAGTTCACATCCTAATTTTATTCTGACTTCTACCAAAAGTACCCCCACAACCTCACTAGATGGCATCATTGTATGCCTAGTGCCTAGCAGTGGTAGGTACTGCACTCAGGTTTTGAAGGGATGAATTTCATAGAACATTCCAGTGGAGGACACAGTCACATTTTACCACCTCCAGGGCTTTTCTTCCAGACAGGTCTCCCTCCCTAGCTCCTATCCTTATTAAAGCTCTTGGTTTATTAATTTTCTTTAAAATACCAATTCATTATATCATTTCTATATTCCAAAATGGCCAAAGGCTCCCCAGAGCCAGCAAAAGATTTGCATTTCACTCTCAAATTAGAGATCTAGACCAGGGATGAGGGCACAAGAGTGGAAGTAGAAGAATTGGGAGGCTTCTTTTTAAAGTAAAATTCACCCCTTTTAGTTGTATTGTTCTATGTATTTGACAAATATATACCATCCTATAACCATATACCACCACAATCAATTGTATATTTCTTTCTTTTTGGGGGGTGGGATTGAACTCAGGGGCACTCGACCACTGAGCCACATCCCCAGCCCTATTTTGTATTTTTATTTAGAGACAGAGTTCTCACTGAGTTGTTTAGTGCCTTGCTTTTGCTGAGGCTGGTTTTGCACTTGCAGTTCTCCTGTCTTAGCCTCCCCAGCTGCTGGGGATTACAGGCATGCACCACTGCCCCTGTCTTCAATTGTATATTTCTATCCCACCAAAAAATTCACTTGCACTGCTCCTTTGTAATCTTCTCTTACTCCCAGATCTTGGCAACTGCTTTATTGATTCCCTTCACTATAGTTTGTTTTTTCCAAAGTGTCTCTTCTTTCACTCAGCATAAGGTTTTTGAGATTCATTCCTGTGTTGCATGTCTCAGTAATTTATTCCCCTTTTTGTTTTGAGTAGTATTCCATTGTAGGAATGATTTGACAATTCATCCGCTCACTAGTTGATGTGCATTCAGATTGTTCCACATTTTTTATCATTATGAATGAAACCAATATATAATTACCTATATAAAGGTATTATGTAGACATGATTTTATTTCTTTTGAGTAAGATTGTGGGGCTTGTGATAAGTTTAACTATATAAAAAACTGCCAAACTTGTTGAAGGGTCTTAGACAAATCACTGAAAAAGAGCTGACACCATCTTGATCCTAGAATGAAACCTATATTAATCCAAAGGTGGGATAAGCAAATAGAACCTAATAAACACCAATGAGGAGAAATTGCTGGAGCAGAGAGTGTTTGAGGGAAACTGGTAAAATGGAGACAGCACTGTCCTGGGGACTGGGACACATTCAACAAACTTGTGCTTTGTTTGCCCAACAGCCTTGGAAACATTGTCTCCTGTTCCAGGCTATGGAATTTTTCTCCCTAAGCCATCTGCACAACCAGTGATTAGATGTTTATGGTTTACATACTCAAAAGTAACCACTTAATAAAATCATTAGGTTGGGAGGGAATGTAAAATTCAAACAAAAATAAACAAATGTTCTGAACCATATTTCAAATTAATCATATACACAGAAAAGGGGAAATAACTACCCCCAAATAATTTAGACTATTTAGACTATATGCCCTCAGGCTCAAGACAAAAGGAATTTGAAATATATATTGAATTTTAATTATTAGGCTTCTTAGGGCATAGACATGGGTTAGTAATTCTGAAACAACATTCAGTACATTCTAGGATCGAGGAAATAATATATTGCAACTAATGGGTTTGGGTTTCTCAACTGTTGAATTAACAATATCAAAAAGTGGAAGAGACCTCTGGAAAATCTTCTGTTATCTTGCAACACTTTTCTAAGTCTGAAATTATGTGTGTTGGAGGAAGAGTGGCTATATCAGTGCTTCTTAACTGCCTTATCTTAAAAATCACCTGGTGCTTTTACTGAAACATTCCAAACTCCAGGAACCCTTCCTTGGATATTATGTGTCAGTATGTTCAGGCCTTGCTATGCATTTTACAACACAGAAAATTTTAGACAGGCTGAACTGAATGATCTTTGAGTTTCTTTTATGTTCTACAGAAAGCAAAAGTTGAGCCAGTAGTAGAAACCAGTTGCTTGACATGAAGACAACAGAAGTGACAATTGTCTTGCCCTAGATACATTTATTACTGAGTTGAAGCATTCCATACAGTACAAAGAGCCATAGGAAGCCCCTTCGGCAACCTCTCAGGAAGAAAATTCAGAGAAATTTCAGAATTCTTCAAGACTCAGGTCATCCAAATGTCTTCCGGAGTTAAACATTTCAGAAACAACTGGCCCAATTTCTATCCTTCCAGTAAGAAAATCACCTGTTGGCCTCCGGGCCTTGTTACTTAACTGCTGTTTCTGCTTGAAGAGGCCCCCACTACCACACTAACCAGCCTGGCTCCTTCTACCCCTGGAGCTCTCCTCAGATATCAATTTATCAAAGTGGCCATCCAATTCACCTGCCACCGCTCCAGGCTTATTTCCTTTTTTTTTGGTTTTTGTAGTAAGATGGGGATTGAACCCAGAGGTGTTGTAACATTGAGCTACATTCCCCGCCCCTTTTAAATTTTGAGACCTTTTTTATTTTGAGACCTCTTTTAAAGAGACAAGTTCTAAGTTGCTGAGACTGGCCTTGAACTTGCAATCCTCCTGCCACAGCCTCCCAAGTAGCTGCTATTCCAGTCCCCTCAACTCAGGCTAATTCTCTTTACAGAATTTAACCATTTATCTGACTGCCTCACCAGAATGCTAGTTCCAAGGGAACTAGCATTCTGGCATAGACATGGTTAGTAATTCTGAAACAACATTCAGTACATTCTAGGATCAAGGAAATAATATATTTGCAACTAATGGGTTTGGGTTTCTCAACTGTTGAAAGAGTTAATATCAAAAGGTGGAAGAGTGAAAGGTACCTGGGAAATCTTCTATTATCTTGCAACACTTTTCTAAGTCTGAAATTATGTGTGTTGGGGGAAGAGTGGCTATATAATATAAATTATACACAGAAAAGGGGAAATAACTACCCCAAATAATTTTGGGTTTTATTCACGTCTGTCTCCTCAGTTCCTAGGACAGTGTCTGCACTATACGTACCAAGCCCTATTTAGTTGGATGATTTACCAATGTACACATGTATAGGAATCTATTTCTTGTGATGAATGTATTTTCAGTGCAGCAGGTGAAACATAACCAAATCAAATGGAAAACAGGCAACTTTATGATATTAAATATATTCTTTTAATTTTTCTCTCACACAGTTCAAGAAAACCAGACAGCATAAGTTGGGGGGAACATGTCCAAGTCAGGAAATGGGTGTTTGCTGTGATGGACTGTGGGCTAGAAAATCAGGGGCTGGCATTCAACTAAAATGCGATAAAGTATTATTATAGAGGGTGGTAATAGGTGTTTCATTTACAAGGAATTCACACAAAGGGGTTCCTGAGTGTACCCGACAGTACCGTTCTGCTCCACCCCACGTTCCTCAGAGCCTTGCAGGTGAGCAGAGTTCTGTAGTAAAGCTGATTCTCCTACATATTCTACCAACCATCACAAACTAATTCTTCAAAAGAAGATGGAGAGTTATTGTCTAAAAACTGAGTAACGGAAAATGAAGGTAAAGTGGACTACGTGACTTATTTCAATAACATCCAGGCTCCATCACAAAGGCAATGTCTGGAAAATCCTAGAACATGCAAGGGGAGGAGAAAGAGGTGCATCCCATTAGGAGTGTGCCTCCCCCGACAGTCACCTGAGTCATTATGTAGTGAACAGCTGTTACCAATGGGAGTATGTGACATATTGCAAGTGTATTGAGACATTTTTTAAAATTGAGAACTGCTGCATTAAAAGACATCTTGTCAGTGAAGTCTTCAATTGACTCCCTGTCAATATTTTTCACTCTGGGATGGCTTGGGTAAAACTTTGCCCATGTTAGACATCTAATGTCTATTACTTTATAATGACAACCTATGTGAACACATTTTCATTTCACTTTAGAATCTTCTAAAATCAGTGTGGTACTGAGAAACTGTTATGAAATTGTAATTGATAGCACTGTTCAAAAGTATACAATAGAACGACTAACCAAACTCGATCTTGCTCTGTTGATTTAATATTTCATTTCCATCATCACACATGATGAGAAAGCAACACCAGCAAAGATTAAGAATCTAAAAATCCTTCATGCTGATCACCCACAATCTTCCAACTATTTCTAAGCCTAACCAGAGAACATTATTTATTACTTATAAATAAGAGAATTTAAAATATTTTTGTCTGACATTACTAAAAAAAGTATATTTAAACTTTTTTTCACTATAAAATTGAAGCTGCAGTAAGATGAAATGGAAGCCCACAGACACTGCTGACGTGAATTCCACTAATAATATCAGATTCTTGCCAAAAAGCAAAATTTTTTGTGCAGTTTGCAATTAATGTAACAAAAATTTACCAGCCTGTATAATTTTATCTGCCTTCCCTAGAGGAAGTAAACTGATAATAAAACTAATGAAATCATATTTCTTGACCACTTGCATCCACTATAAGTTGTTACTTGTCCTTAGAGGATTAGACTATTTACAAGGCCATTGAAGTGTCTGGACTAGCTAATGGTAAAGGCAGTATTATAAGATGTGGGGGTATTCCTGAGTCAGCAAAGATGATCCTGCATTGTGATGGAGGCCCCTTAAGTCATTACCAAGAGCAGATCAGGGGTTGATGAGCCTCTGTTAGAATTGTTTTGCATCAGCATTTCTGTACTCCCTGAAAACACCATAAAATACTGAACTTTAATTAGTAATTCAACAAAAGAGAAAATGCTTGATTTCAGTACTGTCAACCTAAATAACAGAAATGCTCCAAAGATAATAAATTTATTCAGGAATGGGCACTATAATGGGAATACTCATGTCATTGATTACATGTGTATTCAAGGAGGTTGAGGCAAAGGTACATTTTTAAAGGCAAAATGAGGATTATATAAGTTGTTTTTGCAATAATAATCCTTGAGTACAAGGATCAATAATAAGAGTAGCCATTAGTCCAAGGCTGAACGGGTATTAGTCAGAGGTCCTTGCAGAAGTGTTTTCTGTGTAAGGCTGTAGTGTTTGTGCAAAGCTGTGGTTTTGGCAGAGTTTTTAGTGATAGTTTTTGTTGTCAGGATTCATGCATGAGATCCCCTTCTTCATCACCTCCCAGCTTTATTAATCGTTGTTGTTATTTTTATCTAAGGATTGACCCACAAGACTCTGACAACTTTCATAGTATTCAGAGTAGAAAACTCTGGAAAATGGGGGATATGATGTCAGGCAGTGAGTTGCTAAAACTTAGATTAACCAAAACAAAACTGTTAGGGCCAATCAGTGCCTTCTGGAGAGGTGATGCCAGCTTGCTTCAAGCTTGTCCCCTGGCCTTCCTGCACAAGAACCACCTGGGGACTTGTGGTGCCCTATAGATTTCCTCTACAAAACCTACATTTACTTAGTAAAGCAGAATCCTGTTGTTCACATCAGGAGTCTGTATTTGTCACACACTTCCTTGGGGTTTCAGACTCACGGAAGCTTGAGGATATGACATTTGACCATCTTGTTGGCAAGGTCTTTTAACGTCCTCTGCATATGAATAATATATTTGGCAGCATATTTGAAATGTAAAAAAATATCAAATGTATGATATCTCTAAACATAGCACTTCTGTTGCTTTCAAAGTTAACCGATGAATACAACCAATTGGAATTAGCTCACCCAGTTCCATAGTTTAATACTTCTTACCTGTACTGCATAATACTTTGCAGCTCAAAATGGCAACAAGAGGGCAGAACATAACAGAACACCTGCCATCCCACTATAGGCTGTGGAGTTAAAAAAAAAAAAAAAAAAAGCAAACAAAAGAAGAAGAAAAAAAAAAACCCTATATACTCCAAATCATGGGAACTTGTGTAGGGCATGACTTGCTGCCCGCTTCCCGGTGTTGGGGCCACACATGTGGCTGGGATGGCTCCTGGCGATCAGCCAGGAGGTGGTGCTGTGGGTGGTGACGGAAAAGGCGGACCACCTCCAGGATAGGTCCAGGACTCTTCTGCCCTCCTGGACAGCTTGTGCCTTCCCTTAGGGACTATGGGATGGGTGTACTTGTGAACTCGCTCCACCCCTCTGACCTTTATCCTGATTGGCTCCTGTGCAGTATATAAGCTGTGTGTACTTCCTCAATAAACGAGAGATCCTGCTTTGACTAGTCTCCCTGGCACGTCTATTGTCCTCCAGCGAGGGAGGGCGGGCTGGGTGCCAGTCGACCTTTCGGGGCCTGTGGGGCCTGCGTGCTTTCCCCTGCTTCTCCCACTGGTCAGGAGGAGATAGGGGCTAAAACCCCCCCACAAACTTGCACCTTGAAAACAGAATGGACTTGTGGGAAAAGGACTTTACAGTTCATTCCCTTCTCATTCTGGAATGTTTACCCTGTCCCCAGGGGTCCCAAAGATCCAACTTCCTGTTTCTCAGATCCTCCTAAAATCTTTCCTGCTCATTCTTTCGCAGTTGACAAGCTACTACTAGGCTCTTGGAAGAAGCTTTGCTACATGAATTTCATCAAATGAAGCCATTTATAAAGGTTCAATTTTTAAAAAACTACAAGGCCAGTATGCTTAATTCAGTCATTTAAGTTGAATTGAAAACTTTGTTTTAAACACACTTAAAACTTAATGAGATATGAACTTGCTTGATTGAGTTCATGTTCCCCTTTTAAAAATCATACATTACAGAATCAGTGCACATTTGGAGTAATGTCTCCATTTAAGTGCCTTTTTGACATAAACCTACTCAAAAATGCCAAGACACCAATCATTATAACTGTTTTTGGCCATCATAAGCCAGCACCATGCCACTGGCTTATGGTAGTTGGGGTGTTACAGCTTAATGTTGACATCTGGCACAAAAAGCTTACAGTCTGAATCATGTTTCTTTTTTATGTAATTCTGGCTCAGGAATCCGATACAGAGCAGCAGAGAAATAAATTATGTTGCTGAGGCTGAAGATGAGGCACAGCATTACGGCTACAGCTATCTGAGAGAAAGAGAAGGGCCTGAAGGCGGTCATGAGCCACTCCTTCCTTAGAGTCTTGTCCAGAAGTATGGCTTCCATCTGCAGGTGTGTGGCCAGGATCACGCACACGTGAAACAGCTGGTGGCTGTGACCTACAGCAAACACACAAAAGGCCATTGAGATCACTGAACAAAAGGAAGGAGTATTGACACAAACTATGACATGTTTGCTAAAAAGATGCTAAGTGAAAGAAGCCAGCAAGGGCACATATAGGATCCCATTTGCATGAAGTATTCAGAGTAGGCAAATCCACAGAGACAGAGGAGATTCATGGTTGCCTCGAGCAAAGGGTGGGAATTGGTATTCACAGTGCATGTTCTAAAATGGATTTATGGTGATGTTCAGACAACTTGGAAAATTTACACAATATAACATTGAATTGTACAGTTGACTTTGGGAGACTCTTTTTTTTTTTTAGAGAGAGAATTTTAATGTTTATTTTTTAGTTTTTTGCGGACACAACATCTTTGTTGGTATGTGGTGCTGAGGATCAAACCCGGGCCGCACGCATGCCAAACGAGCGCGCTACCGCTTGAGCCACATCCCCAGCCCCTGGGAGACTCTTTAATATATAAAGTACACCTTAATAAAAGTATTTTAAAGAACAATGTGAGGGGGCTGAATGCATAGCTCAGTGGTAGAGTTTGTGCTTAATTCACACATGGGCCCTGGGTTCAATTGCCAGCAATATGAGAAAAATATGAAGACCATCAGAGCAAAATTCTTTTTCAGAACAACTTATTTACCACACTCATTTTCCAGATGAAAAAGGAAAAAGTTAGGCTGCATGTTTTTCTTGGACTGCTTACCAAGTGCTCTTCTCCCTCCTGCTGGTTAATCAGAAACATAACCAGGAGCTCCTGTTCCTTGAAGGCAGGCTGCACCCAGCTCACATATCTCATCAACAAAGGGTGGAGCCCAGCAGAGGTGCTGGGAGTAAGCTGGGCCATGTGGTGAGTGGTGAGAAAAGGAATCCAATGCCCAGGGTCAGAGACTACTTTGGGTATGGGCCTCAGACACCAGGAGTGGGAGAAGAAGACCATACATGTTATGGTTTGAATATGTTGTGCCCTGAGAAATCCATATACTGATATCCTCAGAATGTGACCATATTAGGGAGAAAGGGTCTTTAGAGAATTAAGTGACAGGTCACTAGGGTGGCCCCTAATTCAGTGACCAATGTCCTTATAAAAATGGAGATTAGAACATAGACATGCACCTACACATAGAAGAAGATCACATGAAAACAGGTGGAAAAAATGGTCCACCCCAAACTAAAGAGAGAAAGCCAGGTCTCTGAAGAAACCAATCCTACCCACACCTGGATCTCAGACTTCCAGCCTCCAGAATGTGAGAAAATAACTTTGCGTTGTTTAGGCCATCCAGTCAAGGGTACTTGTATAGCAGCCCTAGCAACCTTATACAACATGAGAGTTCAAAAATGATCCTCCAATTAAAAAGAAAAAAGTCCCATATTGTACCCTCAGTACCTATCCCAGAAAAAGTATTCAATAAACAAGTTAGAATTATAAGCTCAGGAGGGTTGAAGATTTGCAAGCAGATGTCTACTGAATTCTTTAAAGCCCCAGTCTCATTCCCAAAAAAGAAGGTGTCGAGAGGTGCCACTCTGGCCTCACTCGAGCTGAACACATTGCTCTGTATGATTCCAATCAGTGTGTGACACAGAAAAGCAGCTTGGGGGTGATGCTCCCCAAGGACATGGCCAAGCAGAGAGCAGTGACTCACTATGTTCACCAGCTAAGGCTCACACATGTCTCCATGAGGCCCCAAGAGAAAAGACAGAGCCACCAGCATCAGGTATACCCCAAATTTGACAGCAGCAAGGAAAAGTGACTTCAACTTCAACAGTCCTGCCTACCAGGAATTGGGGGGCTTCCTGCAGTCATGGCTAATCAGGCCAGGCCAGCAAGTCCCATACAAGTTGGGCTCAGGGTACTAAAAGAGAGGGATTTCCGCCCCAGCAGAGTCAGTTACTTAAGGACTGAACATACCCATCATAAAGTGGTGTGCTGGCGAGTTCCTCCCTCAGGGGAGATTTTCTGCTCTGTTCTCTTAGGCCAGGGGAACAGGATAGAGGTGAATTAATAGAATTCTGAGAAGCAAAATAATGCCCCTCACTATTTTTCCTGCAGTCCCCAAGACTTCATCCATACCACCTCTACTTCCTTAAAGTGGGTCTGGAAGTAGCCATGGTATGCAGGGGCCAGTTGCCACCTGTTTCCTGGCTTCTGATCCTCCTCTCTTTTGGAAATCTGACCTCTAAGCATTTTGCTAGTTCCTACCCCTTCTGGCAGAACAGAAGAAGAGGATGGAGTTTTGTCAGATCAATCAAAGCATACCTGGTCACATCTCTTAGGTGGGAGGAGGTAGAAATTCAACCAGAGACCAAACGGGCTTGGAGAAAACTAAGGGTGTTTGCCATGTTGGAGAAAAAGACTGGCCCTGTGGTTTCCATGGACCTTATTTAAGGAACTTTCATCCCAAAGGCTTGTCACCTTCACCAGAAGTGACCCAAGGGTGACGTCCACTCATCCAGCCTCAAAGCCAGGATGAGACATGAACTACAGATCCCCATCTTGCCTTCTCAAGGCCATCTTTCTTATTCCTCTCTACAGCTGCTCCCAATGTTCATTTAGTGATGGGAACCTAAGGTTCCTCCTCCTAAGGCTTCAGGTCTAGACCCGCCTGCTCTCCATCCTCCCCGCTCCTACCCAGCAAAGCACGGTGTCACATATGCTGGCCTCTGTCACCTTGCAGTGGCATTCACTTTGGCCTGAGCTTCCTCAAGATTTGCTTCTCTCCCTGCCCTTGCCTGTCCACCCTGCCCCCATGGGCCTTTGCAGCCACTACACTGGTGTCAGATAGGTCCCCTCCCTGGCCAGGAGATCAACAAGAATAAATAATAACAGGGCCACAGTGCCCACTCACCAATGTAGTCAAAGCATCCAGGGGCCAGGCACTCTGGCAGGTGTGCAGAGTACAAGACTGAGGCCAGGAGGGTCATGACAACGTGCTTCTGGTGGTACAAGGTGGCTTCATTTTCAATGTCCTCATCTGGGAACAGGAAGAGCTGCAGGTGTTTTAAGGAAACAGCAGGTCTTTAGAGGAGGACAGGCCTCCAACAGGCCCTGGTCCTTCTCAGCACCTGGGGTGGAGGCCCAGATACCTCAGCACCATGCAGGAACTCCACCCACCAGGCCTCCCACAGGTCCATGGCCTGGAGGAGGGACTCTCAGGGGCTGTGAGGGCAGAGCTTTTACTGAGTAGGATCAAGTCAGACCCAAGACAACTGTATTTTAACCCCCATCAAACGCTCATGAGAGACGATTGGGTTATTACACACACACACACACACACACACACACACACACATATAATTAGGAAAGGAAATTAGGAACAAGGAAAGTAAGAGAAAAGAAAAATCCTATTAGATATTTTGCTACTCTTTCTTGGGGTGAAATGTAAGTATAAAAGTGGTCTGTGGACATATGAACTCTCTTCAGCCCACACAGCCTTGGAACTGATGGTCCTGATTAAGACTTTAAGGCTTGAAGGCCTCTGAATCATTAAAGAGTATTAAGTACACCATTTCATGGTTTGAGTGTAGTTTTTGTGTTATTATGTAAATAATAACAGTAGCTACCACTTATTATGCCTTTTACATGCATCATTTAATATAAGTCTCAACAATTACCATAAAGCAGACTCCATTTTGCAGAAAAGAAATGTGGGCCAGGGAGGGATTCACAAACCTCTAATAAGTAGCAAAGTCAGGATCAGAATCCCAGCAGGCTGGTTCCAGGACCAATGGCACCATTTAGAATTAGACACCACCCCTCTCCCACTGCCCCACTGTCTGATGCACCAAGAGCTAGAAGCGCACAGCACTGGTGACAGTGCCGAGCCTGTGGCACACTATACTGACACTATACTGACTTAGTGGGTCTGCACACTTCCTTAAAGAAGGAACAAAAGGAAGGGGCTGTACCCCATCTCTAGGTCTCCCCCCGACTGTATAGGGGGAGCACAGAACAAACACTCGATGCCCGAGCTAGCAGGTGGAGCTTTCCACTCCCCTTCCCTGCCAGGCTTCGCCTGCTGGGCCTTATCATGGCACCCAGATGCTGGCTCTGGGAGAGGCCCCCTCCGGTATGGGCTGTGTGCCAGGCATTGCTGGGCCCACCGGATCCACCGTGTGGATTGATCCTCATTACCTCCTATGAAGGAGAAATGTTAGTCTCACTTCCAGATGAAGAGCCTCAGGTTCAGAGGGTTCTGTTCACTGCCCAAGATCACACAGCCAGGGAGCAGTGGAACCAGAAATTGAACTCAGGCCTACCTAATTTGAGAGTACATGGACTTTCCCCTTCTTATCCTACCTAAACCCTCCTCTCCTCTGTGTTCTCTGATTAATTCCCATCTTCCTTGAAGACCTTCATTCATACCTTTTCCTTCAATTCTAAACGAGCATACATTAATCAGTGATAAGACACAATAATGCATTTATTGGACTCCTGCCATCAATCAGCACTACACATGTCAATTCACATAATCCTCCTCAAAACCCACAGTGGTGTTAATATCATGCCCTTTTTATAGATAAGGGACATCAAGGTGCGGAGAACTTGCCCAAGGACTGGCAACAAGGATTAGCGATTGGCCTCCAGAGCCCACCCTTGTTCACTGTACCAAACCCCAAGCTGCCTGTCCTGCCCAGCTCTGGGCCATTGCTCCTGAGCCCCCAGGCACATTGTCTCTCAGGGCCTCCATGCTCATGCCATCTCTAATCTCTGCATATGCCATCAAGGCAGCGAGATCTTGCCTCCTGTGTGTCATATGGTGTCCAGTATGGAGTTTCGACCCCCAGAAGCTCAGGAAATGACTGCCTCCTAGGTGTGCCCACAGAATGGGATGCAGCTAGGCCCTTACCCTGTAGAAGATGGGCAGGGAGTCCCAGGTGTAAGGGTAAGCAAAGGCGAGGACGCGAAGCACCTTGCAGAGACGGGGCTTCTGGATTTCAAGAAACCTAAATTGGGGAAGGAAAGGGGGAAGAAATGGAAATGAAAAGTTTCAGGCAATCACATGTGTGCACACCGAACATAACAGAAAGGCTGGTAAGCAACAGAAGACGAGCAGTTTGCATCTCCTCCTGTGACCAGCCGCTTTCTCACCAGCCTCTTCCCTGGTGGAAATGACAGACCCTCAAATTGAAAAGGATGTCTGCAGAAACTTGTCCTGACACCATGAGAATCAGTGTGTCCAGACCAAGCCAGGGAGGAGACTCCTGGCAGAAACCCTACAAGTGCCAAGTTACTCAACTGCAAGGAGATTTCCAAAAGTCCAGTCACCTCCAGGACCAGGAAGGGAAGGCACTGCCATGGACCCTGTGAAGCATGCTCTATGGAGGTGAGAGGTACCTGACTCCTGGGAGCCTCCCAGGTGAGGACCATGAGGAAAACCTGGCTTCAGGTAGGTAAGCTGCAGGGTTTCCAGACTATTGATACCACACCCAGCCGCGCTGGCCAGTTTGCTCCTTCTCTCCTTCATCTCCAGTCTCTTCAACCCAACATGAACACTAGTGACACTGGTTGTTGCAGAGAGGCAGGCCCCCCTGAGCAGACCATGATAGGGCCTCAGTGGGCCCAGGGAGGGACAGCAACTAAAGGTGTGGGAACCGGCAGCACAGCTGGCAGGCTGGACACCAGGAAGACATCGATGGCCAAGGAGATTTCACACAAAACCATAGCTTGGAACTGACGCCCTGGTAAGGAAGTGCTCATGTGTCCCTGCTGGACCACCAAGGCCAGGTGTCAGGGGCCAGTACCCATTTAAATACTGCAGTGTACTGCACAAGGCTGGATTTCTCCTCAGGGACCCATGCCCTGCAGTGGGGCTGAAGGCCCAGCAGGGTGGTGTGCAGAGATTTGGCATCAAGGCCCTCAGGAGGCAGTTCGGCTGCAGTCTGAAGAAACAGTGGAAGCACTGGGGCCCTCCCAGCCTTGGATCATCATGGGATCTGCTGGGATGGGGCCTGTGTCCTACCATTATGCCCATTTCTGCTCCCCAACCCTCTGTCCCAACCCAGGATTTGCTAAAAATTAGGCTTGAAAGGTGTTTAGAACAGCAAAGCACAGTTACTAAAATGCAGTAAATGTGTGTGGCTCTACCCCCACCCCCATCTCAGAGCCATGTTGGACCAGCCCTTTCTCCCTCACTACCTACTGCTCCTACTGAGCTAGGCCCACCTCCCCTGGACAGGCTGTTCATGTTACTTAAGAGCCAGCATGTACACCTGTGTGCATATCCCACTGCTGTCCATACCATCTGATAGACTCACATCTGACTGGGGAACCTTCTTCAAGGGCAGACACTGGATCTGGTCAGGTCGGGATTCCCCAAACCCAGCCCAGAACTGTGCCTGAGGATCAATTTCTAGGCCAGTGTATTCTTCCCAGTCCTCAGGGAAGCCGGGCAAATTAGTCTTCATGAGGACCCCCTGCTTGAGGGTAGGAGGAGGACACCATGGGCCCTGTGGAGCCCATAGCTCCAGAGACAGCTTCACTCAAGACCACAGGCAAGTATCTTCTTTCCTGTCTGTGCCCATAAAACAGGAAGCATGTGGTGGGTTCCAGGTACAGAAAAGGGATACTTAGGGAGAAAGAAGAGAAGGAGCTGGAGGAGAAGTGCCCTTGATTCATCATCACCTTATCCAAGAACCACATCCTTGGACAGCGCTGCAGGCATCTGGGGAAGGGAGGCTGCACAGAGCTGTGATCTCGCCCCTCAGGACCCTGTGACTATGACAGGTTTCCTGATCTTTGTGTGCCTCCAAGGCCTTGGGCGTAGTCTAGGGTCAATGACTTCCTCCCTCACAGTGTTAAGTATTTGCTAAAAATGAGGCTTGAAAGATGTTTAGAACAGCAAAGCACAGTTACTAAAATGCAGTAAATGTGTGTGGCTCTACCCCCACCCCCATCTCAGAGCCATGTTGGACCAGCAAACAGGAATTGGAGGAAAGTCAGGCTGGGTGATCTGCGTAAAGTCAGATGAGCTAATAAGAGACAAAGCTAGGTTTAAACTAGGACTGTGGACCTCTCTGGTTTCACACTGCCCCCTGCCTGCCCCAGAAGGCCCAGCCTTTGCTCTTCCCAACAGCCTCTGCCCCCGAGGCCTAAAGGAGCACACTCACACTGCCCTAATGGCCCGGGCACCTGCCCCTGCTGCCTTTTCAGTCTACCCTGGCTGTGCACTGCCACCACTTGCCAGCTCTGGGGAAGAGGCTTGCCCTAAAGTGCATTCCTTGCAGCCACTTACGAAGAAATCTGGCTCTGGCTGGTGAGGGCCATCCCCCAAAGCATGGATTTCCTGTGACTTGAGACAACATTTCGCCTCCCCAGGGGCCAGGGGCATCGGACCAGCCTCTCCAGCCGCAAATCCGAGTCTATAGGAGGAAAAAAAAAAAGGAGAAAAAAGCAGAACAGGAGAGAGAAGGCAACAGAGGAAAAAGCAGAAAAGCCAGTAGCCACAGAGGTGCCTCCCACTATCAAGATGCAATTCCACATCAAACCACAAGGTGCCGCCACAGCCAGAGATTCCAGGAGTGAGTGCCAGGCATCCTGTGAGCAGCCACAGAACCCTCCAAAGCCTCCAAGCCCCACAAGTGTCCAAAGCCCACCCTGTGTAACTTCCTGCACCCAAGGGTCAAATAGATAGTTAGTAAGAATTCAGGAATACTCTTCCCACGTGAGACCAGCAGGAAATACTGGATTTGGAGAGAAGCCTGGCTTAAAGGGTTAGGTCAATAAATGTGGTAACAAAGCTGTAAGGAATTCTGGAACTAGGGCCTGGAACTAATGGGGATTTATAAAAATCCCTCTATTGCAGAAGGGTGTGTGTGTGTGTATATTTTGTGACTGTGTGTGTGTGTGGGGGGGGTCAGGTCCCTCTTTGCCTTCTGACCAAGGCTCCTCGGCCTCCAGAAGTGTCTAGAACCATGTCTGCTGAGTCTCTACCCTGGGCTCTGGCCTCCAAGCCACTCCCAGGCCAGTTCATGCCCCTGCACCACCACAGCCTCCTCCTCCTAGCATCACTCTCGTGGTGTAGCTCACTGTGTACCTGGCATGAAGATTAATCTCTTCCCTCATAGCACTGACCACAGGCCATTTCACACAGCAACTTTGTCAAATAAATAAATAAATAAATAAAAATCAATGGCTGGACGTGCTGGACAGATGATTCACAGTGACTTGTGCTGCGTGGCAAACACTGCATAAGTAGCATTCCTACAGGGAGTGAGGCTGCGCTGTTGGGCTGCTGGGCAGTTGGCAGGCCAGCATCCTGATCTCCCCAATGCAGAGAGGGTGCACATTCCCCCTCCACCCCTTCAAATGCTATAGAATGGGAAAGAATGTTCTTCTGGAACATGCTTCCTTGAACTAAGTTCCTTGGTATTAAGAACCAAAACACCACTCAGGGCACTACAGTCCCCCATGTCCAGATGGACCCTAATGGTTTGAACAGCACTGGAGCAAGTGCCATGAACCCATGACCCCTGCTGGGCCTGTGAACGCCCAGGTTCCTGGTCCTGTTAGTGCTGTGGGAGGGGAAGGGGCTCAGCAGAGCTCTAACTGCTAGAGCTGGAGGGAGAGGCAGGGCTGGGTCTGGGGAGGAAGACACTGTGGCACAGGCACTGCAGGACACCCAGCCAGATGGAACCTGCCCTGGTGAAAGGGGAGCAGGAGGGATCCAGGCCCTCCTCTCCACCTCCTTAACAGGAAGTCACTCAGGGCCAGCGTGTCTCTCACTCCCCAATACCAGTCATCTTTCTCACTCTCCAGACTCTTATGCAGAGTGAGCCAATGGGGACTGAGGAGGTTAGGCCTGGTGAGTGCAGGGAAACCACCATGGATATGGGAACATGGGAAGAGGACAAGGTGTGATAGAACCCAAAGAGCCCTGCTGGGACGCCCATTCTCCTTTCCTCTTCCTGCACAGCCCCAAAGCTGCTCTGCAGCAGCTGCAGAAGCCAGAAGCCAAGCAGAGGAAAGTCTCTTCTCAGGAGATCAATGTCTGTCTTGAGCAAAGGAAATGTCCTCAGAGGACACAGCTTGTGTCCTCTCCGCAGCCTGCCCTCCAGGCCCTCCTAGTGCTCTCCCCTCCCCTTCGAAAACTCCTCACCTCTTCCAACCTGTCCTGTCTTTTCCATGACCACCACCCTCATCCAGGCTGATCCTCCTTTCGTCCTCTCCAGCTAAACGAGCTTCCTCCCAGGCTCAGTCCTGAGGTCACTCCCTAGGGCCCTGTACAGGTCATTTTGCATCTCATTGCTGTTTCCCCTACCCTGTCCTGCTGCCCTAAAGGGCTTTTGGGGAGGCCTGTAATCTGCCTGTCCTTGGTACCCTCTGAAGCCAGGGCAGCCATTTACTCCTCCCGGTATTCCCAGCCTGGCAGGCTTTAAGGAAGGTGGGGTGGGTGAGTGGATGGGTGGAGGGGAGGATGGCTGGAACAGCCGCAGATGTGCTCCATTCATAGACAGAATAAACTATTCCCTTGTCAAGGAGGGAAGGCCCCAAACATGGGCATTCAGGAGATTCTTGGCCCAGCTGCCAGGCAAACAAGCTCATCCAAACACACCAGGCATACCAAATCCAAAGGCCATCCACCACAGTGAACAGTCAGGGAGACTGGGCCGGAAGGAAACAAACTCTCCTGGTGGTTGCAGGTGATTAAGAGAGATTTAAAAAAAAAAAAAAAAAAGTGACAAATGATCCAAGAATTTGCTTTCTGAGTTCTTGGAAAGCAGTTTTGACCCATTAACTCTGGGGATGTTTCTTCCATGCCCATGAAGCCACCTCTGTCCCCTCATCCCTGTGCTCACCCTCCTCTAATGCAGAAGTCCAAACACCTCAGGTCTTCAGGAATCAACCTGACAGGAACAGTGATGTATGTGTCCAAGGACCAGGCCCCAGGTGTGTCCCTGAGGGGGTATTACTTTATTCTCTGCCTCTGTGGGTGGACACTGGCTCCTCACAACTTTAGGAGAGCTCTGGGTTTCCAGGAAGGGAAGGAAGCTTACTCCAGCACACACTCCTGCTCCCAGCAACTCCCTGGGGAGGAAGCCACGCACAATCCAGTGTTGAGCCCGTGCCAGCAAGAAGCACCCGCTCCCATTAAAAGCAACTCCACACCTCTGCCTCATCTCAGTGCAGGCAAATTAAGTCAAGTTGGGGCGGATGTTCCTGCTGCTGCTGAAGAATCTATCCTTCCACATATTCAAAAAACCTGTTTGTCGGGTTTGTGAAACACCTACTCTCCCTTGATCCTACAAAACCCAAGGAAATGGGAACCCAGAGAAGTTACAAGGGCACACCTCACATACCTATTCTTCCTGGGGAGAGACAGTGGAGGGCTTCAGGTGTTCCAAATGGAGCGCAATGGCTTCCTGGGATTGTAGTTGGGAGACAAGAACCAAGGGGCAATCTGCAGCCTACCTTGATGCCTTTCCTGACCTGCTGCTCCCTGGGACCTCAGCACTATCTGGACAGGGCTGTCACCCTGATACAGCCCTGTGGAAGGTCCCCTGACCTTCCACATTATTACAGGGAACCTGAGCTTTTGGACAACAAACTTCTGCCAAGAGGTATAGAAATTAGTGTACTGGTCCCCATAACAATGCCTCTCACATTCACACCCCAAGGAGTTTTCTTGAGCGAAAGGGAAAAGAACAGCGGGAATTAGAGGCAGTGAGCTGGGTGTGACCCACAGCCATGGGGATGAGCTGAGCATTTGACTATCATGCGTCATCCACCACACAGCGGAGAGGCAGGCCCCCTCCATTGCTATTAGAGGTAGATTGCCTGTTTTCAAGGCACCTCCACCGTCTGGGCTTGTGAGAGGCATCCTGGGAACATTACCTGTCATCCTCACGTCCATCTCAGAAGGCAGATGAATTGGCCCGGCTTTATAAATGAGCAACCGAAGTTCAAGGGGGCTAAGTGACTTGCCTAGTAAAGTCAGCTACATCATTTATAGGAACCAGTACAGTATCGAAGTGGGGACACTCTTGTTCCAAAATCACTAAGAATTTCACAGCATTAAACCAAGCATGGGCTCTTCCGAGCAAGGGGCCTTGTGGGGCAGCACCTGTGCACACCTATAGTACTCAGCGACAGGGGATCCACCTGGAATGGAGACAGGCTCCTGGTGCCCTTTCCGCCCAGCCAATCTCCTCCATGGACCTCTCAAATGCCATGGAGTTGCATGCTAAGCCCCCCTCCCTATCTGAATTCAGAGGCCATCTGAATTCAGAGAGCCTGGTACCTGGAGTAGCAGGAAAGGCCGGTGCTAAGGATGGTGTTCAGCACGGCCAGCACTATGTAGTAGTCATGGAAGGGGGTTTGCACCAGCGCTTCAGGAAACGTATACGCAGAGTAGGCGATGGCTGAGCCTGGGAAGAAAAACCAACATGGGAACAAAGCCAGGCCTTGGCACTGGGTGGATCCCTAGAAAGACTATTCCCCACGCCCACCCCCGTCTTAGCCCTCGTCATCCCACAGACCCGTGAGCAGGCCTCCCCCTGTACCCTCCCAGAATGCTCACCCCTTGCTCCTCTTCTTACTTAAGTCTTATCCTGAGACTTGCCTGTAATTTAGTATTCCTCCATTTTTGCATACATTAACTCATTTAATCTCTATCCCCATCCTCCCACATAAAGCTTACACTTATCCTCAGTTTACAGATGAGAAAATAGAGGCACAGAAACGTTTAGCAATTCATTCAGGATCACACAGCCAGAAAGTAGCAAAGCCAAGCTTCAAACCTAGGCAGCTGGGTGAGAAAGTTCCCGAGTTTTTGATTTGTTTGTTTGCAGTGTTGGGGATTGAACCCAGGGCCTCATACTTGCTGGGCAAGTGCTCTACCACAGACCTACATCTCCAGCCCTTTTCATTTTTTAATTTAAAAAAGGCCTTGCATAGCTACTGAGGCTGGTCTTTAACTTGCGGTCCTCCTGCCTTGGCCTCCCAAGTTGCTGGGATCACAGGCATGTGCCAATGCACCCAGCTGTCCCTGCTCTTAACTCTGTGCTATTGCTGGTGAAGACAGCCCAGAGTGCTCAGCTTTTCTTTCAGGAACATGCATACTTCACCTGCCTATGGTGCTCCGGAAGGTCAGTGAGGGGGCAGACCCTCCCTGAGAAGAAGCTAGAGACTGTCCAGCTGAGAGGCTAGATAAGGTGGTTTTGTTTTTGTTTTTGTTTTTTTTTTAGGTGTTGGAATCTGTGAGAGGTGTGACCCTAGGACCTTCCAGAGACCAATTGGCTGAGACTTTTATTTGCAACCACAGGGGAGACAACTGTCCTTCACAAAGGGGCCAGCACCTGCATGCACTCACTTGAGCCTATCCCTCTGGAATGGGTGACCACAGGCCTGTCAGGCCAGACACTGAGGGATCAGGTTCAAGGACCCTGTTCTTCCTAGACATTGAGAACCTTGAAATTCCAGCTTGGGCCGGGAACAGGCCCCAGCCTCTCGGGTCCAACCTCTGCCTTTTACCACATTTGGCTGCTGGATCTAGTGAAATTGGTCACACAGGTGGAAAGGGCTGAGAGTTGCCCTCCTGGTACCATGTACCACGCTCTCCAGGGCAGCAGCTGCTTGTGAGGTGTTAGCTGGGAACCACTCCAGGGGAGCACACAAGGGCTTTTCCAGGCCTGACACTAGGAGAAGACGCCCACCTAGACCTGGATGCCATGAACTCAGTGGATGCCAACTGGAGCCCAGCTGTGTGGGCAATACAGGAGCCAGGGGGCTTCAGTCCCTGCCCAGAACTACAACAGCAAGCAAGGTGGTTTCCCATGTGGGGTGGGCATTCAGGATGGACAAAGCAATAGGCCAAGAAGCTGACCATGGCCCCCATCCAGAGTTGAGGCTGAGGTGTCTCTGATAAGCACCTGAAGGCAGGTGGGCTGTCCAGGGAGCAGCTGTGGATGCCAGTCTAAAAAAATGAACCTCCTCTTGAGGGCAATAGGGAGTCACAGAAGGTTGCTAAACAGAAAACGAAGAGGGCCAAAACCCAGCGGAAGTACACAGGAAGCCCAAGGGAGGAAAAGCTGGAGGCCAAGGAAGTTAAAGTAATTGCCAACCTTGAGGAGTTGAGGGCTCTCCAGGGTGGGAGGGGGACAGTGGGGAGGAGAGGTGACAGTGGAGGGCGGAGCTGTGGGTCTGAGGTGAAATCAGTGGTTTCTCTCAAAGGCCTGTCCCTTCGTTTCACATTTGCTGGGCTTTTTTTTTTTTTCCATGTCAAACAATGGGGCTGCGAACTAGAACATGGAACAGCAATGACACATCTGTCCTCAGACAGTTGATCCCATGAAGGGGCAGGCATTAAGGCATCTCCAAGCTGGGGGTCAGAGCTATGGAGGAGGATAGGAAGAGGGCCCCAGAGCAGGGCCCCCAAAGCATCCAGGGCAGAGGTTTGAAGACCCTGCAGGGAAGGGAAGAGGGAGACCTGGGGATGGCACATGAGGCTCTGAGGAGGGAGACATGGTGACAGGGGCACTCACACACACACTGTGGTCCAGTGGAGGAGGGAGGCAGTGTGGGGCACTGGCTGACAGTGCAGGCTTCTGGTCTAAGCCTGGCTCTGCCACTTCCCAGTGGAGTGACCCTGGCAATTTACCTTCTCTCTCCTCTACACTCACCTCCAGCATGGGCATGCCTATAGCAGCCACCAGGGGGTGCTGCCTGGGTTAGTGAGACAGTCATGGTGCTGGCCACCCTGTGTGGTGGACCAAGCGCCAGACACTGTCTCAGAGGCTCCACTTAGAATCATTTAATCACCATAATACTCCTACGAGAAGACATTACGCCGATGTTCTGGATGCGAACACTGAGGCTGGAGAGATTAAGAAACTTGCCCAAGAGCACATAACTACCAAGGAGTGGTGGCAGCAGGCTCCAGAATCTGGACAATTAAGCACCATGTTATGACATGTGTCAGGTGCTCAGCAGAGAACTGGCCTCTCAGCAATTACTCAAAATGCTCTCATCAGAAATGAGCCTAAAGGAAGCCGCCAGGCTCAGGAGTTTGGACTTCATCCCAGGTAATGAAGGGCCTGAAAGTTCACAGTGGGAGGGGAGACGTGGGAGAAGGTGTTGCAAAAGGCTCCAGGGCATCTGGGTGGAACTGGAGAGCCTGTGGCCACCATTCAGCGGGGAGGCCCAGGCGTGGGTCCTAGCCAAGAGTATGGGGCAGAGCCCCTTGAAGGGTGCGTAGGAAAGACCCTCAACTGACCTGATCACCAATTAGGTGGACGGTGCAAGAGGAGACAGGGCAGAAGAGCAGGGTTACTACAGAGTTCTGACACGAATGAGCAGGAGCGGAGGGCACTGGCTGGGAGGTATGGGAGAGGGGACAGATGAGGGGGCAGGTGGGGAGAGGATGCAGACAGTCCTGGTTTCAGGCTCGGAGGTGTCAGGAACTTCAGGTCCACAGTTCAAAGATGGAGTTTGGGAGCACCTTGTTCAGAGGAGATAAGGGATGGTGTGGGCAGCAGCCAGGAGCTGGGCCATGTAGAGAAGGGGTGAGAGGGTAAATTCTGAGCAAGCTCATCTATGGAGGAGAACAGAGGAAGGGGCTAGCAAAAAAGGAAGAACAAGGGGGAGGGTGCTGCAGGAGAGGCCCCTGTGTCAAAGGCTGGCGAGAGCCCAGGAGAGACGGCTAGCACAAGGTTGGGGCCTTGGCAACCTGTGTTGGTGAGTGGTGGGGACCCGACAGAAGAGCCCTAGGAGTGGCAGGAAGAGGGTCACTTAATCACCTCCAGGATCCTCCTGGACAACTCGCGTAAAAGGGAAGACAGCGACTGGCTTTCAACCCAGAGCAGGAGCAGGAGGGATGAAGCGGCTAGAACCAGGGTCCTGGGGGATGAAGGATGCCATAAGTAGAGGAGAGAGGAACAGGCAGGAGTCAAAGAAAAAGATGGAGTCGGAGACGCCAACGCCCACGTCGCCAACAGGTTTGCAGCTCTTTCCTGTGGCACTTTGAATGGGCCTCTAACACCTCTAAGACTCAGGACAAAGGAGGTTCAGTGCGTGATCCCCCACCCTTGTTCTCTACCAGGCATGACAGCGACCAGTCCTGATGTGCTGGAGTCTGCCTGTCCTGGCCGGTAGGAGCTGATTATGAAAGTTTCAGAGCATTGCAAGCCGACTGTTAGCCCAGCTACCATCAAAATCAAGCTACATAAGCTTACAATTAAGTAAATTGTATTAACAGAAGTCTCAAGTTCTCAATGCATACATCTATTAATATCTGTGGAAATACTATGTAATGGTGTGTGCCTGCGTGCATCTCCTCCCCAATGTCAAAGAAAAACAGAGAGATGTTGGGGGCATCATACTGAGAGCCTGAAGTAGCCACACAGCATTTATACCACAGAAGCACACGGACAGACGAGAGAGCTTCTTACAAAACCCTCATCAGGAGCCTGGACAGAGATCCTGGAATTCCTGTGACTCCTGCACACCCATCAAAGCCTCATGGTGGCCCTGCCCACAGGGGAAGGGGCGAATGGCTGGGTCTCAGGGGAGAAGACTCACATACCCAGGCTGAAGAGGTTGACAGCACCATAGTCCAGGAAGTAGCAGATGTGCCGGGCATTCTTGGACATACAGCTGAAGGTGTGCGCACAGCTGGATGCGAGAGGGTACACGCAGCTGGTGCACATGTACACAAGCAGAGGCCATGAATAGGTATCATTCTGGATGTCTGTCACATATAGTGCTGTCACAAACCTCCACACAAAGAACCTGGAACACAGCATGGGCCCCTGAAGCTCTGTGGCTGGGAACCTCTAAACTCTCCACCCGACCCTCCCCTGCTTTCCATTCTCCTAGGATGACCAATTCCTATGAGTTCTCACTTTGGTGAAGTGCCATGTGCTGGAGAGGGTGGAAGGGGCCTTTTGGACTTAAGAAGCAGTAAATTAGAAATGGGCAGGTGGGGTGGGTAAGAAGAGAGCCTTTTTAGGTCTATCTAATCCAATCCTCTCCCTGCCACAGGGTGATGGAATTTCTTTCATGGCATCTTGTCCAAGTGATTCTCCAGCCTTGGCTTGCACGCCTCCAAGGATGGTGGGCTCACCACCTCCCATGGCAATTCCTAGTGCTAGCAAGTTTAGAGATATGGCACAGTCCTATGTTAGAACTGCCTAACCTGCAACCCACATATGGGGTCCCACCTGTACAGCACCTCACTTCTACAAACCACTCATGAAGAACAGGCTCCCTTTCCTATTAACTCCTCCAGAGATGGAGACTCTACAGAGCATGTTCACAAGGACCTGAAGGAGGTTCCCTAAACCCTTCTGGCTACATGTTTTCATCCTGCCTCAGCAGAAGTAAAGCTTAAGCTATTTGCTCTTCCCCAAAACATATCCTTTCATCACCTCGGGATCATTTCATCATTCCATTTCCTTAAGGCATTTGGACACAGGCTTTCCCAGGCCCTTCCGGCTGGTCTGTGGGATCGTCTCTGAGAGCCTGGCTTGTGTAGGGCAGCGGTATGCAGTGGGGTAGCTCAGCCAGGTTGGCTCAGCTGTAAAATAGCTAAAAAGTCCTCCCATAGGGATCTGTTCACAGGCCTCAAGACCCACTTTGTAATGGTATCAAATCTCAAAACAACTGACATCAATCATGGTTCATCCACAAAACAGAACTCTCATTCTGAAACCAGAGAGACTTGGGTCCAGTGAGACCTCCCCGTGAGACAGCAGGAGAGCAAGGGGAGAAAATATGCTGAAGTTAGGTGTGCACAAGCCACCATTGCTCAGGCTCCCTAGAGCAGCTCAGGAGGATGCACAGGAAACAGGCAGCTGCAGGGAGAATGAGGGCCGGAGAGACCCTAACTTGATTCCCTTCTGCAATGCTACCATTTATTGGCATGCAGGCTTTTATAGAAGCAAAAAGTTTAAATGACAAATGGCCTCCTTGACTAGGAACTTGCCATCCTTCCCAGTCCTCAGGCCCCAGGGCTGTCAGGCTTCTTCTCCCTACTCTACCCCAAGACTGAGTTTTCTCTCCTCTCCACCAGGGTGGCTGCTGGGACCAGCCTTCCCCTGCATGTTGGCCCTGGGTCTGTCTGTCTTTTGCCTTCCATCAGGCTGACTACCTGCATGCCAGAGCATAGCGGGCTCCCTCAGGCCTGTCTCCACTCAGCATGCTCTGGGGTCCCTCTGACTCTTTCATAGAGTCTGGGGGGTTCAGGACCCACCTGTGCCTCAACTCTGCTATGCAATGTAAAGAAGACACCCTTCTCTGGCTGCATCTGTCAGCTGACAGTGGTCTGAGTGGGACAGTGGCCCAAATGACCTATGAGGTCCTCCCTGCCCTAACATACAGACAAGCCTCACTATTTGTAGTTCTGCATCTTGGGATTCAACTAACCATGAATCAAAAATATCCAGGGAGAGGAAATATGTGACTGCATTGAGCATGTAGATTTTTTTTGTGTCATTATTCTCTAAATGGCATACCATATCATGTACAGAGCATACACAATGTATTAAATATTATAAGTAATCTGGAGAAGATTCAAAGTGTATGGGAGGATGTGCATAGGGGATAGGAAAATGCTATGCCATTTTATATAAGGAAGCATCCATTCACAGATCGTGGTATCTGCAGGGGTCCTGAAGCAATCTACTACAGACACTGGGGACTGCTGACTGCACTATGTCTGTGCTGTGGCCCCGCCTCAGGGCGAACTCATCCCCATGAAGTGTGTGAAGTTGGTCCGGGGCCCACCTTTCTCAGCAAGGCCCTTTTGGCCTTCCTGAAACTCCCACTCCTGGATTCATGCTTCCCAGAGCCTTGCTCTTAGCTGACTGTATTAGAACACTGCCTGACCAAGGGCCTGCCCATTGCTGTGGTTCCAGAACAATTATGAACCTGCTGCTCCGTGCCCGATGCCTTTAACCATTTTCTCCCTGTCCTCCATGCAACCTTAAGAAAGGTACAGACCATCGCGACTACTTTGAGGGGAAAATGAGAGATTAAGTGATCTGCTCAAGCTAGTGACATTTTAACCAGAGATACTGGTTACTGGCTTCCCGAAGACCTGCAAAGCTGCCAGGACTAAAGGGGATGAAGATAAATACTATTGAATCAAGGAAGGGCCTGGGAGCTCCAGAAGCCCCTGGAATCCAGCCACAATCCACGCGCTATAGCTCGTTCCATGGAGCACCCAGCTTCTCCTTCTGCCACAAGGTCACCTGCCCCCATAGAGGAATCCCCCAATCCCAGCCCTCCCAATCCCAACTGTGTCTCAAAGAAACCCTAATCCTCAGGGACCCTAGATGAGATGGGCTGGTCAAGGGCACTGGAAGATACCAGAAGGGCAGCAAGTGAGTCCAGATGTTGAGGGTCTCATTGGTCATTTGGAAAAGGCTGAGGACACAGGCTGTGGCGGAGCTCTGTGGATGCCGGTAGCCAAAGAGGATGCCCCGCTCATGGAACACCTGCAGAGGGACAACAAAGGGCACGGAGGTGAGAAAAGAGGGCCGCCTGAAGGTCTCAGAGGAGTATCTCTGGTGGGCATCATGTTTTCTCCTAGTCTGTGCACTGTTACCTGGGACCCTTGAACAATTCCCTGACCTGTCAAACTGCTATCCTCTCTCCCTCTCTCCCTTTCTCCCTCCTGTGAGCTTCTAGAATCCCAAGTTCTCCAAAAGCCTCCAGCCAGCTAGAGGAGAGAAGCCAGGAGCCAGGATCTCTTTGGGAATGCAGCCTATCTGCCTTCCCAGTCGCACTTACTCTTGGCATGAATGTTGCCTAGGAATCCGTTTTTGCACCTTCTGCCTGGGGCCCAGTCTTTGTGGTTGGCTAACATATATGCTGCCTGTCTGAGCCAACATGCCCCAGATGTCAGGAGCTGGTGGAGATCTCTGCAAAAGATAACCCCGTGCCAGGAGACAGTCACAAAGCACTTCATAAAGGCTACTGATGATGAGGACTATGATGCCGACGCCTGGCCTGTGGAAGAGGAGGCTGATCGCAGCAGGTCCCACAGCGCCACCCCAGCCTAGGCAGCTCACTTGGCAAGTCCCTGCAAACACCCCAATCAGAAACATGAACGGGTCAGCCCACCTCAGGTATCCTATTACATCCATCAAAAAACCGGTAACAGAGAGGACAATGCAAGAGGGACAACAGCTCTGGATGCAGAGAATGATGACAAGTGGAATATGAGTTGAACCCCTGCCAGGATCATAAGGGCTGAGGAAATGTAAGTATTCATGGTGGAGCAGAGGCTGGGCCGAACATGGAAAAATGAAGAGTTTGATTGTCAAGGTATTAGCACTAAGACAACCCTGCACTCCTTTGTGTTGAGCAAGGTTTTCACTGACATTTGGGGCCAAATAGTTCCTGGGGGGGGGGGGGCTGGCTTGTGCATCATCTAGAGACACACATGGCCTCTATCTACTGGACGCCAGTGGCTCTTACTGTGCCCACTACCACCCCGACCAAGTGGTGAAAACCAAAAAATGTCTCAAGATATGGCCAAATGTCCCCCATGGGCAACATCTCCTCCAGTTCAGAGCCACTAATTTATATGAATATTGACATAACCTTTGAAAGGTAAATGATAAACTAGTGGCTTGATTGAAGCAATCGATAACAATGATAATATTAATCATCGTGATGTAAGTCAGGTCAGGACGCATTTAAAAGTTTCCTTTGCTTTTTCAACTTCATGAGGAGGTAAAGGCTGGAGAAACTCCAACCCCGCCCCATCTCTCACTTGGGTCACCAACCTCTTCATTAAGAGAGGCCTCCATTTAAAAATAGGTCAGGCTGGGGCCAAACTCAATGTAGAACACACACGTAGCACCCATGAGGCCCAGGTTCCACCCCAGTACATGTGAGGTCTAGTGGGTGCTGGCTCTTGAGGTTCCCACAGGACAATAAAGAAAGTAAGGGGCTACCAGAGCAGAGTCAGATTTCAGTCCCCAAGGTGCCATGTGCCTTTGGGCTGGGATCTCAAAGTCCTCATCTGTAAAGTGGGAAGGCACTGGCAGGAAGGTGAACAGGTTCCCTCCCAGCAGCAGCTCTGAGCTTCGGGGACCTCTTAGTTTGACTCTGGGTAAAACTAGTCAATCAGGGGAGGGAAGATAATTAAGTTGGCTCATGGCCTCATGAAGTAATGAGTTAGTTTGGGTCATGACTAAGTAAAGTGATATGTTCTGGTTTTTGGTTCACCATTCAATTCTGATGTCCCTGGATTACAGTGAAGACTCTTCTAGCGGGCAGCAGGAATCTTTTTTAAAAAAATATTTATTTAGTTGTAGATAAACACACAGTTTCTTTATTTTTATTTTTATGTGGTGCTGAGGATCGAACCCAGTGCCTCACATACGCAAGGCAAGCACTTTACCACTGAGCTACAGCCCCAGCCCTGGCAGCAGGAATCTTGATTGGCAGTCTCCCACTGCTCCAGGGCTAACAACAAGGGGGCAAATGGGCCACCAGCCTCAGCCTTTGATGCACATGGAGGAGGACAGAGCCTGCATGGTGGCATTCGGAAGGCCCCTGGCAGAAAACAGGGCTCCCAGGAGCTTCCCACTGGTCCTCTAATTCCACTTTTCAAGTTTTTCTCTTTCTTCCTTAAAAAAATTTTTTAAGTAAATTAAAGCATTAGCTGCTTATTAAAATGCAAAGACTCTACAAAAGGAGCAATTACTATTAATTATTCGCTCCTTCACATGAAGTAATTAAGGAGAGCCTCATTAAAAAAATTAATACTAAAGCACAGTAAGAAAGACCATTCAGGACCATTGCATTAGATGTAAGACCTCTGCAATGGGCTAGCAGAGGGGGAGAGAGAAAGGGCTTAACGTGGAACACAGCATGGTCAAGTGGGAATTGACAGCCAAGGAGCAGGGTAGGGTCAGTAAATGAAAACAGCTAAGCAGGAGTTGCAGGGAACCTGGCTAAACTGACCTGACAGGATTCTTACTGAAGACGACCCGTGTGATCAAACCTCGCCTGGGCCCTGGTGGAGGATGAAGAACCTGGTCAGGTGTGGATGGTAACCAGCCATCAAAGATGGGGCCTTCTGGTTGCGCTGACTTATCAGCATTCTTTTCCCAAAGCTGAATTTCACAAAGAATACACATATGGGCCTGAGAGAAGGCTCAGAAGTCTGACTAAATTTTGGCCAAGCCAAGAATCATTGTCCTGTATGGCAAGAGACCTTGTGACCAAGAGCCAGTGAGTGAAAACTCTGCAGAGCCCTGGCCTGTGAGGGTGGGTGGCCCACAAGGGGGCAGGGCGGAGTTGCAGAGGAGCTACCAGGGTGACAGCCACTGTGGGCAGCAGCTTAGCGGGAGCTGGAGGAAGAGACTACCCTCATTCTGCTCAGGGTGACTCCTGACCTCTCTATGGCTCCTGGCATTCTGGCTGCCAAAAGCAGGTGTTGGCCTACTCAAAAGTCAGAGAGGAACAACAGGGCTGGACAACTTGGCCACACTTGGGAATCTGGTGCCTGACATGGGGAGGATATTTCGCAACCAAAGTCAGGGCTAGGCACAGATTAAAAGAACCTGCCTCCATCTAACTTGCCATCCTGACCCCAAACATGGATGAGCCAGGTCAACACCAACCATGCAATAGGGGCAGGTATAGAGCAGCATCTGCAAAACAATAGCAGCTGAATGAAGAAAGGGAGCTTCTCTGGGCAGAGAAGTTCCAACTCAGAACGAGAAGCTCAGCCTGTCCCTGCTGGTCCCCAACCTGAGCCTCTCTTTACTGGACCAAATTGCTCAGGCTTAGACCCATTCCTGCTCTGAGCAACTTTAAGCCCAGGAAAGGAGACCAGTTCTCTCCTTCTTGCCCCTGTAGCCTTAGCAAAGTGCTCTGCACAGAGTAGATCTTCACAGAACACGTGCCATGTATATCAAGACAGCAAATGAAACATTTGAAAACAGTGACATATTCCAAACCCGGTTTGACCCCAAAGGCAAAGTATAATCATTGCCTCAACACTCTGAAGCCTGGCTTCATTTCTAAGCACCCCCAAGTTAATAGGCACCTGCTTATTTGCACACTGGAATTGATTTGTAGGACTCCACTTTGCATCCCTGGTTGCAGGCTGGGCAAATTTAGAGTGAAATGAAATCAAATCATGTGCAGCCTATTATTTAGAAGTGAGAACCCCCAGGCACTGGGGGTGGAAGGGCACATCAGTAAGTGTTCCCTTTTAGAGCCTGCCACAGGCGCAGCATTGGGGAAGGCTCCCAGCATGCCAAGCGCCTCACCCGCTACCTGCTAGCTTATGCCTGAAATCCCACCACGACAGTTTTAAGCTTTTAAGCCATTTGATTTTTTTAGCTATTGAACTGAAAATAACCTGGGGAAAATAACTGAGCATTTCTGGCAAGTGGCATAAGAGCAGATTTTGATAGCAGGAAAAAAGAAAGAGCAGAGTGGAATGAGGAAGCAGGCCCGCACTTTTAGTATGTACTCTGCATTTCCTGTCCAAATCTCATCAAATTCTTTTAAGGAAAAGCCTTTTTTTTTTTTTTTTTCTGGAGGGGGGCGTAAAAGGGGATTGAACACAGGGGCACTCAACCGCTGAGCCACATCCCCAGCCCTATTTGGTATTTTATTTAGCGACAGGATCTCACTGAGTTGCTTAGAGCCTTGCTAAGTTGCCAAGGCTGGCTTTAAACTTGCGGTTCTCCAGTCTCAGCCTCCTGAGCTGTTGGGATTAAAGGCATGCACCACTGCACCAGGCAAAACAGGATCTTTCTAAATTGCCCAACCTCCCAAGCCACTGGGATTACAGGCATCCGCCACCCCTCCGGGCCAAGGAGAAGCCCTTTATTGCCCATTTTTTCAGAAAAGGAAACTGAGGCCTGGGAAGCTTAGGGCATTTATCCAACTTCCCGGAAGCAGTGAAATTAAAGCTCAAAATGCAACTATCAGACTCCCCTTCTCTGGTCTCTTGTGCATTATCAGTCTCTGCTGCTGCTAAGAAGGGCTCTGTTGAGACATGGGAATCTCATCCCTTGACCTGTGGCATGACTTTGGACGTAATGTATTTCTCTGAGCCTCAGTTTCTTCTTCTCCTTCTCCTTCTCCTCCTCCTCCTCCTCCCCTCCCCCTATCCCCCTTCCACCTTCTCCTCCTTCTTCTTTTGGGGGTGGCACCAGAGAATGAACCCAGGGCCTCAAGCACGCTAGGTAAATGCTCTACCACTGAGTCACATCTTCAGCCCATTTTAAAACTTTGAGACAGACAAGATCTGGCTAAATTGCCCAAGCTGATCTCAAACTTTTGATCCTTCTGTCTCAGTCTCCCAGGTTGCTGGGATTACAGGAGTGTGCCACTGCAGTTAGCCAGTTTCTTCTTTAAAGTGCTGTTCTGGGCTGGTCTGTGTCCTCCTCAAATTCATTTGTTGAAGTCCTAAACCTGAAGTACCTCAGGATGTAACTGTGTTTGTCGATAAGGTCTTTTATGAGGTGACTTAGGAAAGCAAGTGCATTAGAGTGAGTCCTGATCCACTCTGGCTGGTGTCTCTCATAAGAGGCAATTTGAATGCACAGAGAAGCACAAGAGCGTGCTTGCAGAAGGAGACCTGTGAAGAGGCAGCAAGAGGGCAAACATCTGAGGTCTTAGAAGAAACAACCCTGCTGAGACCTTGATCTTGGCCTTCCAGCCCCCAGGACTGTGATAAAATAACTCTCTGAAGTTTAAGCCACCGAGTCTGTGGGATTTTGTCATGGCAGCCCTAGAAGATTTCACAAGTGTTGAGGTTGGGCGACACATTTCCTAAGCCAGCGTTTCTCTTCAGCTGCCTCTGGTTCCAAGCCAGCTTGGCATTGTGCTGTCACTTTGCTTCCCAGCACCCAGTTCTTCACAGGAGGGGAGGTTCCCCCAAAGTTGGAGGTACGAGATGAACACAAGACGAAAGGCATGAAAAGCCAACACAAGGAATAGCTAGAGACCAGTGGGGAAGCTGGTGAGCTGTTTGCAGGCAAAGGACAGAGAGATGCAACGCTGTTGGCTTCGAACATGGAGGAAGGGGGCTGTAAGCCAAGGGGGGGGCAGCCTCTAGAAGCTGGAAAAGGCCAGTGTCCCCTGCAACCTCCATCAACACCATGATTTTAGCCCAATGAGACCCAGGTCAGACCTGTGATCTACAGAACTGGAAGACAATAAATTATCTTTGTGTGTGTGTGTGTGCTGGAGATCAAACCCAGGGCTTCTTGCACACTGAATCCCCAGCCTTATTTGATACATGTCATGAAATGCTGTTATCAAAAGCCTACAAAAAAAGCTAGGTTTGGTTATTTTACTTTTAAAAGGATTAAAAATACCTATTATTTTAAATATGTATTGGATTTTTCAAAACCAAAGAGTCATGTATGAAATATACAATAACAGCGATATTACAATAAAATAAAATTCAAAAAAAGAAACAAAAATATCTGTGAACTAAGAAAGAGAAGAGTCACATACAAATAATCCCAGGATTAATTTCTATCCAGATTACTTTTCTGGAAATAGTAGACTTTGCAGAGCAAAATCCTATCTTCTATTGTCTTTATGTCTTTTTTCTTATCAAAATAGTCAAATGAGGACTATATTAATCTAGACATTTCTTTGAGAGAATAAAAATAGCAATATGAGATGTGACATGTGAAATTAAAATAGTTAATCATTTTTTGCTTAATATGAACTATCATATGCAGCCTCGGGCTGGGGATGTGGCTCAAGCCGGCTAGGGATGTGGCTTAAGCGGTAGCGCACTCGCCCGACATTCGCGAGGCACTGGGTTCCATCCTCAGCACCACATACAAATAAAATAAAGATTTTTGTCCACTGAAAACTAAAAAATAAAAAAAAATATGCAGCCTCAATGCAATGTAAACTTGATAAGTAAAATTTATGGCTCATTTTTTATTCTAAATGTGGATTTAGGATTTCTTTTGGCCATTCCAATTGTTCTACCTCGCAGAACTAAGCAGAAACAGCAGCAGTTTCTCCCAATTGAATTAATTTCTCCATTTCTTATCAAAGAACTACAATGACTGAGAACAATGCTCTAATTTGGCAACATTGTCAACAGAATGCAAATCATCTGATAATGTTGATTATAACACTATAACTCATAATTTTGAAAGCCAAGAAAAATAAGTTTTATGAACTAAACATAATAATTTAGGAATTATGTACGTTTTTATTTTATTGCTTTTTCAAATATCACAATTCATCAACATAGCATCCAGATATGTACAATAATAATTAAATTCAGTTGTCTTTGATATTTTGCTGCAAAAAATCAGAGCTTTATATTTTTTCTTGTTATTATGAGGGGATATTTGTCAAGGCAGACAGACCCATCTCACATAAGTGTTTGCTAGCTTCATAGACCCATAGTCTGTGGCCTGTACCTGTTCTCATGATTTGACTCAACACATGTCAGGGGTAAGTCTAGTTTCATTTGAATGCCATGAGGTCATGGAAAGGAAGGGACTGACAACCCATTTTACAGATGAGAAAATTGAAGCTCAATGAATAGAAGTCTCCAAGTCCATAATAAATAGCAAAACCAAGATGCAAACTACTGGACTGAAAGCCCATGAATGTTTTATTGCGTCCATCCAGTATAGCCAGGGATGACTCAGAACATCTCATGGAAATGCCAAGTGTCATAGAAGTTTTCAAAAGGAAGAGATCACTGGACCCAGGGTGATGAAGGAAGGTCCTAGACGGATGGCTGGGAGACGCTGGTTCTGCAGAATGATGATGAAAACATGAGGAAGGATCCTTCTGACTGAAACAATTAATATGCTAGACTGATCATATTAGCACAATGGAAATGTTGTGCTCCAGATTTCCATTGTGCTCCAGATAAATGTGTCAGCCAGAGGGCACAAAAGAAAGGTCACAAAACCCCCAAACAAAGGAAAACCAGGAACCCCGGGAGATAAGACACTTTCACCACCAGAGTTTTTGCTGCCAGACTTTGTAAACAAGAGGTGAAACCCAAGGACCACCAAAGGCAAGGAGTCTAAGGTAGGACACCTTGCTGATAAAGCCAGGATTCTAAAGAAAAATAAATGAAATAAACCCAAGCAGGCATAATGGAACAACAAGGAAAGTTATTAGAAAACCAAATAAAATTAAAGGGAAAAATACTAAGAATTCTGAACTATCAACTAGTCTTCACATGGGTCTGTGGTCCAAGAAATCTCAAATGGAAAAATGTAAAGTAGTTGTAAATAGGAAGAGGTCAAAGTTATGCAGTTCCCTTGGGTAAGTTACAAAAGCAAGTACAAAGCCTCTGTGAAGGATTGCTATTTTAATACAAGCATGCACACATGGAAAGAGAACACCAGGAACAAAAAGCAGTAGAAACAGTGGATGGCAGAAATGGAGCTCAAAGAACAAGACCTTGAAATATATATCTTTGTCCAATATATTTAAAGAAACAGCTTAAAAATATGATCAGGAAGGCTGGGCGCTGGTGACTCAGGAGGCTGAGACAGGAGATGGAAAGCAAGTTCAAAGCCAGCCTCAGCAAAAGTGAGACCCTGACTCTAAATAAAATACAACATAGGGATAGGGATGTGGCTCAGTGGTTGAACACCCCTGAGTTTAATTCCCTGTATGTATGTATGTATGTAAGTATATATATATATATATATATATATATATATATATATATATATATATATATATATAAATAAACAGGAAATAAACAGATTCAAAAAGAACCTAATATAATTTTTAGAAATTTTTAAAAAAATTAAGAAAAATCATTAGTAATCTCAATAGATTCAGAGAAGGCCTTAACAAAATTCAGCACCCATTCATGATAAAAACACTGAAGAAACTCGGGATATAAGGAACCTATCTCAACATCAAAAGGGCTAAATATGAGAAATCCAAGACAACCTCAGAGTAAATGGGGAAAAATGGAAAAAGTTTCCTTTAAAATTTGGGACAAAATGAGGATGTCCACTCTCCACACTCCTATTTAACAGTGCTAGAAATTCTAGCCACAGCAATTAGGCAAGAGAAGGAAATAAAAGGGATAAAAATTAGGAAAGGAAGAAGTCAAATACCACTGTATGCAGATGATATGATCCTATACCTAGAAGATCCAAAAAAAAAAAAAACAACTCCACCAAAAGACTGTTAGAGCTAAGAAACAAATTTGGAAAAGTAGCAAGTTGAAAAATCAACGCACAAAATTCAATAGTTTTCCTATATGCCAATGATGAATCTATTGAGAAAGAAATTAGGAAAACAATTCTATTCACAATAGCCTCAAGAAAATGAACAAAAAACCCCAAACAAAACAAAATAACCTAAGAATAAATTTAACCAAAGAGGTAAAAGTCCTGTACTTTGAAAACTATAGAACACTGAAGAAAGAAATTGAAGAAGACATCATAAGATGGAAAGACCTCCCATGTTCATGGATAGGCAGAATTAATATCGTTAAAATGGCCTTACTACCAAAAGCAAATACAGATACAATGCAGTCTCCATCAAAATACCATGACATTCTTCACAGAACTAGAAAAAAAAAATAAACAGTCCTAAAATTCATTTGGAAGAATAAAGACCCAGAATAGCCAAAGCAATTTTAAGCCACAAAAGTAATGTTGGAGGCATCACAATACCTGACTTCAAATTATATTACAGAGCTAACAAGTAACCAGTAACAAGTACTGGCATACAAACAGACACACAGACCAACAGTACAGAACAGAAGACACAGAGGCAAACCCATACATCAACAGTCAATTTTGATCCTTGACAAAGGTACCAAAAACATACATAGGAATAAAGACAGCATTTCTAACAATGGTGCTGGGACAACTGGTTATCCATATGTAGAAGAATGAAACTAGACCTTTATCTCTCACTCTGCACAAAAATCAACTCAAAATGGATCAAACACTTTAGAATTAGACCAGAAACTAAGGAACCCCTAGAAGAAAACGTAGTGTCAACACTCCAGCTTTTAGGCACAGGCAGTGATGTTCTCAATAGGACCCAATAAAGCTCAGGAAATAATGCCAAGAGTTAATAAATGGCAAATCACCAAATTACAAAGCTTCTGCACAGCAAATGAAACAATTAAGAATGTAAACAGAGAACCTATAGAACGAAAGAAAACCTTTGTTAGCTAGTCTTCTGATAGAAAATTAATATCTAGAATATTTAACTTGACACTAAAAAAATCAAAAAATCCAATTAAAAAATGGGCAAATGAATTAAATAGACACTTTTCAAAAAGAAGAAATACAAATGGCCAAAAATACATGAAAAACATGTTTAACATCATTAGCAATTAGGGAAATGCAAATCAAAACTATACTGAGATTTCATCTCACACCAGTCAGAATGCCAACCATCAAGAACACCAATAATAATAAATGCTGGAGAGGATGTGGAGGAAAAGGAACACTTTTACACTGTTGGTGGGATTATAAATTAGTACAACCACTATGGAAATCAGTATGGAGTTTCCTCAAAAGACTAGGCATGGAATCACCATATGACCTAGCTACACTACTTCTCAGTATTTATCCTAAAGAATTAAAGTCATACTATAGTGACAATGTATACCCATGTTTATAAGCAGCACAATTCACAATAGCCAAACTATGGCACCAGCCTAGGTGTCCATCAGCAGATGAATGGATAAAGAAAATGTGGTGTATATACACAATGCAGATTTATTCAGACTAAAGAAAAATGGCATTTGCAGGAAATGGATGGAACTAGAGACCATCATATTATGCAAAATAAGTCAAACTCAGAAGGTTAAGGGTCTATGTTTTCTCTCATGTTGGAAATTAGAGGGGAAAAGGAAAAAGTGTGGGAGGAATCTCCTAAAAATGAAGGGAGATCAATAGAGGAAAAGGACCAAGGAATAGGAAGGAAGAAGGGAGGAGGGAAGTGCTGGGGAGTGATATTGGCCAAATTATATTGTTATATTGGGTGTATGTACAAATATGTAACTATAATACACCATTTTAAAAAGGGTGAAAAGATAAAAATAAATAAATTGGCATTTCTCTAATTGCTAAAAAAAACAATGAAATTAAAAAAAATTGAGCTGGGCAATTATAGTGCATACCTACAATTCCATCTACTTGGGAAGCTGAAGCAGGATTGAGGGAGATACAGAAGGAATTAGCCAGCCAGGGCAAGATGGCAAATGAAGTGATCAGCTGTGGGAGGCCATGCTCACACGTGATTTGAGTTACCTCCCTGGCTGGGTGAGAGGCGCTTAGACACAGCTGTGTTAGAGCCTTCCCCACCCTTTTCTAGGTCCGAGGGCTTGTCTGTGCAGAGGCGTGCCTGGCCACTGACCTGAAGACCCAGTCATCACCCCTGACCTTGGGATGCTGCCCCCCTTAACCTTCATTGGATGGTATTTTCCCCAGAAGTTTTTGTTCCCCAATAAAAGCCCACTCCTTGGCGTGTTCTCTCTCTCTCTCTCTCTCTCTCTCTCTCTCTCTCTCTCTCTCGCTAGTCTCTTCTATAAACCTCGCCACCGCATTAGGTGGCTGGAGGCGGGAGCTAGGAGAAGCCCTCTTGAGCTGGTATTAAAGGTAATGAGAGTCTTGTCTCTTTAATTTAAAACTCCCTAGCAATTACTTATGAACCTAACCTTCTTTCATGAAGCCAGCACTGGTCGCGTGGCAGAAGTGGTGCCCAACGTGGGGCTCTTGAGTAAATTGACTAGGTTGAGTTAGGGAGCGCGCTATAGAAATACGGAATTTGTGACAATTTTAGGGTCATGGAAGTACCAGGCAGTTTTTGGACCGAAGGGACATTAAAAATTTTAATAATGGGGAATTCAACTTCTACTGATAAAGACATGTATTTGACTATTTGAGACAATAATTAATCAGAAGGGAAAGCAAGTTAAAAAGACTCAGTTGCTACAATTCTTAAAAGTTGTAGGTGAATTTTGCGCTTGGTTTTGTGACCAAGATTCATCAAATTTACATACATGGGACAAATTAGAAAGGAAATTACATAAAATTTGCCTTTCTAATGAATTACCTGGAAAAGGATGGAGAAGGCTCTAACACAGCTGTGTCTAAGCGCCTCTCACCCAGCCAGGGAGGTAACTCAAATCACATGCGAGGATGGCCTCCCACAGTCAGGGGCAAGACCAGAACAAAGGAGCATGGAGAGGGTCTTTGTTTGTTTATGTTGTATTTTTTAGTTGTAGTAAAACACAACATATTTATTTTATTTATTTATTTTTATGTGGTGCTGAGGATTGAACCCAGGGCCTCACACGTGCTAGGCGAACACTCCACCACTGAGCCACAACCCCAGCCCGGAGAGTGTCTTTTGATGAGGTCAATTTCCTGCTTGATAAAAGTGCTGGTGGACACAAGCAGGGACACAATCAGACAGACACTTTTGTACTCGAGTTCCCAAGTGGGGATCCAAGAGAAAAAACAAAATAGATGCATGGACAGAGGGGCACCAGTCATGGACAGGGAAGGAGATAGGGGAAGGAGGAAATTGCAGAGACCATGAAAAGAATAGGCCCAAACTCCCCCACTAGACTTTGATCTCTGGGGCCCCTTCTCTTCAGAGAAGTCAGCCTCTTTATCTCTCTCTCTTCAATAAACCTTCTCCTTGCTTGCTTTCTCTGTATCCTGTTCTTCAATTCTTTGCTGAATGGAGACAATGAACCCAGCACCCCTAGTCGGTAACAGAAGGATTGCAAGTTCAAGGCCAGCCTGGAAAACTTAGCAATAATCTGTTCCAATTTTTTTAAGAAAAGGGTTGAGGGTGTAGCTTAGTGGTAGAGCAACAACTCTGGAAGGCCAACCCACTCAGGTGCCTCTGTGTGACAGGTGGAGGCCTCCGAGGTACCTTCTCCTTCTACCCCACCCTGCTTCCCTCACTTCTTTACAGGTGTGTTCCTGAAAATAGTCCCCAGTGAAACTTCTGCACACGAATCTTTATCTGGGAGTCTATTTCTGGGGAAATCAAACTAAGAGAGCTCTCTCTTCCCCTTCTGTGGGGACATGGGAGGCCACATGTGCCAGATGGTGCAGCTAGGAGATGCTGGAATCTCCATCCACATGGGCCCTTTGGTCTCAGTTACATCACTGTAGCAATGTGAACTGAAATAAACCTTTGCTATGTTATCACTGTGGCATCTGGTGTACATTTTAACCTCAGCGTGCCCTACCCGTTCCTGCCTACTCTAACAATTCATGTTAAAATAGTTGAATATCCTCTAACAGACATAAAGCCTGTTTCTGACATATTAATTATAAAATCGGAAAAATAGAATGTGAAAAGGAAAAAAGAAAAAACTGAGTGACTAGGAGGCTGAGGCAGGAGATCAGAAGTTTGAGGCCAGCTTCAGCAATTTAGTAGGCTTTAAACAACTTAGCAAGGCCCTGTCTCAAAATAAAAAAGATTTTTTAAAGGGACTGGGGAATTGGCTCAGTGGTTAAGTGCTCTGGGGTCAATTCCAGGTATTAAAAAAAGCAGGATGAGGGGCGAATAATGTAAAACTCAATCTATAGCAAACAAGGAAGAATGTACAAACAGAGAAACAGGACAAATAAATTCACACAAGACAACTGAAATAAATGCAAATATAGAAATAATACAAACAGACTAAACTTTAGTTAAAAGACTCATATTACCAAACTAAAAGTCCAATAAGACACAGTTAAAATATAATGACAGGGAAGGATTAAAAGTCAAAGAAAGAAAAGAGATAAATCAAATGAAAGATATTTTAATAACAAAGCTGGAATTATTAAATTAATATCAGATGGATTCTAAGACTCACAACAGTGCTGGATATAAAGACAGTCACTGCAACATAAGAGTAAGTTTACTTCACCAGGAAGACACAGTAAGGCTCAACATAGATAAAGCAAAAATTAACTTACCTATGATGAACAGTTCACCAGTCTCTCAATGGAGGAAAACTTTAACTTAGGAATAGATCAAAGTAAAATTATAAAAAATGCAAAACAAAAAATTTGCTCTTGATCTAGGCATGGTAGTGCATATCTGTAGGCCCAGCTACTTGGGTAACTGAGGCAGGAAGATCACACGGTGAAGGTCAGCCTGGACATTTCTGAACACCCTTTCTCAAAATAAAAAATTTAAAAAGGGCTGGGGGTGTAGTTCAGTGAGAAAGGGCCTAGGTTCAATCCTTGGTCTGGCAAAAATATAACAAAACAAAAAACCCCTACAAACTTAAGGACATATAGAGACTACTTCCCCCAATAATTAGAAGCTATTATATTAGGGCACAGTTAGAAGATTTATGAAAATTGATCAGGTACTACTGAGCCAGCCATAAAGCTAGCCTGGACAAATTTTAAGGATTAAACTAAGATAGGTGGACAATCTCAGACCATAATCAATTAGATTAAAACAATAACATAAAAACTGTGCAGGGTGAGGACATAGCTCAGTGGTAGGGCACTTGCCTGGCATGTGTGATGCCATGGGTTCATTCCCCAGCACCAAAAACAAAACAAGACCATTCCACGCACTTGGAAGCAGGAATTAATGTATGATACCGCATTTCCACTCTTAGGTACATACACAAGAGAAAGGAAAGCATATTCACCCCAAAACGTGTACCTGGATGTTCTTAACAGCATTATTTATAGTAGCCCAAAATAGAAATAACTCAACTGTCCATCGACTGACGAATGGATGAACTGGTAATAGCCAACAGAATATTATTCAGCCATAGAGCAAAGGAAGAAAACTGACATATGCTCAAGTATTGATGAACCTTGAAAACCTTATACTAAAAGAAAGAAGCAGGCAGAAAAGGGCACAGTCTGTGTGATTCCCTTTGCATCAAGTACCCTGAGTAGGAAAATCCACACAGATAGAAAGCAAATTAGTGGTTGTCATGGCTGAGGAGGGAGGGGAGTGGGAAATAGCTGCTAATGGGTGGTTTCTTTTTGTGGGGACGAAAATGTTCCAAAACTGATCTTGGTGATGGTTTTGTGCGATGTACCCTTTGTGTGTCCGTTTCTATAATACATTGCATTATATACTTTTAAAGGGCAAATTTTATGATAGCTGAATTATATCTCAACATAGTTATTATTTGAAAACAAAACAGAACTTTCACAGAGAAAATTCAGCTATAGGGCCAAGTTGTTCCCTGCCCAACTCCAGACACTACCTTTCACATAGGCCAAAAGGTAAGTGGTAGGGCTAGGGGTACAGCTCAGTGACACAGCACTTGCCGAACATGCATGAAGCCCCAGATTCCATAACCAGCACTTCAAGGAATAATAGAGGGAAAAAAAAAGGTAAACAGTGCTTCCTTGGAGTTGGCAAAATGGTGGCCCCACCCAGAAAATTTTACCAACCACTCAGGAATATATAATTCTAATATCATATGATTTTTCTCCATGGAATGAATAGGCAGCAATCTCCACCTTTCTTTTTGTTGGTATACCTTGAATCCCAAATCCAGGCAAGGATCAAAAAAGAAGAAAAAATTATAGGCCAACTCTAACAAGGAAAAAAACTGCACTCCAACTTATAAATAGATGTAAGAATCCTAAACAAAATAGTAGTCGATTCCAGCAATAGATTAAAAGACACTACAACATAACCCAGTTACATTTAGACCATGAACAAAAGGTTGGTTTAACCTTGGTAAATCCATCGATGTCGTTCATAACATCAACAACTCAAGTGAGTCCTACATGACTGTCGCAGAAGATACACTAATAGAAAAGAGGGTTTTGTAAAATTCACAATTAAAGGGAAAAATCCTGACATACTAGGAATATTAAGACTTTCCATAATCTGATAAAGATTATTTACACATACACAAATATTATATTACATGATAGAATGTGGAAAGCATTCTTTTTGATTGAAATCAAGAACAATACACAGATGCCTGCCTTCCTGACGCCCATCATGCCCTCCCAGATGATTCTGACATCGGTGATCCACTTGGAGAAATTCCAGGTGCCTGTTAAGAAGGCGCCTGGAGACTATGGGATATCTGCTGATGGGTCTAGGCTATAGTTAATAAGAGATTCTCAATTTGACACAAAATGTCTTTATTTCCTAGCAGAGCACCATGTAACTTGTAATCTAGACCTCAAGGCTTTGTCTCTAAATTAAGTCTGTGTAGATACTCATTCCATTCCTTAAGATGTTTGTTCAAATCTTTCATAATCCCCTAATATACTCAGGCCTATTTTTTTAAGTGCAAGGAAGACTAAAAATTGAAGACAACCTTCTAAGAGAAGAGAGAAACTGCACCTTGCTGAGAACAATGTACTGGCTAGGTGTGTGCCGGGAGGTGCTGGTGCTGAGGTGGGCACCTCCCTGCTGAGATGAGGTCTAGGGAGGGTGGGGCAGTGGCCAAGACCACACCGCCATTCCTATACAAAAGGAGAGGCGGCCACACAGGGCAGCCTGCATAGACCCAGCCAACCACCGAGGAGCTCAGGAAAGGGAGTGGGCACTGAAGAAGGAAGCCAGAGGAGAATGGAGGGTGGGGAAGAGAAGAACTGAATTTGGGGCAGGGCTTTTCAAAGTCCCTTGGCAATAAGTTCTACCTCTCAAAGTGCCCTGGAAGGCATAGGAGAGTTGACCACAATAATGACAATGGACGTGTGGTGGCCTGAAATGCACTTTCTCAGGCTATATGCCAGGCACTTGAAATGGGTTATCTTACTTAATCCCAACCACAATCCTAGGAGGCAGATCCTGCCGTCACTCCCATTTTACAGACACAGAGACTGAGGAATAGAGATTGAGTATTTTTCCTGAGGACACTCCGCAAACCAAGTGTTGAACCACCGAGCCCACCAAAAATAAGGTTGACATTTGTATAAAGTCTCCTGTGTTAATTGTTCATGCAAATTTCTCATTTTATCCTCAATGCTTTGGTATCTATTTTAATTTTAAAAAAAAAGCCTTTTCTCTAAATTCTCAAGTGAAATTCCCAGGTAGGCAGAGGCACTGTTTTCTCTGTGGCTTCATGAACCTCAGGCATGATGCTGGAAAGCCCAATAGTGGATGCTGGAGCCCAAGAAAGTTTTGAAGCAAGGTGTGACATGGCTTCTCTGCCCGTAACTTGTGTCATTTCACTAAAAGGGAGAACATCACCCCATCATTTATGAACTGGGTGGAGGACATGCTTGTCTTCAGCCCTCTCTCTGCAGTCCCGACCTTCAGAATCTCCATACAGTCAGGATCCCAGCAGGCTACCTGAGAACCCACTGATACCACTCTCCTGTCTTCACTTCTGTGGCACATACCCAAATCCAATCCTGACCAAAACACCCGGGGAGACAGCCAGCAGATACTCACCATCTCCACCCGAGTCCCAGCCCTGCCCCATGATTTCCATCTCAAGGCCTGGATCTCTCTCCACCTCGCAAATCCTATTCAATCCTCAAACTCATCTCAGAGATCACTCTCTTGATAAAGCCTTCTGCGGTTCCTCAGATTGTTCTCTGAATCCTGTGGAGCACATCTTGTACATGGTAAAGAGTCCATAAAAATGTCACAAATGAACAAAGAGCCAGACTTCCTTCCAGTCGTTAATGCTTCCCAGTCATTAATGCTCTGTGCATAGATCCCATTGGAAGAGGAGATGCCCCTTGAGGACAGAGGCAGTGCTCTGCTCAGCAGTGTCATGGAAACCGGCTCCTTTTGAGTTCGCCTGTTTCCTGCCACCATTCTGACCTCCTTTCACCAAATGGCTCTGATTACACCCAGTGCTATCTTCCTGGAGTCACCTGGCTTCCCAGGCTCCCAGGGCCTGGCACGCGCTTCTTCTTCATCTTCCACTCCTGATGCTGAGTTTGTTTGAGAATTACTTTTCAGGGGATGGCTGAAGTGCTGAATGATCAGCTGAGTGAAAGGGGCCTGTGTCCTCCGTGACATCCTCCAGATGAACCTTCCCACTGTGAAATAACATTGCCTCTTCTCCAGTCCAAGAGGAAGGAAAATTGACACTGAAACAGGGGTGCTGTCATATTTTCTTTGCAAGGGAAGAAACCCAGTAGGCCAGTTTGTCATGGCACACGACCAGAAGGCTGTCCCCTGTCTTATTAAAGCAGATCATCAGGATGGCCTCCCAGGCCCAAGAACCCATGGAAAGGTGGTGCTAAGGCCTACTCAGCAGCTCTACCCATTGCCTCAGCCCAGGGCCTGGCCTCTTGCCTCCTGCAAAAGATGGAATGATAGCAAAGCTACCCTGCAGTGACTGCTCACCTGGCCTGTTCTCAAGCACCCATAGGAGGATCCTTAAAAAAACTTCTCCTGCCCACCCATCTGCTGGTGGCTTCCTCTTGTTACCTGACTCTCTAACCTTGACCATTTTGCTTCTGGATGACACACAGATATCTCATGGAAGGGCTACGACTTTAATAGTTTGGGGACTGCTTCCATTTCCAGGTTTAGTGCATATAGGGGAAGCAGGAAGCTCTAATTTCCCCCAGAGGGGAGGCTTAAGGAGAAGAGGCTGTGCAGAGCAGACTGGTTGAAGACATGTAGTCCCCCTGCGGAGGAGGCCAAGCCCTGGTCACATCCTGGAATTCTTCTATGGAAGGAGCAGAGCACATACCTGGGGCACCTGGTCTATGCTGAACAGCCTGGGGATCTTCAGGCTTAGCATCTTGATGTCAGCTTGGCCAGGCTGGTGGGGGTCAGCCCCTGCCTCTCTCCAGGACTCAAAGCCCTGACATGCATGGGGTCCCCAGTTGCTTCCTGAAAGAGGATAGCATGGAGAAATCGAGTCAGTATCCACCTAACTCCAGCTGGATTGTGCAGCTACTAAATGAGCACTTGCTAGTGGTGGCAACAAGTTGAACTTTCTCAAAAGCAACAATAGCAATGCTTTCAGACTGCCAAGTCCTTCCTTCCAAGAGTGCTGGAGGGAGGCCATTGATCCTAATAGGGGAGAGAGCTGTGCTCTCAATGTCTCCTCCTCCAAAATGCATGTGCTGACATCTAAACAATCCCCAGCGGGTGTGAAGAAGTAGGGCCTTCAGGATGTACTTAAGTCATGAGGCCTCCACCCCCATGAACGAGATCAATCCCTTATAAAAGAGGCACAGGAAATTGGTGCAACCACTCTGGAAAGCCATAGGAGATTCCTCAGGAAACCTGGAATGGAACCACCATTTGACCCAGCTATCCCACTCCTTATATCCAAAGGACTTAAAATCAGCATACTACAGTGACCCAGCCACATCAATGTTTATAGCAGCTCAATTCACAATAGCTAAGTTATGGAACCAACCTAGATGCCCTTTAACAGATGAATGGGTAAAGAAAATGTGGTATATACACACATTGGAATATACTAGGCCATAAAAAATAATGAAATTATGGCATTTGACACAAAATGGATGGAACTGTAGACTATCTTGCTAAGTGAAATAAACCGATCCCAAAAAACCCAAGGCTGAATGTTTTCTCTGATATGCCGATGGTAACACACAATAACAACGGGGAGGGAAGAATAGAAGTTTGTTGCATTCAACAAAGGGGAATGAAAGGAAGGGAGGGGGAATGAGAATAGGAAAGACAGTAGAATGAACCGGACATAACTTTCCTATACTCATATCCGAATACACCACCAGTATAACTCCACATCATGTAAAACCACAAGACTGGGAAGTTATACTCCGTGTATGTATGATATGTCAAAATATACTCTACATCCCATGTATATCTAAAAATAATAAATCTTTAAAAAATATAAAAATACATAATTTTTGTAATCTGATTTTTAAAAATTTAACACTATACAGGAAGCATATTATTATGCCATTAAACATAAAGAGGCACAAGGGAGCTTGCTTGCCACTTCCATCAGGTGAGGACACAGAGAGAAGGTGCCATCTGAGAACAGGTCCCTTGCCAGACAGCAAACCTTCTGACACACACACACACACACACACACACACACACACACACACACACATATATATATATATATATATATATATATATATATTTAGTTGTTGATAGATCTTTATTTTATTTATTTACATGAGGTGCTAAGAATTGAACCCAGAGCCTCACTCATGCCAGGCGAGTGTGCTACTGCTGAGCCCCATTCCCAGCCCCAGCCCCAACCCCCTGCTGACATTTTGATCTTGGATTTCCCAGAATCCAGAACTGTGAGCAATACATTTCTGTTGTTTATTAAATTACCCAGTTTAAGGTATTTTGTTATCATAGCCTAGATAGAGTGAGACAGTGGTCAGAAAATTGGGGAGCTGGAAAGGGCTGGAGAGGTCATCCAATCCCCTCATGTTATATGTGAGGATCAGACGGGTGGAGTAACTTCCCCAGAGCTGCACAGCTGTGGAGAGCTGGAGCCACACACTCTCCACTCCACTATAGGGTGCCCCTGGGCAGACAGTGGGTTCTCTAGCCTCATCAGCTCTGTGCCCAGGAGAGGATGAGGAACTGTGCCCTCTTCCAGAAGGCTGGCCAGAGCTTGTCTTGGTTGCCCTAGACACACAAAAGAACCAGGCCAGTCAGAAAACCCAAGGAGACAGTGCAATCGGGAGTAAGTAATAAGGTTGCTTAAGTGCAGGATTAAGCAGCAATAAGTAATGTAAACTAGAGAAATCCAATGCTCTCAACACATGCCCAGGAAACAGAAAAAGAACAGAGGTGGAATTTGCCATAGTCAATATCTCCTCTACCCCATCATCACAGGTCCAAAGTCTCCTGCTTCCTAGGGTCGTCCTCTTGTTCCCATCCAATGAGAGGGTTTCTTTCCCTGACTCTGGAGGCCTGGAGACCCAGCCCAAAACTCTCTTGGGGCACCAGCCACATTTGACCTTCAGTCAAAGCGAGCTCCCTAGGGCTCAGGTCCCCCGGGGGGAAGGACCCTCCCATGGCTGATTGGAAACCCTGATCCTTCAGCAAATAATCAGCAAATGATTATTTAATGAAGCAATGCAGCTCATTCTTTGAACCTAAAGTGCTTTTAAGTTTTGTGGTTTGTTTCCTTTTGCTTCTTATTTTTCTTTAGGTTGTCTTTATTATCTGGAGCTCTGTAGCAAAATACAATCCGTTTCTCTTTCACGGTCATAAATTCGCTTCTTTCTCAAAAATACTGATGTAGGCATCATCCACAATAGGCAACTGGTGGAAGCAATGATGTGGCCCCCAACCCATAAATGGATAAACAGCAGAAGTGTAGATAGACCATGAAATGGCTTTTAACCTTAAAAAAGGAGGAGATTCTGATACACACCGCCACATGGATGGACCCTGAAGACCTTATGCTAAGTGAAGAGAGCTGGTGACAAGCATCAATCTGATATGCATCCACTCACACAGGTACCTAAAGGAGTCCCATCCACAGGAGCAGGAGGCGGAGCAGAGGCCCCTGGGATGGAGGAGGGGAGGTGGGGTGCTGGCGTTCAAAAGGTTTGGAGTTTCTCTCTGAGGTGATGAGAGGGTTCAGGAGATGGATGGTGGCGACAGTTACAAAGCAGCGTGAATGCACTTAATGCCATTGAACTGTATGTTTAAAATTGTAAATTTTCTGTTATGTGTATTTGATGACAAGAAAACAGGTCTGCAATATTTCAAAATTACAGAATTATAAAGATAATAATTTTTTAAAGTTCAGGTGCTTTTTACCCATGTTAAAAAATAAAAATTGACACTATACCAGCAAACAACACTGCCTCTGAGCGGGGCGTGGCACACCTGGCTTCACCAAGCCTCTCCCTCTCAGAAGCAGCCGTCACCCACCCAGCGGCAGAAACACAGGCCAGACCAGGGGAAGCTCAAGCTCACCCGAAAAACCCCAGATGATACTGGGAACCAAAGCTAGGGCTCCCCAGTCTGTCTCCAGCACCCCTTATTTCTCCTGGGACTTGACTCAATTTCATGGGTGAGAAAAAGACCCAGTCCTTGCTCTGGAAGCACCCATTATCTAGGTGGGATGACCCAGCAGCCACACAGAAATGAGGATGTTCCAAAGAAGCACAGGATCCACTCATCTCTTCAATCAGCCATTGTCTGCTGCACTTTAATCATGTGCAGAGTAAGAGCAGGGGCAAATGGATAGTGTCTATTCTCTGCAGGCTGCAGCAACCTTAAGGAAAGGCTGAGGACTTAGATGATAGAAGAATTGTATTGGTTTTTGCCGCACGGAATAGGGGAGGGGAGTAGGATCCCCCACACCATGCCATTCCCTCATTGCACAAGGAAAGGAAAGATACGTGAGACAGTCCTTGTGCCAAGAAATGAATAAAAACCAGACACACACCTGCTTTAGTCAGGGTTCTCTGGAGAGAAAGAACAGATAGAGATAGGATATACAGATAGAGATACACAGGAGAGGACTTACCAGGAGAACTGGCTTACACAATTATGGATACTGAGAAGCCCCATGATGGGCTGATTATAGGCTGGAGACCCTGGGATGCTAGTTGTATGGCTCAATCCAAGTCCAGAAGCCTCAGAGCCAGGGAAGCCAACAGTGTGACTCTCAGTCCAAGACCAAAGGACTGAGAATCCTGGGGGTTGGGTAAGTGCAGGAGCCCAAAGTCAGAGAACCTGGATTTCTGACATCCAAGGGCAGCAGAAGATGGGTGTCCTGACCCAGGAGAGAGAGAGAGAGAGAGAGAGAGAGAGAGAGAGAGAGAGAGAGAGAGAGAAAGAGAAATATGAATGAATTTGTCTTTCCTCTGCCTTTTTATTCTCTCTAGGTCCACAGCAGATTGGGGGCAAATTTTTCCCACACAGTACCCCCACTCACACACCAATGTCCTCTGGAAGCACACTCCCAGACACACCAGAAATCATGCCTTACCAATTCCCTAGCTATTCCTTAATCCAGTCAAGTTGAGCCCTCAAATTAGCCATCACAACATCCAACTAACTAGCATGGGTCACCCTGAGGAGAAAGGGACTCACCCACTCTCCATCAGTCCAGAGTGCAAAGTCTCCTCTCATCCACCTTCACCACAGCCTCCAGGAGGCCGGGTAGAGGAGCAGGGGGCCTGGCACTGCATGCCATCCACCCAGGTGCAGAGACTGCTCTGCCATTTCCTGCACAACCCTTAATAAGCCACTTAACTCTCTGTGCCTCAGTCTTATCTGCAAAATGGAAATAACAGCAGTGCTTTCTCATGGGGCTGCTGTTATGATTGGAAGAGATGAGCCATGTAAAGAGCTGCCATAAAGAAAGGGTTCAACAAGCACCAGTCATTCATATTAATTTTCAGACATGAGAATTAATTTCATAAAATTAATTATGAAGCATTGAAAGTTCAGGGGATTTTCCCAGATCACAGAGCTGACAGGTGGTAAAGCTGGGATTTGATCTCTGGTTCACCTGAAGGTCTGAGGAGGGAGTCTGGGGGTGGAGAGATGTGGAAGCTTCCTTGAATTGTGCCATTTGCACTGAGCACGATAAATTGCAGAGATTCGAGAGACTTTGAAATTTTCTGCAGGCCTTAGTTATGCCCTGTATTATAGAATGAACATTTATATTCCCTCCAGGATTCATATGTGGAAACCTAATCCCCATGTGATGATATTCGGAAGTGGGGCTTCAGGGTGCAACCAGGCCATGACGGCAGAACCCCCATGAATGGGATGTATGAATCCTTCCAAAAAGGTCCCCGAGAGGTCGTGTGTCCTACTGCCATGTGAGGATACTGTGAGAAGACACAGTCTAGGAACCAGAGTGGCCTTCACCAGACACAGAAACTGCCAGAGTCTTGATGTTGGTCTTCCCAGCCTCCAGAATTGTGAGAAGTAAATTTCTGCGGTTTATAAGCCACCTAGTCTATGGTATTTTGTTTTAGCAGCCTAAACAGACTAAGACACCCAGGGGACACTTTTGGTGGCTAGGAGAAAGAGAAAGGTCACTGCTGTCCCTACTATAACCAGAAGATATCCACTTGCTTTCTGGATTGTAGTGAAATCAGTAACATAAACCCTCCTGTTGAGAAAGACAATGTTAAGAGTCATACATTTCCTTTTAAGAAGAGAATTGGCTTTGATCAAAGGGCATTAAGTTGTAGCACTAGACACTAAGACTTGATTTCTCCCTGCTACTGAGAGAAAATGGAAAACACAGAAGGTTAACAGTGCTGTTTATCATCTAGGCTCTGAGCAATGAGCCTCTGTGCCAATTAGAGTAAGACAAACGCTCAGGTAAGATCAGACTAGACCTTTCTCTTTCAAAAGTGGGGGAATTTTTTGTATTGTTCTTCTACCATTTGAATAAATGAGGCCTCTCCTACTAATAGGTTGCTCTTTGGCATCTACAATGTAAACCTTTATGTTGCCAGAATCGTGTGACACCCATGGCTCATCATGGCAAGTTGCGCCATGGCCCCTGGTTCACCTGCTGGGCCTACTGCAAACCTTTCAGGTGTCAGGAAACACAGAGTGCACTCACTGGCCTTTTCAGCCTCCTCCATCAGGAGCCAGGCTCTTCATTCCTCCCCACTATAAAATGCAGAGTGTAATTTCCACCATTGACCACACCAGCGTGGTTTGTGGTCTCTTCAGCAGAGGCCAAGAAACAAGCTTGAATAAAACCAGGGGCTTCTAAGATGAGATCAAAATGCAATGGAAAGATCAGCTAATATTTCAGCAGTATGTTGGGATTCCACATAAGACTTCATTTAAAAGAGGATTCCAAACTTTGCAATGTTTTCAAATTGCTAAAAACAAAGTGGGGGTTGGTATTGTAGGATACTCACGAGGACATGCTGAATTCTCCTGAAATAATCTTTTTGTTTTTTAGTTGTCGATAGACCTTTATTTTATTTATTTATACGTAGTGCTGAGAATCCAACCCAGTGTCTCACACATACCAGGCAAGTGAGCTACCACTGAGCCACAGCCACAGCCCCTGAAATAACCTTTTTATTTTATTTTCTGTTTGATTCATTCATATATATATATATATATATATATAAAATATACAACTCTTATTTCATATATAGAGCTCAATTTTTCATATCTCTGGTTGTATACATAGTATACTCACACAGGACTTCATGTCCTCATACATATACTTTGTATAATAATTGATCATCATATTCAATCATCATTAATTACCTCATGCCCCCTCCCTTCCCCTCCCACCCCTCTGCCCTATCTAGAGTTCGTCTATTCCTCCCATGATTCCCCTCTCTATCCCACTATGAATTAGCCTCCTTATATCAAAGACAAATTCAACTTTGTTTTTTTGGGATTGGCTAACTTCGCTTAGCATTATCTTCTCTAATTATCTTCTCTAATTCCATCCATTTCCCTGCAAATGCCATGATTTTATTCTCTTTTATTGCTGAGAAGTATTCCATTGTGTATATATGCCACTTTTTTTTAATCCATTCATCCATTGAAGGGCATCTAGGTTGGTTCCATAGTTTAGCTGTTGTGAATCACGCTGCTATAAACATTGATATGGCTGTGTCCCTGTAGTATGCTGTTTTTAAGTCCTCTGGGTATCCAAGGTGAGGGATAGCTGGGTCAAATGGTGGTTCCATTCCCAATTTTTCAAGAAATCTCCATAATGATTTCCATATTGGCTGTACCAATTTGCAGTCCCACCAGCAGTGTATGAGTGTACCTTTTCCCCCACATCCTTGCCAACATTTATTGTTGTTTGTATGCATAATAGCTGCTATTCTAACTGAAGTGAGATGAAATCTTAGAGTGGTTTTGATTTGCATTTCTGTAATTGCTAGTGATGATGAACATTTTTTCATGTGTTTGTTGACTGATTGTACATCATCTTCTTAGAAGTGTCTCTTCAGGTCCTTGGCCCATTTATTGATTGGGTTGTTTATTTTTTTTGGTATTTAGCTTTTTGAGTTCTTTATATACCCTAGAGATTAGTGCTCTATCTGATGTGTGAGGGGTAAAGATTTGCTCCCAAGATATAGGCTCTCTATTTACCTCACAGATTGTTTCTTTTGCTGAGAAGAAACTTTTTAGTTTGAGTCCATCCCATTTATTGATTCTTGATTTTAATTCTTGTGCCACAGGAGTCTTATTAAGGAAGTTGGGGCCTAATCCCACATGATGGAGATTAGGGCCTACTTTTTCTTCTATTAAACGCAGTTTCTCTGGTTGTATTACTAAGTTCTTGATCCATTTTGAGTTGAGTTTTGTGCACGGTAAGAGATAGGGATTTAATTTCATTTTGTTGCATATAGATTTCCAGTTTTCCCAGTACCATTTGTTGAAGAGGCTATCTTTTCTCCAATGCATGTTATTGGCACCTTTGTCTAATATAAGATAATTGTTGTTTTTTGTGTTAGTCTCTGTGTCCTCTATTCTGTATCATTGGTCTGCCAGTTTGTTTTGTTGCCAATACCATGCTATTTTTGCTACTATTGCTCTGTTAGTATAGTTTAAGGTCTGGTATAGTGATGCCACCTGCTTCCTCTTCCTGCTAAGGATTGCTTTAGTTATTCTGGGTCTCTTATTTTTCCAGATGAATTTCATGATTGCTTTTTCTATTTCTATGAGGAATGCCATTGGAATTTTAATCAGAATTGCATTAAATCTGTATAGTGCTTTTGGAAGTATCGTCATTTTGATAATATTAATTCTGCCTATCCAAGAGCAAGGTAGATATTTCCATCTTCTAAGGTCTTCTTTGATTTCTTTCTTTAGAGTTCTGTAATTTTCATTATATAGATCTTTCACCTCTTTTGTTAAGTTGATTGATTCCCAAGTATTTTATTTTATTTTTTTTATGCTGTTGAGAATGGGGTAGTTTTCCTCATTTCCCTTTCTGAGGATTTGTCACTGATAAACAGAAATGACTTTGATTTATGGGTGTAGATTTTATATCCTGCTACATTGCTGAATTCATTTACTAGTTTTAGAAGTTTTCTGGTGGAACTTTTAGGGTCTTCCAGTATAGAATCATATTATCAGCAAATAGAAAATAGTGAAATAACCTTTTTTTAAAAAAAAAAAAAAAAAAAAAGCAGGGCTGGGATTGTGGCTTCATAGTAGAGCACTTGCCTAGCACGTGTGAGGCACTGGGTTCCATCCTCAGTACCACATAAAAATAAATAAATAAAATAAAGGTCCATCTGAAAAATATTTAAAAAGAAAGCAATCATAACAAAATCACCACGAGGAGGAAGTGTCAAGTTAGCATTCGTAGATTAAAGGGCAAGCAAAGTTAGTAAGAGGTAGAATTCATACTTGGCTGCCTCATTCCTCTCATTCCTTGCAGTCCCTCCCTCAGGAAACTTTAACCTGGTGCAAACTCAAAAGGACACACTTGGAAGACCTTATAACATACCAAATATGTTGACATATAAGGTGGACTAATATAACCTGATGGGCTATTTTCCCAATGACAGGGTCCAAAAAAATGTGTAACTTCTAGGAATGCAAATAAACTATCAAATTGTCTCTTTATAACATTAATTTATTCATTCAGTTAGGCACAAATATAAGAATCTCTAACTATAAATGCAATTTACTAATTTAAAGGTTTTCTAGTCATATTTCACAGAAATAAGTGTATTCCAAGTCTTCACATGCACCTTCAATAAGAATATCTTCTTTTTAACTACAGGCATTTTTTTGTATTACAGGTCAAGGGCAAAATATTCTCACTTCCTTCTACATTGTGCTGAGGCTCAGGAAACAATACTTGAAAGCCTGGCACCTCGCTGCCCCTGAGTCCTTTGAACTGGAGGCTGGGAGGCCTCTGAAGCAAGGGCTCTCTGACCTGCTCCTGCCCTCCTGTCTGTCACTAAAGCAAGTCGGGGAAAGCAGACTTCTTCTTCCTGGAGGTGGGTCGTATAAACTAGAGCCCCTCTCTTCTAAAAAAAGATGTATAACCTAGAAAAATGATCTCTTCTCCTTTTAAGACCCATTCCAGAAGGATCCTGCCTCACATCCGAGAGGAAGCCTGGCTTCACAGAGACATCTAGAAGAATCTGAACAGACTGGCCTTACTGGGTACCCCCTCCCCCACCTCATATTACTATTGACTCCTATGTCCAATAACATTTCTGCACAACTGTCTGTTCTTCACCAAATCTAAGCATAAAAACACAGTTTTGCTGCCTGTAATCCCAGCATCTCAGGAGGCTGAGGCAAGAGGATTGTGAGTTCAAAGGCCAACCTCAGCAATTTAGTGAAGCCCTAAGCAACTCAGTGAGACCCTGTCTCTAAATAAAATACAAAAAAAGGGCTGGGGATATAGCTCAGTGGTTAAGTTTCCCTGGTATTATCTCTAGTACCAAAAACAAACAACAAACAAAAAAAACCCCACAGTTTTCCCTGGGTTTAGATTCAAGGGCAAGCAAGGATAGCAAGAGGTCTTTGGGTCTTCGTTTCTGAAGGCTCCTATATCACTCAAAACTTGGATTAAACAAATTTGTTAATGGTTTCTTGTGCTAACCTGTATTTTGCTCCAGGATATATTGACTATGATCCTTTTGATGGGTGAAGAAAGGGGTCCCACCTTCCACCTCTGCAGTTGTTTGAAAAACGCATGATTTGAAACTGTACTGAATGCTTGCTGCTAAAAAATATATTCCAAATCACAACTATTCATTTGCTATTATTATATTGGCTGCAATTTGCTTTTATATACTTCACATGGAGGGTCTGATGGAAGATGTTAGCTTCAACCTGCAGCCCTGGGGTGGTGGTTAGTTAGTATTTGAAAGAGGAGCCATTATGCCGTTCACACTGTGGAGAGCACAGCTTTGGATCTGTTGGGGCTATTTTTGGTCTACACCATAGGGTGTGCTTCTGAGCACTGAGAATGCAGTTTCACTGGAGAAACGAGAGGCATTAGAGAAATGTGAATTAGTGAGCAGCTGTCCAGGTGCTGTCCCTGTGTGTGAGCAGGGACAGCTACAGGATGAGGCTGCTCCTGTGAATGAGCTCGACTGAGCCCTCTAGGGAGGATTCAGTGGCCTGAATCCAACTAGAAGCTCAACCAAAGCTGACAACTGTTGACTCAGCCTTGGGAGCTATCAAGCAAGGTGCGTGTGAGAGTCTTTGAAAGGGCAGGTAGCTTTCCTGGCTGCTGGATTGGCCATTATATCAGGTTGTGCCTGCTCGCTAGTGTAGATGTGGCCAGCAGAAGCCCAGCCATGGCGTCTCATTGTGCTGTGCCATGGGTGCCGAGATTGGGGGTCCTCTCATTCATGCACCTCCAAATACTGACTGAGCCCAAGATGGTATTTCAATGAACTTTAGACACTACCAGCAGTGTCTTCTTTGCCACTTCTGTGTACCACAAACACAGAAAAAAGTACTGCCAATTATAATCATGAGATACCACTGATTGCACATTAGTCCTGATTTCAGAGTTGTTAAAAATGTTAGGGAAAAAAAAGTGCATGTTCTGATAGATGACGTAGTGCTTGAGATGAGTGAGTGGCTTAGGTTGGCACACAGTGTGACTCTCCGCACTTACTACTTGCTCTTTAAAGGGGTCATCGAAGTCTCCTTCATGGCAAAACTGACACCTGCAACTAGAGGATCACATTCCTGGGAATAAGTGTGTATCTGAGATTCTGCCCCCCCCCCCCCCCCGGGATTGTGTCAGGAGCCTTCTGAAAGGATTCCAAAAGGAGCCCAAGAACAGTTGGCTGGGAAAGTATCAGGTTGTCATAACATCTTCCCCAAACAGCCCACTATTCAAAATAAAAAGACAGTGACCTGAACATGCAAACCCCGGAGGACTTCACTGTAACACCACTTCCTCTTTTCTGAAAAATATTATGTTGGAAAACAAAATTCTTTCGTAGTACAACATCATAAAGGCAAAGGCTGCTGTTTCACAGGGATTGCACTGTGCCTGCTTTTAGAATAATAGGAATGTAAGATCAGAAAGCTCCTGAGAGGCCGTCCAGGCCAAAGCGCTGCTAGATACCTGATTTTTTGTTGTGGAGTCTTTCAGACCAGAGGTGACACATTTGATCCAGAGAAGCAATGTAACAGAGACTTCAGTTTCTGAAGGAAGGCAGGGTCCTGGGGATGTCTGGAGATGGGAGCCCTCACCTCTTCTCTGCAGACTCGGAGGCCACTCTTAGCCTGGGAGGGCACTAGAAAGTGCTGCAGGCTGTCTGGTCCCAGTAGGGCCCAGCCTCCAGGGTGTGGAAGGAGGAGGCCAGCTTCTTCAGACTCAGCTGATGAGGCTTAGCATAGTGGCTCCAGGAGAAGAGTAAGTGGGAAGAGAAGAGTTGGCCTCATTCAGGCAGGCTCTGGCTCACTTACTAGCCCTCTCCCTCTTCCTGTCTAGTTCTCCTTCATGTTGACAGAAAACAGCACAGAGTGCAGATAGTAGAGGAGGCTGATTCCATCCCATCCCATTCAAAAGAATGCTTACATGGTGCTCAACACCCCACAGGGCTGCACTGTACCCTGGGCAGGACTACAGGGACAAAATGCAGGAACAGAGTCCCAAGCTGCCTGCAGATTCCTGTTTGCCTTAAAAATACATACGATCAACATTTAAAACTTGTATATCAAATGTCACCATCAAGAGAGTGAAAAGACACCCAGGAACTTGGGAGGCTGAGGCAGGAGAATTGCAAGTTTGAGGCCAGCCTCAGCAACTTAGCAAAACCCCGTCTCAAAATAGAATTTAAAAAAGGACTGGGGAGTAACTCATTGGTAAATTACCTCTGGATTCAATCCCCAATACCAAAAGAGAAGAGTGAAGAAAATCCATACAACGGGAGATTTGCAAATTGTATGTCTGATAAGAGATTAATATCAGAATATATAAAGAATTCCTACAAGTCAGCCAAAAAGAAAATTAAAAAATCAAACAAACCCAAACAACCCAATCCAAAAATAAGCAGAAAAGCCAGATGCAGTGGCCTGTGCTTGCAGGCCTGCCTACGTGGAAGTCTGAAGCAGGAGGATCACTTAGGTCCACTGGATGGAGACCAACCTGGGCAACCCCATCTCAACAGCAAAAAACAACAACCATAAAAGGAACAAAAAACAATGAACAGCTATTTCCCCAAAGATATGCAAAGGGCCAATAAGCACATGATAAGATGCTCACATTACTAGACATCAGGGAAACGCAATTCAAAACCAAGTGGAGAGAGCAGTCCATACCCATTAGGATGGCTGTTAAAAAACAAGAAACATGAAGGATATGTCTTGGCAAGGATGCAGAGAAATTAAAATGTCAATGCGCTGCTGGTGGGAATGTAAAATGATGTGACCATAGAAAATAGGCAGGTTATCAAAAAGTTGAACTTAGAATTACCAAGTAATCTAGCAACATCACCTCTACATGTACACCCAGAAGAAGTGAGGAGGTTCACACTGATATTTGCCAACTGATACCATAGCAGCACCAGTCACAATAACCCAAAGTGGACCCAAGTGTCCATCAGCAGACAGATGGATAAATAAGTGGTGTAGAATCCATAGAGTATCACTCAGCTTTTTAAAAAAGGAACAAAATTCTGACAAATGCTACAACTGGGGTGAACCTTGAAAACACAATGACCACACAATACTGAGTGTGTTTTTATTTATTTATTTATTTATTTTGGTACTGGGGATTGAACCCAGAGGTGCTTAACCACTGAGCCATAGCCCCAGCCCTTTTGTATATTTTATTTAGAGACAGGGATTTGCTGAGTTTCTTAGGGCCTCACTAAGTTATTGAGGCTGGCTTTGAACTTGCTATCTTCTTGCATCAGCTTCCGGAGCCCCTGGGATTATAGGCATTTGCCACTGCACTCAGCAACAGTAAGTGTATTTAGCACTGCTGAATGCACTCTTCCAAATGGTTACATGGAAAATTTTACCACAATAAGAAAAAGTATCTTTTTTTTTAAAAAAAAAAAGCATGTAAATTTTGTAGTCTGCTCCAAAATTTAGCTATGATTGTTTTAATACAAGAATTTATTTTCTCCAGATCTTCCAAGAAAAAAAAAATATATACCATCTACACTCTGCTGTTGCCAAAACCTTCCCACGTCAGGAAACACAGACTAGTTTAATCTTCCCTTCTTCCTATTTTATCGATGAAGATTCCAGATAGGAAATGACTTGTCTGAGTCACTCAGTAAGGGGCCGGCAAAGTCAAGATTAAAGAAGTCTGTAACTAACAACAGGAACATGCACAGATGTAGCGCCTGAAAGACCAGCAACCCCACCCTGCCCAAGCCAATACCAGACTCCACCAAAGACAGAAAAGAAACAGCTCACAGGACAGTGAGCTGGGGGCAGCCAGGGTCCACCCCTGACCTCCAGCCTGCTGCGGCTAGGGTCCAACGCCCACCTCAGCAAACATACAAACAACTATTCACTAAAACCACAATTATTGTCTCTTCACAGATTGCTTTCCAAACTGCAGGTCAGGCTCTGTCAATAGATCACAAAATCAATTTACTGAGCCTTGGCTGGCATTTAAAAATAGAATAGTATGGAAAATAGAAGAACAGAAAATATCACATGTAACATCAAGAAAAGTTTCCCTCTGTGATATCAGGATGTATGTTATACGTATTATGTGTTATGACCAAAGGTATTTCTTATGGAAAATCTCAGTCCAAAATGTTTGAAGAGGTGTGATCATGTCACAGGTTATTATACTGATTATGGAGAGCCAATGACTTTTTTTCCATCTAGAGTCACACTCACCACGGTATGTCTAAAAGTTTTGGGGGCAGGGGCTGCCAGATCCCAGCAAATGAATGGCTGCATAAGAAACTCCTCTTAATTTTCCTTGGTCTATTGTTCTTTCCTTGGTCTATCCCTTTTTTATTTTAAATATTTATTTTTTCGTTGTAGTTGGACACAATGCCTTTATTTTATTTATTTATTTTTATGTGGGCTGAGGATGGAACCCAGGGCCCCGCACGTGGCGAGCGCTCTACTGCTGAGCCACCACCCCAGCCCTTTCCTTGGTGTATTCTAACAAGCATCCTGGATGACCTGAGCTTGGAGAACGTTCTACAGCAGTGGGACAGGAGGGAAGCACCTGTGGCTGGAGACCCAGGGTAGTCAAGGTCAGGCTTCTCTCTGCCATCTCCTGGGCTGAGTAACTCCACCTGACTTTCATCTTTGTCATCAGTGAGGTGGGTGGGACAAGAGTACCTACTTGGTCGGGTCTGTGGGAAGCTAAAATGAGATGCCAGATGTGAACATGTTACCTACAACATGCTTCAGCAGTGCCGGTCGCATTCACCACTACTACTGCTCGGGCCGCTGCTGGCACCAATGGGGTACATTCAGGGAAAGGGGCCATCAGCTGCAGCAGCTCCTAGAATGGAGGTGTGTGACCTGAGGTCCATGAAAATCCATGAATGGGCCTCAGAAGTCCAGCCAATTATAGGTAAAATTATGTGCCTGCACACATGTGAATGTGTGTGTCAAAGAGACTTTCATCAAATTTTGAGTGGTACCTGTGAGCCAAGGAGAGAGCTCAGGACCCCTAACCCCATGCAGTACCTGGTGAACAGGATTAAGCCACCCCCAGGTACCTTGGCACCCAGAAGAATCCCCAACCAGGGCAGGAGTCACTGGTTCCAGCAGTCAGTACCAGGCAGTAAATGAGGGCAGGGTTCCCTACCAGAAACCTGTTCCTGCCCTGCCCCACCCTGGAAACTGGCCCCACCAGCTAGCTGGGTGGGGTTCTCTCTTCCAGGGAGAGACCTGCTCTGCAAGCTGTGCCAGCCTTGTCCTCTACTACAGGAATGTCCACACCAGGAAGCCCTGGGCTTATTCTCACTGTAGTCCCCAGCTCTCTCTGAGCCTCCCAAGGGGAGCCGAGGCTGAGGCAATGGCCACCCACAACCTCTCCCTGCAGCTCTCTGGGAGTGTTTCCACTCGGCCAGGCTTTGGACCTGTCCCCAAGCTTCAAATGTCCTTTTCTCTGGCACCCACCCAGGCCCAGCTCCAGCCGACCTCCTCCAGGAGGGATGCCTTTCCTTTCTCCCCTGAAGCCCACCAGCTGCAGTGGGGCAGGTGGGGGCAGGCTTCGGTGGCACAGAGCTCTGCTTCCAGGCTCAGCTTCTCACTCACCAGCTGGAGCCCTTGAGCATGCTGCTTCACTTTCTCGGTCTGGGTCTCCATCCCCACCACACCAGCACCACGAGGACTGACTGAAACAATGAACGCACAGTTCTCTGCCTAGAGTGTGGCCTGCAGCAAGCCACTCGGAGTTGGGGATTATTATTACTGGCTTGGCCCTTTATGATTCTCCGAGTCTTTTAGGTTGGTCCTTTTTGTAGCCACAATTTAGATTACTTGAAGACAGGATCTAGGTCTATTTTTATATAAGAGACTCAATAAAAACTCATTGACTGTTCTATTCAAGGCTCTTCATTCATTTGTCCATCCATTCACCCACTCATCCATGGGGTGAGCCGCCCTGTGCCAGGCACTGTGCTCATAGCTGGGGACAAAGGGTACAACGACAGCTCTGGCCCTAGCAAGCTCCCTGTAGAACAATGGAGACACTAGGCAGTGAACCAGCGGTCAGATGCTCTGTGGGCAGGGACAGAGTCGGGTGCAGGCATCTGATGGGGCACTTTCATGTTGGGAGAAGCAGGGGAGCAGCTCCACCAGGAAGGAGTTTCGAGTTGATTTTTCCTTCTCAGATGCTTCCCCTTTCAGAAAGAGCACCCCCATCCTGTCCTGCAAGCCCCAGGCCAGTCTGCACATAGGCTGCCAGACTCACCCCGGGCCCTCTCTGCGCTCTGCTGAGGGTGCTAGGCTCAGGTCCCACACTAGGCACTCCCCATTACAGGCCATTCATCAGGAAGGCGGGTGACGGCAGGGCTGTCTCCTGAACAGGTTGCAGGAGAACCCTGGGTTTTGAATCTTGTTCTGCCACAGTGGGTCCTGCTCCTGGCACTGAGGCCTAAGTGTCCTCATGGGGGAGGGAAGGGCCTGGGCCAGGGGACTCTGAGATCCAGCACTTGTGGTCTATGGGCGGCTCCTCCCTTTGTCCCTGAAGAACCCTGCCCCCAACTCCTCCTAAGAATTCAAACATCCTTACATCCAGAGCTGGGTTGTCCTCAGCTTGAAAACTGAACCCCCTCCTCCCTGCCACCACTGACCCTTGAGATTGGCCCTTGCCACACGCACCCTGTCAACTGCACCCAAAACATTTTCCCCAGAGCCCCAGTCCCAACAGATGCAGGGACTCTCAAAAGCAGCAGCAGCCCTATGTAGGTGCTAGGGAGACAGATGTGTCAGTCCCACCTCCGGGTGCCTCCGGGAGGCTGGAGGCTGGCAGGGAGGTGAGACAGGACACTGGCCATTTGCAGGGGTGGGAAACTGTTAGGATTAGAGAGAGAGGAAAGGAGCTGAACCAAGAGTGGGGTAGATAATAGTGAGAAGGAGGGGCACGGTGAGATGAAAGAGTGGACAGCAGAGACTCCTGGCTCCTAACGTGTTTTAAGTTATTAGCACTGTACTGTAAGGGTGGCTACGTGACGTTATGCATTTGTCAAAGCTCATAGAAGGCACAACACAGAGTGAACCCCAATGTGAACAGTGAATATTAGTCAATAATGTATCAGGATTGATTCATCTATTTTAACAAACATACCACACTAACACAGAATGTTAATCATGGAGGGAGCTGGGGAAGGAGAGAGGAGGAGCATGTGGAAATTCTGTAGCCACGATGCAATTTTTCTGTAAACTTAAAACTGCTCTATAAAAATCAAATCTGTTAGGGAAAAATAGAACAAAATCCCTGGCACCACACACACACACAAAAAAAAAAAAAAAAGAAAAGAGAGAAAAACATACAAAACACCCTGGGTCTACCTTTAAAAATCAAGGGGCCTCACATAGAAACCTGGACTCCCAATTCTTTTGACAAACCTGAAGATCTACAGCTTCTGCTTCCTCACACCGGGGTCTGTTGAGCCCCCCACTCCCTCACCACTCCCACCAGGTTTGGCCTGGAGCTCATGCTTGGGACCCTGGTGATAAAAGTCAAGTGTCTGATCACAAGGAGAGAGATTTGGCAACCCAGCCAGGCACCCAGAACACACTGGATCCAGACTACATTCCCCACAGGTGGGGAAAGGGTACCAATGTAGGAGATGAGAAGGACCCAGGCAGCTTCCAGACAAGATGAGTTCCATTTGCACTGATCTGCAGTTTTAAAATATGGGACTACCCAGTTCAGTGGCACATGCCTGAAATCCCAGCAGCTCAGGAGGCTGAGGCAGGAGGATCAAGAGTTCAAAGCCAGCTTCAGCAACTCACTGAGACCCTAAGCAATTTAGCAATACCCTGTCCCTAAATAAAACATAAAAAGGGCTGGGGATGTGGCTCCATGTTGTGTGCCCTTGGGTTCAATCCTTGTATGAATAAATAAATAAATGAATTAATTAAAAAATTAAATGGGATGACACTTAAGTTGAGACTTCAGACAAATTTGGGAGATAGAGACAAGTGACTTTCAAAACCCAGGGTGTACTCAGATTTCCCCCAGAGAGAGGAACACAGAGAGGAGGACCCAAGGGCTGAGAAAAAGTCAAGTTCATGGACCCAGTGGGGCATCACAAAGCTGGGGTGGGGGGGAGGACACAGGCTTCACCGAGGACCTCCATTTCCCTGGCTTGGCATGAGCAGGAACTGTGGGGGGTTGGAGGGAGCAGGCTGGCTTAAAGCAGACGGAGGCTGGGCACAGGTGTTGTGGGCAATGCCTGGGAACGTACAGGTGTGGCTCCTGATGGGCTGAGGTTAACTCAGTCCCTGCCCTTCCCTTTCTTTGATGGGAATATGTGCAATCACTTATTCATTCAGCACTCAGCCACTGAATGTCTACTATCTGCCCAAGGCTTTGGCAGGATACCGGGATGAAGAAGGGGATACCACAGCTCCATCCCCTAAGAGCTCCCAGGCTAATGCAGATCGGCACTAACAACTGCCACATGGCATAGCTAATGGCAAGTAGAAGCTAGAACCAGATGCTTCTAGGGAACACAGAGGAGGAGCATCACACTCGGAAGTCAGGAAAGACCTCTTGAGTAGGTGCAGCAGCCCCAGGAGGGGATCTGAGGGTACGGCAAGAGAAAAGGCCCCAGGGTTAAGGGAGAGTATCTGCAGTCTGGGTAACCCATAGCCAATATTGGTCTGAAAAGATCAATATTCATCTTGGATCTTTTGATAGAAAGAGACCACATTCACATAACGTTTATTACAGGATATTGTTATAATTATTCTGTTTTAGTATTAGTTGTCATTGTCGATCTCTTACTGTGCCTAATTTAGAAATTAAACTTTATCATAGGTATGTATATACCAGAAAAAAAGTTTGTATAGGTTTGGTACCGTCCACAGTTCCAGGCATCTGCTGGGGGTCTTGGAACACATCCCCCGTGGATGAGTGGAGACTACTGTATACAATTTGGAGAATTCTCTGCAGTTCAGTGTGGAGGTAGTGTAGGGTATGCAGCAGCAGCTGGCCAGATGGAGCCTGAAGGCCAGAGGCCAGAGGCAGACAGTAGGTGTCCCAAACAATCGCAGTGGGAACAGATGCCCTTAGGGAGCCTGGTTGACCAGACAAGTTTTCCCACAGGCAGTGGGAGAGACACTGGTGACCCCAGGTCAGGCGTTTAGGAGAATTCTGAGGAGTGAATGCAAGCCAACTTGACACACTGACTCCATCATTTACTGTGTGCTCTCAGACAGCAACCTAATCCCTGATTTCCTCATTACTTGAAAGAGGATAATGAAAGTATCTATATCTCCTGTGGAGATAAAAAACCATGGTATCTGCCAGATAACAAGCAGTTGATGAAAGGTGGCTCTCGTCACCATTGCACCCTAAGCCATCCCAGCCCACGGTAATGCTCTCTGCTGCGCTTTAGCCCTGGGTTCATAAAACTGCCTGAAAACAGGCTGCTTCCCCGGCTCCCAGCCACCTCCCTGCCTGGTGTGGAGACTCAAAGGGTGGCGCTCTATGAAAGAGGCTGCCAGGAGGTTGCCATGGTGACCTCCCAGCTGGGCTTTAGGACTTAGGGAGGGAACTAAACCTACTTTCCTTTCTCTTTCTTTTCTTTTTCTTTCTTTCTTTTTTGCTAGCTATTTCAGCTATTTTAAATATTTACTGCTAGGTGATTATTGCACATCTCGAAAACGCTGAATGATTCCTTGGCACACTGCAGAGAAAAACTGGAAACAATCCAAAGCTGGCTGGGTAAGTATGGTCCATCCATGCAAACGTGTACTGTGTGGCTACTAAAAATGTTATAGATCTGGGTAACTGACAGGAAACTTGTCATGACAAGTTATTAAATTAAAAAAAAAGAACAGGTTGGGGAACAGCATAAATCTTGTAGTACCATCCGTGCAAAACTGTGCTACGCTTAACTGCTCATATTTATGGACAGAAACAATGTTGGGAAGGCTGTTTCCCAAAGCGTTCACTGTGGTTCTCTCCAGACAGAGTGAAGCCAGCAAATCTAGGGGTTTGTTCTACTCCCTTTTTTCCACTGTCCTCCAACACCAGAATTGGCCCACCATGGATTCGTGGTGGTGGTGATTATTTTCCAAAGCAACAATGCTGCTAAAAGGAAATAAATGAATGAGTCCTTCATGCTTAGCCAGTCTTGGAAGACTCAACCATGTCAGCCAACCCAGGGACAGCAAAGGTCGGCATGCCCTCATACCCCCCCACTGAGAAGGTCATGTGTGCTCATCGTGCCTGCTGGCCCAGGGGCATCTGGTCAGATAGGGCCTGAGTCCTAAAGCCTAGTGTCATGCACTTGGAAAAGTCACCCCATTTCCTAGAGCTGAAAGCCTCAAGGTCGCCCTCAGTCATCACCATAAGTGGAGGTGGAGGAGGTCAGGAGAGGCACATGCTGGACAGGACCATGGACTATATGGAGCAATTTTCTGTGTTCCAGCCACTGTGTCATCCCTGGAGATCCAAGGCAGACATGGGTCCAACCCCTGGGATCCATGATCTAGTGGATGCAGGGCTCCAGGAAGGGCTTGAAAATGCAAGCCCTCATTGTTCCTGAAGGTTCTCTCCTTTCTCGTGGTCCACACTTCATACTCTTTTGAGAAAATTATGTAGTCCCCTCCAGTTGTCCTGGAGGACCCCACTCCTTGGCATATTCTCAGGCCCTCCAAAGTGCACTGAGCCCCAGCCTTACCTCCTACTGGTCTTGCCATTATACCTACACTCTGTCCCTCATCTCTGTCCCAGACACAGCAGGAGCTTTCCACCTCCAGGCTTCTGTGCCTGCTATTTGGCTGAGAATCTCTTCTTTCACCTTTTCCCAAGAATGAAATTCTACCCATTCCACAATGCTTTGTAGAATACTCTTTTTTTTTACTGCATAACCATCACAGTTTTTTTTAGTCCAAAAATTAGTTTATAACCTTTTGTTGTGTAATTCTGTTCCTCATACAGCTACAAAGGTTAACAGTAGCAATATATTCAACAGGAGGCGTGTTTGTCTTTTCATGCACAGCGAGGGAGCAGAGTCTAGAATTCTCAGTACATGCGCATTGTCAGCATATTTCCAAAAATCGTCTTGCATGGTTTGTTTAGAGCACTGCAGTGTGAATGGCAAACACATTTTATATGTGTGGTGCTGAGGATGAAACCAATGATAGTGGTGCAGAATCTTCAGACATAGAAGATTGAATTTTTTTCTATATTTTTTTAATTGGTGCATTATGGCTGTACATATTGATGGGATTTGCTGTTGCATATTCATACATGCACACAATATAACAATATTATTTGGTCAGTATCACTCCCCAACACTTCCCTCTTCCTTCTTTGTGTCCCCTTCCCCCACCTTGGTCCCTTTTCTCTACTGATCTCCCTTCATTTTTAGGAGATCTGCCCCCATCTTTGTTTTCCTTTTTCCTCTCTAGCTTCTACTCAAGAGAAAACCTAGGACCCTTAACCTTCTGAATGTGACTTATTTTGCTTAACATGATGGTCTCTAGTTCCATCCATTTTCCAGCAAATGCCATAATTTCATTTTTCTTTATGGCTGAATAAAACTCCATTGTGTATATATACCACATTTTCTTTATCCATTCATCTATTGATGAACACCTAGGCTGGTTCCATAGTTTGGCTATTGTGAATTGTGCTGCTCTACACATGGGTATGCAGGTATCACTAGAGTAAGATGACTTTAATTCTTCAGGGTCAATTAACCTGATTAAATTAAATTTGTATGTCCCTACTTCACAACACTGTAGTAAATTTTATCAAGTGAACATTTCAATCTATAATGCACAAATCAATAACAACTAATGTTTAACTTTTATTTTTCAGACCAGAAAAATGTTTGCTAAACTGTCAGGAAGAAATGAAGTGCATTGATTTGGACTATTCAATTTTAACACATACTCACAAATATTCCATGCATTCTAATTTTGCACTAAAGACAGGTTAGTAATAAATTATTTTTAAGTAATACTGGCATAATTTAAAAACAAAACTGCTTCACATAATGGCTGCACCCCATTTTTTTTTTCAAAAACATTCGGCATAAAATCTGCAATGATCATGGGATAAAATACAGTGAAATTAGCTTCCACTCTCTTCTGTGGGTTCTATGGGAAGGGTATATGCCATGTCAGGCTCCTGGTTTCCCTCAGTCAAAATAGACCAAGTCTGTCATTCATTGCTGTCTGTGGTGCCCAGGCCAGGGCTGGGCACAGTTACTGTTCAGTGAATGTTTGCTGAGCCATCAAATGGCTTCTGCTGCCCACTGTAGTCAGAAGCCTAGAACAAGGTCTGACCACACTGTCTAGCCCCTTCCACCCAGTGCTTCCCATATTGCCTTCATGAATACTACATTTCAGTGCCAAAACTGTACGCTTTGCTCTGAAGTTTTCATTTCAGAATTGTTAAACATCTGAAATATCAGCTGGGCCTGGTGACAATATACATACAATCTCAGCAACTAGGAAGGCTGAAGCAGGAGGATCTAAAGTTTGAGGCCAGTCTCAGCCACTTGGTGAAAACCTCAGCAACTCAGTAAGACTCTGTCTCAAAATAAGAAATAAAAGGACAGGGACGTGGCTCCATGATGAAGCACTTTTAGATTCAAGCCCCTAAAAAAATTTGAAATTTCAAACAATTCAAGTATTTAAAAAGTATGAGTTTTTAATGTATTCTGGATATTAATCCTCTGTCAGAAAAGTAGCTAGCAAAGATTTTCTCCCATTCTGGAAGCCTCTTTTCACATTCTTAATGGTTTCATTTGCTGTGCAGCAGCTTTTTAATTTGGTGCCATCCCATTTATTAACTCTTGGCATTATTTCCTGAGCTCTAGGGGTCTTATTGAGAAAGTCACTGCCTGTGCCTAAAAGCTGGACTGTTGACCCTATGTTTTCTTCTAGGAGTGGCATAGCTTCTGGTCTAATCCCTAGGCCTTTCATCCATTTTGAGTTGATTTTTGTGTAGGGGGCGAGACAAGGGTCTAATTTCATTCTTCTAAAAATATTATACACAGTTTCCCCAGCACCGTTTATCACATATTTTCTCTCATATGTGAAAGCTAGAGAGGAAAAAGGAAAGGGGGGGGGGTGGCTCATGAAAATCAAAGGTAGATCTGCAGAGTACAGGAAAGGGAGGGAGATGGGAAAGGAAAGGGGGAAATTCTGGGGAATGATATTGCTCAAATTATATTGTTACATTGTGTGCATGTACAAAAATGTGAGAACAAATCCCACCATTATGTACAACTATAACGTACCAATAACAAAAAAAGAGGGAAAAATGTATGAGACAATTGTGAAAATTCAGACACTGGATATTTTCTGATGGGAAGGATCAGTTGTTAAGATGCAGCCACAGGATTGTGGTTACATGTTTGACAGGACCCTCTGCATTTAGAGATGCTTACTGAAGTAACTGCAGATGAGTTGACAGGATGCCGTGGATGGGCTGCAGCCGAATCTCACTGTGATCCAGGGGCCTGAGTAAGGGTTGGAGATGAGACCAGATGGGCCAAGAGCAGGTCATTGGTGAAGCCAGGCTTGGAAGTTCATTATCCTCATCTCTTAAGGTGTGTATATGTTTTGGAAAGGGGAGACTAATGATGCAAAAAATAAAATAAAATAAAACCTGAAATGGGAAAGGTGTCCTGGGGCCTGCTGGGAGGCCCTGTGGCAGCAGACGAAGACTATAGCAAACGTAGTTATTAGTCACACACTTTCCTGGCATGCGGAATATCAACATGACAGTTTTGAAACTAACACAGGAAACGTTGCATCAGAATCTCCATCTGAACAAGATAAAACTGAAGAACTTAAAGACAAAACAGAAATCCTTTGGAAATAAGAGTGATGATGGCTCCTTGTAAATTAAAGACAGCAGTCCCCCAAGAAAAGCCAAGGCCTCATCAGTGGGAAATATCGGAAGATATCACATACAGATATTTTCTCGCCATGCCCCAACTAGGGTAGAGTCAGGAAAAGATTTTTCTGGAAATTTTTCTAGGAAAAAAAAAATCATACTTGTGACATAAGTATACTGCCAACATTCTTCTGTTTCAAGAAGCATCAAATAATATCTCCCCTTCAAGATTTTATGACGAAATTTTGTGTTTGTGAAGTGTGTAGATTTGGGTTTTGGAGACTTCCTTTTCGTTTGTTTTATCCACTAACAAACAGACTAGAATAATAATGTATATTTTTGTAAGTTTACATTTACTTAGTGTTCTAAAATGTTTTGTATTTCAAATGATCAAATATTTGGGTCTGTTGTCTTTCATTTCGAAAATACCTTTTTGTAAAACACAAATATTTATTAAGGCGTTATGTGACAGGCACGCGAACAGCTCTGGTTTTTTTCACTGCAGTGGGTGGGAAACAACTACTTGCACCCATCCTCCCAGCTGGAAGGGTGGGTGCCGGGAATCTCAGCTCTGGATGTGCATCAGGAGCACTCAGGGAATGTTTTTAAATGCTGATGCCCGGCCCTGCCCAGCTCAGGTAACTATCTCAGAGCATCTGGTGAGCGGAGGTGGGCCCAGGTGATGACGCAGCAGTTAGAGTTAGGACCACTGTGATTGTTGGTCCAAAGTAAGAGAAGTGGAGCCCCCCAGAGCTGGACTGCCTGACCCTATAGATAGAACTTGGTGCCCAGTGCCAGCCTGGGTGGCCTCTTTAGGGCTCTAGCTACCTGCTCAGTTGGCCTCTGGGGGCAGGTGCAGCAGGCTGACTCCTCCCCTGAGTCTGGGAAAGAGCCAAGGAAGGTGACTGTGGCTGACGTCCCCTCAGGCCCCTGGGGAAAACACAGGCTCCCTCCATTTCTTCTCAAGCAGCTAATCTGATCAGAAACTTAGACAGAGATAAGGCAGCAGCCTGCAGGAGCCAGCCCAGGACACAGTGGAAGGAAGGGAGGGGGAAGAGAAGGAGACTTGGGGGCAGGCTGGTGCCTTCACATGTCCAGAGGCAGTGAGCTGGGAGCACAGAGGCCCCTCTGGCTGGAACAGAGACCCCAGACAGGAGCCTTTGGGAGACAGCCTCCAGCTCCAGCACCATCCCTGCTCCTTGGGCTCTGAGCTCCCCAGGTGCAGTCTGAGGTTCAGATCCTGGCCTGGGGCAGAGGGGTAAGGAAGGCTGCAGTTAGAGTGCAGACTGGGCCTGGAAACCCACCCTGGCCGACAGCCCCAACCGTGCAGCCTAATGACCCAGGTCCTTCCCTAGCTGGTCTATCTTCTGTCTCAGGCCTTCTAGATCGGGGTTCCTGCAGCAGCCTGTTATCAAGCCCCAGTGGTGATTCTACTTGTGGCCAAGGGGACACAGAATCCTGAGCCTCTGGGCTCACTCACTTCACCAGGCCTTGAATCTATTGGGAGACAAAAAGGGCAGAAATTCAAGGAGCTCAGGATGGTACTAGATGAACAAGGGGCAAGCAGGTGGCCCAGCGGATGGCAGGTCCTGAAGGAGGTGTGCCTCACACTCACCTCTGCGGCCCCTTAGTGAGCTCATGCCCCGTGCAGGGTCCCTGTTGGAAAGGGTGCAGCAGTCCTGGCTGCCCTCGCAGAGTCCCTTCTTGCAGAGGAGATAGGCACACCTTTAAACTGTGGGAGCAGCCAGAGCAGGAGAGAGAGACTTCAAGGGGTGACTGTCTCTTTGCACAGCCAGCTGGACATTCCTCGGGTGACACTCTATATAAATCCACAGGGGTCATCTGACCACAGACCTTGACCTGCCCACACTGCCCCAGCTGCCCACCTCCTCCCCCGCCTGGAAAAGCTCCCTTCCCCCTTCATCAGCCTCCAGACCTCTCCCCTCCTCTGACCTCTGCTGCATCTCAGGCTGGGTGGTGCTCCTGGAGCAGGTCTGTCCCCTCCTGGGTGGCAGGGCTTCTGTCTCATTCACTGCTGGGTCCTTTAAGTCGAGTACAGAGCCCAGCACTCGGGTGTGCTAGGAGAAGACCTGCCCAGGGGCTCAGGGCTTTCAGAGAAGGAAGGCTCAGAGCAAGGAGGTGGGGTGATCAAGAGGCCACCCAGGGGTCCCAAAAGACAGTGAGGACTTGCTTTAGCAGAAAAGGGAGCTGTCAAGGACCAGAGTGAGGACAGTCAAGGACCAGAGTGAGGAGGAGCTGACAGGCAACCATCAAGCGGAGACCTACTGGCCCTGGGTTCAGAGACAAGAAAAGGGAGTACAGCACAGCATGTGTACGTGCTTGTGTGTGGTGTGTGTATGCACGCACTGGGATGGGGGTGGGAAGTGTGCAAAGACAGGCCAGGAAGCAGCCGCCCTAGGGACATTCCAACTCCAGAGCAAAGGCTCCTGAGGGAGGCCCAAGAAGTGGCTGCACCTCCCTTCTCCAGTGATTTGCCTTCCTGAGACACTTTCCTCAACAATCATTAACACCACCGGGGGTGGGGGGTTGTTAACCAATAAATTGGTGGTAAACCATTCCACATAATTATTACCCAAAGAGCACATCTCACAGGGGAGGGGGAAACGGTCAGGCAGCCAAGGAGCCAGGGAGGTGTGGACTGGCAAGAAGGAAGGAGTCACATAAACTGGGGGAGGGGTACTGACAGGTGCTCAGGGCCTCAGCTGAGACTAGAGGGGATCAGAGAAGGACCTGGCCAGATGGGAAAGGCATGATTTAGAGGGATCCATTATTGCAAGTGGCTCCACAGCCCATGAGGAGCTTAGGTTGGGGAGCCCTGGCAGATGCATCTACTCTGCCCACGACATACATCATTTTCATGGGTGATGTGGCATTTGTGTCCTGAAGCCTCCCTGTGTCCCTCTCTCCTCCTCTATAAAATGGAAATGATGATGTTGGTTGGAAATCACAGTTATTCAGCACTTCATCTACCTAAGCCCTGTGGGCACTTTACATGCCATTTAATTTCCCCAACGTCCCTCTGGATGGACACTTTCATAATCCCAGGAGTAACTGCCTCTTTGATGTGTCTGCACACTGGTCAGAACATCACGGAAGTCTTGGTGCACAGCAGGTATTCAATAAGCACTTGGTGCACAGTAGGTGTTCAAAAGGAGCAACTGCTGCTCTAACTGTTCTATGACTGAGCCCCTGCCTTCTCTGCCCTGCCCCTGGCTACCAGATAGACCACAAGATTTATTCTCCTTCCTCCTCACCAGGACAGATGGTATTTTTCCTGCTAACCCAATGTCATAAGTAAAGTAAACATCTCACAATATTTGAATGCAACAGTGGATGAAGAGCCCCGGTGGCAGAAATGTGACACAAGGTCATAATTCGACCATTATTAAGCACTTTTTTTTTCTCTTTCTTTTCTTTTTTTTTAAGGCTGAGGCAAAATGAATCACTCAAAAACTCAGGGAGAATGGGAATCACGGATCCCTCTAAATCAGCCCTCAAGAACGTACCGCAGACTCAGGAAGATGCAAACAGTTCCTCCTGCCTTCCCTGGTCCTCTGTAGCCAGGACCACCTCCAAGGCTCCAGGCCGGCTGTGTGTGTGTGTGTGTGTGTGTGTATACGTGTGCGTGCATGCACACACACACACACACACACACACACACACACGCTGTGATGAGAGAGGCTGGCCCAAACCCAAGAGGGCCCAACAGGAAGCGGAAGCTGTGAGTAGTGACACTCAAGTGGGTGAAGAGGTTTCTCACTGTAACTGTCCCTAAACCCAAGCTGTTCCTTCCTGACCTCAAAGCCCCAACTGTCACCACCTACTGTGGAAAATAATTCACTTTGTTCAATGGGGGGAAGCTGGGCCTCTAGATGAAAAGTGACAAGAAAAAAAAAAATCACTTCCATGATTTTTTTCTCCAAATAGATGGTGCCACACAGATGCTGTGGGTACGTGAAGTAGGGGGTACTGTCAAGGTGGAAACAAACTTGGTGATAGGACCTCGCATTTCTTGACTCTGGAATGTCATCCTGGGCAGGTATCTGGGTAAGGAGGCAGAAAAGTTGTCCCTCCTGTAGCCTGAGTCAAGGACTGCCTTCTAGATACCAAGACTAGAGATTTCACCATTAGAGATTCATTTCTTTGGGTCTTTAAGGAAGGGCCCAAGGAACATGCTAATACTTGGGAAGAGGGAAGGTGTTGTGATGATGATGTGAGATTATTAGAGAAAACTCTCACTTTTTTGACACTAGGAATTGAGTGCAGGGGCATACTACCACTGAGCTACATTCTTAACCCATTTATTTATTTTTTCTTTTTAAAAAAATTTTTTTTTTAGTTGTAGATGGACACAGTACCTTTATTTATTTTTATGTGGTGCTGAGGATTTCGATCCTCACACATGAAAGGCAGGCACTCTACCTCTGAGCTACAGCCCCAGCCCTAATTCTTTTCTTTTGAGACAGGTCTTAATAAGTTGTCTGAGCTGGCCTTGAACTTGCGATCTTTCGTCCTCAGCCTCTGGAGTTGCTGGGGTTACAGACGTGCACCGCTGTGCCTGGCTAAAACTCTTACAGAGGCCCAACCCGTCATTCCTGGACAAAGGGAATTCATTTACCCAATAACTGTCAGCAGCTCGAGTTTCAGGGGGACAAATTAGAGCAGGAAGGGAGGAGTGAGGGGCAGAGAAGTCATTTGTGTTAGGCTCATCATCAACAGGCAAAGAGCACTGGGCAAGGAGCCCAAAGACCTGGTTCAAGTCTGAGTGGAGCCATCCTTGGGAAGCCCAAAGGGACACTGTGCGAGCTGACCTTCGTGCACCTCCGTCTCCTCATCCTGAGCAAATGCAGACGGTGATGCTGCTCTGCTCTTCCTTGGTGGCCCAAGAGCACCTGCCAATAATGGGCCCTCTATTCACAGTGGCTATGGCGCCAACTGAGGTGCCATCAATGGGTGAGGGGATAAAGACAATGGGATGTACATACACAATGGCATATCTGCACATTCAGCTGTGAAGAAGAATGAAATCCCGTCATTTGTGACATGCATGGACCTTAACCACATTAAGTGAAATAAGCCAGATGCAGAAAGACAAACACGGCGTGCTGAGCCGAGTGTGGAAGCTAAACACGTAGAGTAGTGATCCGAATATAGAATAGCCATCACTGGAGGCTGGGCAGCGGAGTTGGGGGATAAAGGGAGGCTGGATTTGATGAGTACACCCTGTGCCTGTTGGAAATACCACCCTGAACCCCACTGATGTGTGCTATTAACACATGTTAATAAAAAATGAAATAAAATATCAAATAAAAAAAAAGAGCGCCAGCATTGGCAGGCTCTGGTTGAGCAATGCTGGAGGGGAATGGGCACCCTCCAGGTGTTCACCTAGGGCAGGTATCATTCAACCCCTGGAGACCTGGTCAGCACTGTCCTCCTCCCCCCAGTAGGCCACTGCGACCACAAACCCAGGAGTGGAGCAGAGCCGCCCTATCAGGTGTTTTCCCTTTGAAAGTCAAGTCTGAGGCCTTGGGACAATGGAGGGTGTTCACAGCACCAGGCTGCTGGAGCCCAGCCAGGGACTGTGTCCCTCCCCTTCCCAGCCCTTGTCCAGCCAGCAACAGGAGCCTGGCCACTGGACCCGCAGCTTGGGCACCTCCTCTGCTCTTTGTGGGTCCTCAAGGAAATCCTGGGGATGTGAGCCAAGACGGGTCATAGAGGAAGATTGGTCTGCACACATGAAAGGCAAAGGTGGTGCTTCCAGAAGAGAAGTTGCTGGAACACTGCTTCTAGGTTGTAGCCTAACACCCTGGAGTCTCTGGACTTACCCTGTGACCAGTCTGCTGTGAGATCCTTGGCCTGGGATCAAACACAAGGGGGTCATATGATAAATCTAGAAAGTCCCAGTTCTGTTCAGTGGTACTCCAGCAACCGAGTTCCAGCAACCGTCCTGGGGACGAAGGTGAAGATGGCCTGGGTAAGCCAGATGGATGCTCCACCCTCCTTCTCACACACACACGCACACACACACACATACACGCACACACATATACTTTTTTTCTCATTTACAATTAAAAACAAACAAACAAAAAAGATTAGCCAGGTTCTAGAGAGGACGTGGACAAAAACATTTAAGAAATGAACTACTGATGTCCCCCGTGTCAGCAACTGAAGCCTTCTCCTGTTGGCACCCTTCTTCAAAGCCCACTCTTTCCTGTTGCTACCTTTCACCAAGAAAGAGACCAGGTGACAGACATCACTGAGCTCCTAGCTGGGAATAACAGTTGGTCCCTGTTGGGGGGGGGGCTGGGGGATAAAGGGAGACTTGGGGAACGAGCAGCTGTGAATGAACCTGTCCTTCACAGAAATGTAGATCCCCGAGTTCAGCTCACCCAGGCTCCCAGGCTGGTGCCACCTGTTCCCTCCCTCCCAGAAGGCTCCCCTGTTGCCCCTGAGGTGACCAATCACCGTGCCATGGCCACCCCTGAGGTCTGATGCTCGACCTCCCCAGGGCACACCTGGGGTGCAGAATGCCAGGCACAGGGGCCTCCCCCTGGACTTCCTTTTCTCTTCCTCCTGCTTCGCCACCTTCCCCAGAGCCACTTCTTCTTTCCAGAAGTCCTCACCAACCACAGCCCATCTGGGTTCCCTTTAGTCTCTGCACTGACAGCTGGGATTGTGTGGCACAGCAGTGAATTGCTATGTGTGTCTCTGAAGGACATAAAACAAACATCCCCGAGGATGGGACCCTGTGACCCCCAGCACAGGGTCCAGTCACTCTTCCTGAGACCTAGGTAAGTGCCTGCGGAATGGAGACTATCTCCTCACACATCCCCTCTCAAGAAGGTAAATGACCCTTTGGGTGATCACCAGGTAACATAAGCAATTGTCAAATGGGTGCATGCATTTGCAGACTCCAGTGGTTTTAGGGTCTTGCAGAGCATAGGACTGTGACCTAGGTCAGCCTTATTACAGTAGGAGCCTCCACACACAAAGATCTGGTGTGATGTGAGGAGTGTGGACCAAGCCCCCAATAGCAGTGCCACGACCAATCCCTGCACCGTTATTCCTCAGTTCTTCAAGTTTTGAAGACATTTTGGTCTTTAAGAATTCTCTTCTCAGGTTGAATGTCCTTGAAAGATCTGAACCAGTGGACAGGTATGGACCCTGATTCAGGCAAAGGGAGGTCTGTGGAGGGACAAGGGACCTTCAAGGGGAGGTAGAGGCCAAGATGACAGAGGCACACTTCAGACAGGAGGGGAAACACCTGCGCCATTGAGCCAGATGGAAGGGAGGGAGGGGGGTGCCAGCACGCAGGGTTGAGGAAGTGACGACGGTGGTTGAGAGCATCCAGGAAGGGACACTGTGGATGGTACCAGCAAGGGAGAAGACAAGGGGGGGACTGTACTCACAGGAATGGGTTGGCCCCATCAGAGGTTAGCCCACCTGTCAACCTTCAGTCCTGTAGCATGAGCGTGGCAGCCCGGCCCCACCCTGCGTCCCCAGCGGGAGTCAACACAAAGTCAACTTATTCCTTCACAGAGTATTCACGGGGCGCCCTGTGAGTTTGGCCTCTCACTCCTGCAGGCCTCACAGGCCATCAGATTAATGTCCTCACTATATATTTTCTCTGTCCTCCCAGTTCTGACCACTGTGCTACACCCAACGCACAACACACACGCACGTCCACGCACACAGTGCACACACACTCCCGGGGCCTCCCGTCTGCTCTGGCCGACCCCTGCCAGGCCTCTCCTCGTTTCCATTCTTCAGAGCCCATTCCCGCTGGCACTGACCACCCGCAGCACTGACCCTCACGCTTCCCCGTCCCAGGGTCCTCCAGGGACTCAACTGTTGTACCCCCAGGACTGTGACTTAGGAATTAATCTGAGGTACCACAAAGAGTGGCAAGGCCACTGAAAGAAGAACGTCTTCCTTGTGTGGGGCCCTGGGTTCACTCCCCAACACCATGAGAGCAAGCTCCTCCATGGTCAGAGGTGGAAGCAGGAGCAAGGGGAAGGCCTGGGCCAGCGCCTGGTGAGGGCCTCCATGGGAAAGGCCAGGCAGGGCCGGGAAATGGTTCAGGATTGGTTAGTTAAAGCCAGCGGGCTTTGGGCATAGAGACTGTCCTGGGTGCTTGGTTTGTGGGCCTGGCTGAAGAAGAGCCAGGAAATATTGGATGGAATATGAAGGAAAGATGAGCTGGTTCCCAGCCTGGGCTGGCAATCACAGGGACAGGAGTGCCTCCCCACTTCCCCTCTTCCAGCTCCAACTCCAGGGCCCGCCAATCAAGCCCTCTCCTGCTGACATGGTCAAGTCCCCGCCCCTGACACTCCATACCTCATTAACATACCTGGGTTCCCTCAGCTACCTCATTGGATCCCTCAACCGCAGCCACCAAACTCCTGGCCAGGGTACCCTCCTTCCTCCTTTCTGCCAAGGTATCTGCCCTCCTGCCCACAGAACACCCCTGCTCCTGTTCTGCGACTTACCCCACTACCTCCCAGGAACCTCTGTGTCAGAGACCCCTCCCCTCCCATCCGCATTAATAATTCTTAAAAATTAGCAGTAATAGCAAAAAGAACTCCTTGACCAAATGGGGCTTGGGGGATGTGCCATTTAGATTCCAGACAAAAAACTAGTTTTCCTGATGCCTAAAGATTTCTTTCAATTCAATAAGAAAAACATCAAGCTGGGCAGGGGGCATCCACGTGGGATCCCATCAGGAAGATCCTCAGAGAGCTGTGGATGTAGTTTGGTGGTAGAGCACAGGCCTAGCACGTGCAGAAGCCCTGAGTTTAATTTAATTCTCTGTACTGAGTGTGTGTGTGTGTGTGTGTGTGTGTGTGTGTGTGAGAGAGAGAGAGAGAGAGAGAGAGAGAGAGAGAGAGAGAGAAAGAGAGGGGGCAAGAGAGAGAGAGAGAGAGGTGTCATCAACAGAAAATGGGAAAAACATGAATAGACTGCTTCACAGAAAAGCAAAGACAAACAGTTCTGTAGCTCTGACACATCTTATTATGGTAAAAAAAAAAATGCAAGTTAAAATTATATCAAGAAACTCTTTTTTGTCTCCCAGGTTGGTGGACGCCAGTGAGTCTGACACACTCCGTGTTGGAGGGGTGGAGAGTCAGTGGCCTTGTTTTTCTGGTGCCTTCTGGCAAAATCTGTTTGCATCAAATGGCCGTCAGCCTCCAGCACACTCACACACATCCCCTCTGACCCAGCAGCTCTGCCTCTGGGACTGCATCTCACATAAACCCACCTCCGTTTGTAAATGGCTCCGTACAGGGTGATCCTCTGGGACATCCTTTGAGGAGGCAAAGGACTCAAAAACTCTGCTTTTCTTTGATCAACCCTTATCTGTCTTCTGGCGCTCAGATTAACATGACTTCCTCACGGGAGGCTGTCCTGGTCCCTTAGACCGATGGACCTCAACTGGGGGCAATTTTGCTCCCTAGGGGACAATGTCTGGAGACACTTTGGGGAGTAGGGAATGTGTGTGTGAATGCTGCCAAACACCCTACAATGCACAGGAATGTCCCCTACAACAAAGAACTATCTTGCCCCAAATGTCACTAGAGCCAAGGTTGGGAAACCTTGCCTCCGACGGTCACACCCCATGACCCACTCACAACATACTCCATTTCTCCACACACCACCTATCACAATCGGATCTTTAACTGTGCAAAGAAACTGGAAAAGCCCCATTCTCCGAGGTTTATGCAATGAAAACATGAATTAAAGTCACCACCCAGGTTCATCTCAGTACCTGTACCCCCAGTGCCCAGCCCAAGCAGACGGCCTCAAGCCTGACAATGAAACTATGTGGATGGGCGTGACATGCCCTGGGCAGGGACTGAGTCACATCCAGCAGAGGCCACCACATCCTAGCCTCCAACTTAGCTGGGCCCCATGTGCCACCCAATGGCAGTCCTTTCCCGGGCCTCGACCCTGGCTCATTGGACAAACCAGCCCTTGCACATCAGATACATCCTATCTCAGTTCATCTCCACTCAGACTCCAAGTGCCCCTAAAAGTCACCTTGCCCACGCTGATCCCCTCCCCATCTTCTCAGACTGCTGTGCCTCCCAGAGGCTCCACATCTAGCCATTGTCAAACCAGATGCCGGGTACCCTCGTGTAGCTCACCAGCCTCTCAGACCCGCTCCCTCCACTGCCCAGTGATGGGCTCCAGAGTTGTCCATTCTCTCCCCCCCGGCCTTCTTGCCTCCAGCGTCCTGCCCTCCCATTCCACCTGGCACATCACTCCTGGCTCAGCCTTCTAAGAAGACAATCAGCCTGTATCGATTCCTGCTCAAAGTCTCTGTCCATGTTTCTTCTTGTCCACGGAGCAGAGCCCAAGTCCCCCAGCCCGAGTAGGTGGGTTCTTCAACCTTGGCACCTGCTGTGGCCTCATCCCCAGCAAGCCTCTGCAGCCCAGGCACAAAACCTCTGCCCCACTCATTTCATGCCATGGTGCAGATCTTCCCTTCCCTCTCCTCTTGTCTTTCCTCTTAGATGCCCAGAGCTCATAATTGTCCTTAAAACCAAGGCCAGACACCTCTACCCCAAACTATGAAGGCACTCAAAAAAACCAAAGAACTTTTACATGATCCAGGAATCCCACTACCGGGCATATACCCAGTGGACCGAAAGCAGAAACTCAAGTAGATATCCTCACTCCCAAGAGCATCGCAGCATTATTCACAGTAGCCAATGGGTGGAAGCAACCCAGGTGTCCCCGGGCAGATGAACAGATACACAAAATGTGGTCCACACATACCACGGAATGTAATTCTGCCTTAAACAAGGAAGAACTTGTGTTCCATGTATGTATAATTTGTCAAAATACATTCTATTGTCATGTATAAAACTAAACAGAAGAAATAACAATTTTTTTAAAAAAATCAAGGAGGGCTGGGGGTATAGCTCGGTGGTGGGGTACTTACCTAGCATGCACAAGACCCTGGGTTCAATCCCCAGCACTAGGTAAGGGTGGGAGAGGAAATTCTGTTACTTGCTGTAACTTGGGTGAACCTCAAGGACATTATGCTAAGTGACATATGACAGTCACAAAAAAGGCAAATACTATAGGATCCAATTTAAGGGAGGTCTACTCTGGTTTGGATGTGATTGAATATGTTCCCCAAGACTTCATATCTTGAAATGGAATCCCCATTGGGGGCTGTTAAGAGGGTGGAAACAACTAAGGCACGTGGAGGTGGAGCCTTTGGAATCAGATCATAGAAGTCATTAGGGAGCAGCCCCCAAGGCTGAATCCTGGTGGCTGTGTAAGGGAAGGGCGGGAGACTGAAAGCAATGTCTGTACGCCCTCGTGCTCCCATGTGACGCTCTGCACTGCCTGAGACTCTGCAGCCAGAGGCCATCCCTGGACCATCACCTCCACCTTGGGCCTCCAACACTGGGCCAACTTACCTCTTTTCATTAAATGTACCCAGTCCCTGGCATTGTGGTGTCAGCAACAGAAAACAGATCACTGCAAAGTACCTCAAGGACTCAAAGTCAGAGAAAGAGAGTAGAATAGCGGCTTCCAAGGGCTGGGGCCGAGAAGGGGAATTAGTGTTTGCTGGGTACAAAGTTTCAAGTGGGAAATGATGAGAAGGTCGGTGTGATACCTGGAGAAGGATTAAGTGAGCTTAATGGCAACGAACTATACCTGTTACAATGGTGGAAACAACATATTTGTATGTCCCATGTATTTTACTGTGATAACAAAAAGGCAAACAAAGCAAAACATGAACCCCCACCCCTCCATCTTGTGAATCTGCCCAGTACCCCTCCTCACCCCTTCCGCTGATCTGTGCGTGCCCCACCCCCACCCCCACCCCCTACAAGCACAAGCACACCATGGGGCTGCCCACCCTCCTCTGAGCACAGACCGACATCCTGGCCTGTGCACAGCCAGGGACATGGTCTCATTCATGGTCCCTTCCCAACTTCTAGCCCACAGCCTAGAGCAGAGGTTCTTCCACGGGGGCTGTAAGAATGAACAGCCCAAACCCATCATTTCTGGGCGGATACCATCCCAGACCAGAGCAGTGACTGCTTAGATTCATCAGCACCCCATCCCCCCAACTTCTCCCAAGCCAGATCTGCCCTTCCATTAAGCAACAAGGTCAGAAGGGGGAATCTGTGGACCAAGTTAATAAACAGCTAGCTTGGGAGGCATAAACAAAATAAAACCAGGGGTAGCTCAGTGCAGGCTGGGTGCCCTTGTTTCTAACGCCAGGCTCCAACCTCTCCTGCCTTTATCAGCTGGTGGGCTGAGTCACTTCCTGTGTCCCCTCCCAGGGCAAGGAGAGAGGGGCAAGCTGGGGAGCAGCTGAGTCCTGGCTGTGAATACACGATTGGTCACTACACTGCCCTGACCTCATTGGGAGGGCCCAGACCCCAGGCCTGACCCCCCCACCCCCACCTTCTTATGTAACCCAAAGCCTGGAAGGCAAGGAGAACTTGGCCTTGGCTCCCAGTATGAGGTCCCCCAGGCCCAGCATGTCCCTCCTCTCCACTCATTTCCATCTGTAAGTCCTCAGACCCCCACCCACTGAACAGTCCAACTCCCAAAACTGGAAAGGAAAATTGTCCCCTCTGTCTTGGGGGTGATGTCGGGAGGCTCCTCAGGGATCATCTAATCCAGTGGGTCTCAGCCAGATATGATGCTGCCCCCAGAGGACATTGGCTGTCAAGGAGGAAAAGGGCAGTGATGCTCTGGCACTGGTGGGTAGAGGCCAAGGACTCTGCTAAACATCTCTGCTCAACATGCCCTGTCAAAAAGGCACAGGATGGTCCCCACTTCCCCCTGCCCTCCTTAAGAATTATCTGTCCACCATGACAATAATGCTGAGGTGGAGGACTCCGACTGAACCAGAGCTGGCTTTGTTGGGGGGAAGTACCAGGGACTGAACCCAGGGGTGCTTTACCACTGAGCTACACAGCAGCTCTTTTTGTTTTTCTCTTTTGAAATAAGGTCTCATGAAGCTGCCCAGGCTGGCCTTGAATTTGCAATCTCCTGCCTCAGCCTCTTGAGACACTAGGATTACAGATGTGTGCCACCACACCTGGCTAAGCTCTTACAGATGAGGAAACTGAGGCTCAGGAAGTGACAACACCAAAGTCCCACTGTGAGTTGAATAGGGTCGGAGTTAGGATCCAGACCTGCTGGCAGCCACACCAACCTCAGCTCCCAGGAGTACACTGACCAACTCCAAGCCCAAGGCCGGCTGGGGGTGTGGCTGAATTGGGGACCCTGGGATCTAGAAGCCACAGAGGCCCTGTGCCTTGTCCCATCAAGGTCACTTTGGCCAGGAGGTTCCCAATTAATCAAAGGGGAGGGGTGTTTTAAGGAGCCATGGTATGTCCGTGCAAAGTGCCCCTGATAGAGATAGGCAAAACTCACCTGGGGTGGAGGGGACCTCACTGGATGGTCCTGTGGCTTAAGGTCAGAAGAGAGGGAAACTCTCTAAGGTAATACCCAGCTTGGAGAACAGGGAATGGTGGGAATTAAGACTTGGATCATTGCTTTAGGGGGCCACTATCTTTTCTCCCAGATGTCAAAGGTGATATTTCTTGGCCAGACACAGTGGCACATGCCTGTAATCCCAGCAGCTTGGAAGGCTGTGGCAGGAGGATGGCAAGTTCAAAGCCAGCCTCAGCAACTTAGTGAGGCCCAAAGGAACTCAGTGAAACCCTGTCTCTAAATAAAATACGAAAGGGCTGGGTGTGGCTCTGCGGTTAAATGTCCCTGAGTTTGATCCCTGGTACCAAAACAAAACAGAAGGTATTTCTCTTGCATCTGATGGCTCCTCACTGCCATCCTGCATGATTTCCTAATAATTTCTAGAGTTTGCCGTGTCTTAACACCGTGACTCCTACTATGGGCTAGACCTCAGGCATCAGGGCTGGCCGTGCAGCCCCATTATTTATGAATGACTGACTCACATCATGTCGCAACAGGCGTACTTTTCCATTCACTGAGGCTGAAAGCCATCCAACAGTAGTAACAATGGTGATAAGGAGAAGGCAGGGTGCAGGAATGCATGAAGCTATGCTCTCAGGTCCAGCCTCACTTCCTCCAGGAGAAGGGACTCCATGGAAGGTGGCTGGGGGCAAGGATGGTGGAGAGGTGTGGTCCAGAGAAGAAGGCACCACTACAGAGCCATTTCTTCTTAATCTTATCACTGCTTCCTTGCCTGCCCCAACCTCCTCCTCCCTAATTTTCCCGACAAATTGGAAAGCTCCTATACATCCTTTAAGGTCCAACTCTGGAGTCTCTCTCCCAACTCCAAGACTCTGCAAGAACATTCCAACTATTATTTTGGCAAAGCATGAAGGGCAATGGGAAAAAATATTTGGGTTAATGGCAGGACTAGAGCAAAAAGCCCACACTGGCCACGTTCTAACATAAGGGACTGCATGACAGCTGCTTGTGTGTCTCCCTGGCATCCAGGTTCTCTTACCCCTTTCCTAGGTGAGGCCTCAGGGCCTTTCCCTGGCCTCTGCACTTCTCACACTGGTGTCATCCCTAGCCCAGCCCATCTGAACCGCCACCCTCCCCAGGGCACCAGAGTCTGGCTTTGGTCCCTCTGGTTCTCAGCGCCCTAGGGAATCTGAACAAGCTTCCTGGTTGGGACACTCTTTTCCCCCAAGGGCTGGCTCACTCACAGAGGGGTGGGCTCCCTTTGGAGAGTAGAATTCTTGTGAGGACGGAAGTCTTTTGGGGACCACTTCTCCCTGGAACTCCAAGGGCCCTCTGCGGTGGCCATCTGCTCAGTCTAGAGGTTCCCTTCCAGGTAACTCTAGAGGCAACTGCCCAGGAGACTCTTATAACCCTAACAACCTGGAGCAGGGGACGGGGACCCAGCTCTGAATGAACTCAAGTCCAGTTAGGAACAACTCCAGCCCTGCCTCCATCAGGCACCCTCACCCCTGGGCCTCCCTCTCCCTGTGTGGACTCTGAGGAAGGAGAATGGGAAGTACCCATTTATTCAACATGTGATAAATGAACACCTACCACACACACCAGGCGCTGCCCCGACCCCAGGGACAGAGCAGGGAACAAAACAGACAAGCAGCCATGCCCGCATGAGCTGGTGCTCTAACAGGCAGAGCAGATGAAACCCAAGATAAAAGTGAGATACACAGAATGTGAGATATGCTGTGGAAAATAAAGCAGAGGGGCATGAAGGGACGTGACCGCGGGGCCTGGACACGCTGGGTCTAAAGCTCTCATTCTTCTGGGTCCTTGTTGAGATCCGAGAGCCAGCAGTAGGAAGCTGGGCAGGGCCCATCAACTGCAGGAACCTCTCTCAGGTGGTGGGGGGAAGCCCAAGCAGGGACTTCAGCCCAGACCCTTTCTCCACAGCCTCCTACAGAGAACAAAACTGACTAGCACTGGGTGTTCTGGCCTTTCCTTAGGCCACAGGCAGACAACAGGCCTGCTCAGCAGTGTAGATCTCCCAAGGTCCCAGTCCAAGAGTCCCAGAATCCCAGGCAGGGACTCAAAGGTCCTGTGTGAGTGGAGGATTTCTTCTAGAGCAGGGTGGCAACTTCTGGGCACTGCCATCGAGGGTCTTCTACAACCTTCCCTCTGCCTTCCTTCCCCACTCTCCTTGGTTGAAGAAGACATGGACCTCCTCCACCCGCAGGGGTTCTTCAACCCCTCCCTTCTGTCCCTTGGACCATCCCCTGTATGGAAGGGTGTCTCTCTCTGACATTGGGAAGGAGAGAGGAAGAAGCCAAACTACCCTTTTCTCTGGATTTTTAGCAATTTCTTTCTCATAGAGATTTTGACCAATAAATACTTCTTACAAACCTAGTGTGCACTCAGAGTAAGGCTTGCTCTCTGAGGGACGGCTAGATGCATGGCTACTGCTTACAGGAAATATACAGGCCAATTTGGAGCCAGGCTAACACATACACACCCACACCCCCCCACACACACACACACACAGAGAGAAAAGAAGAGTCATCTCGGAGGTGTGCTTTGCAATATACAGAGCCTTTTGGACAACTCACTCTTTCATAAAACCATGCAGATTCTATTGTCCCCATTTTGCCCAAGAGGAAATTGAGGCAAGAAAAACGAATTCTTCCCTAAACCATGGCTGCCCCATGGGGGAGTCAAGAGAGAAAGGAGACAATAAAGATTAATGTTTCCAAATTGAATATCCAGAAGGGATAGATAAGAATTCCACTAGACAGGACAGAGTGCCTCTGCCTCCAACCCAGGGCACCCTCGTGCTGGGCATTTAACCCTGCACACTGCCCCCCACTCTTCTTAGCCTGACAAGAAGTGGACCAAGAGGAAAGGAAAAACCCATTTTCTATCTGGAAAAGCACAAGGTGTTATGGATATGTTCACTAGTTAAAAAAAGAAGTTGTTCCAAGTGGGGGAGGATGTCAAGGGACCTCAGGGTGCTGGTGAGCACCTTCCTGGTTCAACTCTGCAGTGTCCTTTCCGCTTACCAAGGGCAGAGAGGTATGTCAGCTTGGAAAAGAATTCCCTTTCAGGTTAACTCAGGCCATTCTAGTAGAGCACCTTCAGCTGTGCGGTGCTATGGCTCCACGGGAACAAAGTGGGTCTCCCACCTCGTGCAGTTCCCAGAACTTAACAAGGAGCAGGCTCGCTCTTGGAGTTTCTGTTTGGAGGTGCCCTCTCTTTGTCCACAGGAAGAACCTTAAGGGAGTGAGGGAGAAACAAACCGCAAAAATGCAGAAGCGACCATCTGGCTCTAGAAGGCTGTGGTCCACCTCTTTTCCTGAGCAAATAACTTGGCCTCTTTGAGTCTCCTTTTCCCCTCATCTGCCAATGGGCCAACACCTACCACCTCACTAGTTTGCTGTGGGGGTAAATAGAAATAAGGACGGTCTCGCATCCGTGTCTGGCTCTGGTGGAAGTGGCATTCTTCCCCCTTCCCAAGCAGAGCCGCTCGCTCATACCCACGGGAGTCAGGGGCTCACACACTGCGTCAGCCCGACTGAGGCCCATCCCCTCTCCTGGCCTCACCTTACAGGGGCTTGGGAAGCGCTGCGGGGGGTCAATGATGCCCAGTCCTGACTGCAGCCAGGGGAAGGCAGAGGACCAAAGGCAGGATTTCCCGGTGATGGGCGTCCACTTGAATAGGGCGCACAGGGCCGCCCCTTCCTCGCACCCCATCTCACTCAGCCCGGTCTCACCTCTGGAGGAGTTGGGAAGCACCAAAACAAACATCCCTGAAAGGAATCGCCCACCTGGCAGTCCTCCGAGAGAGCAAAAGTGAGAAGACCAAAACCAACCAATGTCCGCGGCGAGCCTTCCGCAGGGGCAGCGGCCGCCGCCTTCACACGCGCTCGGGGTGAGCGGGTGGAAGTGGCTGCGCGGCTGCGCCACCCTCGCACGACCAAACTTTCCAAGCCGACCTCACGGTTGCCGCCCGCTCCGGGGCGCTCCCGGAGCAGGGAGAGAGAGTGCACTTGAACTCGGAGGCCGCGCGCGGCGGGGGACCCGGGGGCGGCACTGGCCGGGCATCCAGCCCTGGGTTACCTGAGTCCTGAGGGTCACGGGCGTCCAGTAGACAGGGTGCAGGGACGCGGCTCAGGCAAGCGGGAGGTGGGGCAGTCCTCCCGGGCCGCCGCGGCCCCGGGACTAGTGGGAAGTGCACCTGGCGGGCGCCTCCCAGCGCGGTCCCCGCCCCAGCTCCTCGGGCGCGGGCAGGGCGGCCCCCGGGGAGGAGCCGAGGGCGGCGCGGGGCACTCTCCGGACGCCTGGTCTGCGCCTAGCTGCGTGCCACCGACCCCTGGCCTCGGTCACCTTCTAAAGTTCTCCTTGCCCGAGTTTCAAGTGCTACCAAAACTGCTGCAGAGGCACGCGGGGGTCGCAAAGGCCCTCTGGCACCCTGGAACCCTGTGGGCCATACTCCACGCCCACTCCCGTCCCAATGGCTGAGGGCTGGGAGTCCAGAGGAAGAGCAGGGCCTCGGAACCTGCCCCTCAGAAAAATGCACGGGGTGGACGAAGCACAGGGAAGGTCAGAAAGCAACCGCAGCCCCACCCCACAAAGTCCTCTCCCCTGGTGGGAGAGGCTCCTGGGTGCTCCAGACTAGACACCTGCCGTCAGTTCTTCCCTGCTCTCTCTGGAGTGCCCAGAGCGGGCGGTCCTTGCCAGTCCTCAGCCTTTCTCCCTGGGGCTCTGTGTCCCAGGTCACAAGCTCCCAAACTGGAAGGTGCTGGGGCTGGCCCTCTGCCAGCCAGTGGTCACAGCGATAAGAAATGAAGGGACGCAGAGGACAAAGAAGAAACATTAGGCCCGGGGCTCAGACTCTGATTATGTGCAGGTGCTGAAGGAACAGGTTGCAGCTGCTTTCTGCCGGCCCACCCTGCCCAAAGAACTCAGAAAACCCACCCCACGACAAAATTTCCAGACTCCAGGTGAGGGATCAGTCACTTGGTCCTGCCCATTTCGGAAGGGAAGCCCTTGGGCACTCTGCCCTGCACTGTTTGCAGAGTGTGCAGCCAGAGGCAAGAGCATAGGACTGGGAGTCCAGATACCTGGTCTCTGGCCTCCATTCAACTCTGTGACCTTGGGCTAGTCTCTGGCTCTGTTTCCTCATTCACAGTGAGTGGGCTGCAGTGTATTATCTCTGAGGCCCTGTTAATGGATCCTGAATCATGGCATTGGGCAACTTGCTTTACTAGGTTTGCTGTGGCTGTACAAAGCGTATGTGCTAGGCGGCATGTTGGTCCTCTGGGTTCTTAAAGGAAGAGCGACTGAGGCTATAGGGACCAGCTGCTCCACGTGGATGACTGGGCCCAGGGAGAGTGGAGTTCAGCACTATGCTGAATTAGGTGTGACCGTCTACAAAATGGAGATGCATAATCCCTGACTTGTCTTCCCAAGGCTGTTGGGAAACTCAGTGAGACATGATATAGGAAGCCCTTTGAAGGGAGAACGCAAGGGGGTGTATACTTTTTGACACCATCTTTGATGCCCTGGACAAAGGCATGAGGTGTCTTCTGGGAGGCAAAGCCTTTCCCTGACCTCATCGCCCTTCCTGCAGAAGATGTGAGGTGCACAGGTGCAGGCATGCACCCCACCGGTAGCCACGGTAAGCGTCGCCCAGTGCCTCACCTGGAGATCTTCCACTGCTGGTGCACCTTTGTGTGCACCTTGGGGAAACTCAAAAGGGGAGACAAAGAGACTCCCAACTCCAGTGGAGGTGGCCAGCGGCTGACTAACCATTCATCAGCATGTGCTGGCTGAGTACTCCATGGGTGGGTACCACAGATGCCATCTCTGCTCTCAGCTTAGAGTCTAGCTGAATGATTAAACGTGACATGGAGCTGGGACAGGGTGCTGCGGATGGCTCAGGAAGATCAGAGAGGAGCAGTGGGAGTGAGAGACCAGGGAAAGGGACTGAGACCACTTGGAGAGGAATTTGGAGAGTGCTGGGCTTAATTTACCCCACGTCATAGTGAGGAAGCAGAGGCCCAGAGTGGACATGTGACCTGCCCATTTGTGGCAGAGTTGGAACTTGATTTGAGGACCTCAGAACTGTGCTGGCTTTGAGGCTCCTGTGCTGTCCAAGGAGGTCTGAGCCCTAAGAAGTAGGGGGACAGGGATGAGTGGGTAGGGAAGCTTCTAGCAGGAAGAAGAGACTGAACTGAGGTGCAGCATTGGGAACCTTGTGCAGCAGAGGAAGTTGCTGCAGTGACATGACGTGCAGCATCTGGAAGGAGGGAGCCACACAGACCTGGAAGCCAGGCCAGAGCTGTATTCTTAGGAGTGTATTGAGCCCACACCAGTTAGGGAGATTCCAGCATAAGACATCCCTGGAGAGACACACAGGTCCCCAAACACCTAATGAGACAGCAGGTGACCTGTCAGGAAGGCAGTTAGGTGACAGCGGAAGAGCACCAGGAGTCAGACAACCTGTATGTAGATGGCCTTGGCCAAGTTATTTCTCTTCTCTGACCCTTAGTTTCTTTATCTATGGCCTGGGGGGTCATAACTTCTTCCCTTTTAGGGTCACCGTGATGACCACAGAACACATTTGGAAGTGCTGTGTCAACGGCAGTGGGCAGAGTGAATGTAACATGTAGAATTGTGCTGTTCTCCAGTAGCCTCAGTGGGTGCTTGTCGAACTGACCCATGCTGGACTGGGCACTTGTGTCTCACTGTGGCAATAGCCATCACATGGGGCTGGGGGAGGGGTGGATCTGCAATGGTCAGAGAGGCCCAGGGAGGGTGGGAAGGAAGGAGAGCGCCAGTCATGCATGTCAGTCTCCCTGACATCTTTACAACAGAACTCAGAAAAACCATTTTGGGGGACAATGCCCCCTCCCATCCAGGTGGCTAGGCGTCTCCCATCCCCTCTTTGCCTGTGCGTTCAGGAGGCACCACCTCAGAAGTTCTTTGTACATGTTCTTCAAGGCCCAACCCACACCTACTCTTTGATGGGTTGAGCAGCTCCTCGGGTGGGCCCAGATGGCCTCTCCTTCTGTGCTTGTTCCAAAGGCCTCATCTGACAGCAGGGACAGTGCAGAAGAGACCACCGTCCTGGCTCCATGCCAACACCTGGGTTCCTCATGGTGTTCTCAGCCTCTTGCACCCAACCCCAAGTCTACTTCCTCCTCTCTCCTCCTCTGCAATGAGGCCATCAGAGCAGGGTCCTGCTTTCCAGGTAAGAACACTGAGGCCAGGAGAGGTGCCGGGACTCGCTGGGTCTTGCCCCGCAGCATCAGACCTACACAACCAGGCAACTGGACTCACAGGCTGCCCGCTGACAGTGCCATTGCCCCATTGCCTCACTAGGCTGCAGATGTCAGCCTGCCTCTTCTTCTTCTTTTTTTTTAGTTATACACGAAAGTAGAATGTATTTTGGCAGAATAGACATACATAGAGTACAACGGATTCTATTTCAGTTCCCACTCTATGGTCGCTCATGACGTGGAGTTACCCTGGTGGTGTATACAAATACAAGGGTAGGAAAGTTATGGCCAGTTAATTCTACTGTCTTTCCTATTCCCCTCTCCATTCCCTTCCCTTCATTTCCCTTTGTCTAATCCAAGGGATTTCTCTTATTCCCCTCCCCAGCCTCCCTTCTTTTGAGTTAGCATCCACAAATCAAAGAGAACATTTGGCCTTTCACTTTGGAGGATTGGCTTATTTCACTTAGCATGTTAGCCTCCAGTTCTATCCATTTACCAGCAAATGCCATAGTCCATTCTTTTTTAAGGCTGAGTAATATTCCATTGGTATGTATACCACATTTTCTTTATCCATTCCTTCATTTAAGCCTTTTCTTACAGAGAAAGAAATAGCCATTAAGGGAGAGGCCATGGTTTATGGGAGCTTCTCAGAGAGTTTCCCTCCTATTACTCTCTCACAGTCCTGGAGGCCAGAAGTCCCCAGTCAAAATGTCCTTGGGGCCCGCTCCCTCTGAGGCTTGCAGGGAGAGCCCTTCCTCCCCTCTGGGCATCTCTAGGCTGTGGGGGCATCTCTCTAATCCCTGCCCCTGTCTTCACTCGGCTGTCTCCGTGTGATTCCATGTCCTCTCCTCTTCAGGTAAGGACACTAGTCTTTGGGTTCAGGAAATCGCTTCTCAAGATCCTCAAATGCATGAGATCTGCAAAGACGGCTTTTTCCCAATTAGGCCACAGTCGCAAGTCATGGAGTTAGGACGTGACATTTCCTTTGGGGGACCTGATTCAATCCCTGCCATGTCTTCCGTCCTACTGGTGGCACCTAGTGGTCCTGCAGGGCCAGACTCCTTTCATTCACCCAGTTTCTCACATCGTTGCCTGGGCTGCCTGGATGGAGCCTCTGCCGACATCTTCTCCCTCTGGTTGTGTTATGCAGGAGAAAAAAGACAAAAGCCACTTGGGGACCTTGCTGGGGACTGAACTGGGGACTCCCCTCTTTGGACTTCCTTTCGTCCACCTTGTTGTCCGACCACAGCTGTTTCAACAGCACCCTCTGTGCCTCTTCCACTAACATCTTTCTGTCACCAGGTCCCTGTGAAGGATGGGCTCAGAGGAAGTGACCATTCTCTCTCATCCGTGTGCCCTGACCCTCTTATGATGCCCAGCCCCTTGTCAGGGAGAGATGAGCGTCACTTCCATTCAGAGAGCACATACTCTAAGGCCAACCCCTGTGGTGGGGACACCAGTCTGGCACCCCTCTCCGGGCATAGATCCTTCCCGAGCAGAACTACTGAGGGAGGTGGAGCGTGGAAGGCTGGCCCTTTAAGGAGTGTGTGTGGCGGGGAGGAAACTGAAGTGGAGAGAGGTGACCCCCTTGGCCAGGGACCAGGCCCTTACCTCCCAGGGTGACAACCAAGCACCCATCATCTCAGGAAGCCCCAGGCCTCCTCTGTGCCATGGGGGCTCCTCTGGGCCAGTATCCATCAAGCATCCAGAAGGGTTTTCAGGGCCATCTGACTGAAGGAGTAAAGATGCTTCAGAGAGGCCGAGTGTCATGAGAGGGACCAGTAGCCTTGTGATGCTCAGGGCTGCCTCCATCTGGGGGCCCAGCTCCCCAGGTCAGGCAGTGTTTACAGCAACCAGTGGCCCCTAGTTCCTCTTGGGAAGCCTCCTGCCTGCAAGGGAGACACAGGGTCCTGGGCTGAAAGCTACTAATGTAACAGAAGCCCAGAAGCACCCTGTTTTATTTAGGTGGAAGGTTCATTTGTGTGGCTTGGGGGTAAGTGTTTATAGAGATTACGAAGGGGGTTTAATCTACTCTCCCCTGCAATCTGCACAGTGACCTCTGTTTTCTCTTAATAGCCTAAGAGGGCCCCTGTCCCTGTATCCAAAGACACCCTGAAATAGCTTTTTGGTTTTTTTTCATTCCTCTAACAAACTGCTAGAGGCTGGATACTTTATGAAAAAAAAAAGGTTTTCTTTTTTAAAAAATATTTATTTACTTATTTTAGTTGTAGTTGGACACAATACCTTTATTTCACTTATTTATTTTTATGTGGCGCTGAGGATCGGACCCAGGTTTTCTTAGCTCACAGTTTTGGAGGCTGAAAGTCTAACGCTGGGAAGCTCTGTGGGTTCAGCCCCTGGTGTGTGCTTCATGGTAGATGGCATCACAATGGCGGGAGCACAGGCTAGAGACCACGCAGCAAGGCAAGAAGCCAGAAAGCAGTTCAAGGCTCAAGCACAGTCTTTTATAACAACAGTTTTTGGAACTAGCCAGGCTCCCAGGAAAAGTACATTAATCCCTTCAGAGGGCAGCAACCTAATTATCTTGCACTAGACTCCACCTTCTGTAGACACCACCACCTCCCCACACTTCTAGTGAGGACCCAGCTTCCAACACACAGTCCAACCATAGGATTCCCTAACAAGAAAGTATGCCATCCAGTCCAGTGGTTCCCAGCCCCAGCTAGATACTAGTATCAAATCCCTGGAGCTCCCCAAATTCCCTAAAGCTCCGGGGGGAATTCAGGTGTGCATCCAGGGTGGAGACACCGCCCCCCTAGGTAGTCTACCTCAGCCTGCTTGATTCTTGGGGCACCTGGACAGCCAGGAGCCTGGCTGCCACCTCATCATCTTTCCCCCATGGTGCTCTGGGTTGGGCCCAGCACACACACACACACACACACACACACACACACACACACAGTGCAGAGCGCGTGGCGCCTCTGCTGGCTCCAGACCACGGTGATGGTGGGTGGATTTTTCCCAGCAGCAATAGCAATTGCACTTACTGTCTGAATTACATCTGAATGGCCGGTTGCTTGCCACTCCTCTGGGTGTCTTCTCCAGTCCCTGAGCTGTGGTCACTGTAGATGCTGAGGCTTGAGTCAATCCTGGGAGCAGCTGGGGAAGACTGAGGCAGCAGCTCTCTCCGGGCTGCTTCTCCTACCTTCCCCCAGAGGGAAGCCACTGCCTTCCCTTTAGGACTAAAGACCTTTCAGGACTGCTGCACTTCAAGTGGCCCAAGTAAACCCAGAGACTCCTCTCTTGAACCCCCAGCTCGCTCTCAGCCCTCAGGTACCCGCTGTTTCCAAGCCTCAGGCAAACCTCTACGCTCAGCTGTCTTTCAAGAACTGGGAGAGTATTCACCACCTCTCACCCTGCAGTGCTACACCTGAGAACATAGCCTTAGGAAATAATCCTCAAAAAAGGAAAAGCCAGAAGTGTATCTAATAGCTGGAAACTTGAAGCAACTTAAACGTCCTGCTCTCTCCAGCATTGGTAAACAACAGCACGCCCATTTTAAAAGCCAATTATGAAGACTGCTGGCACATGGAGAAGCGCTGATGATATGGTGTTGACTGAAAAATTGCATTGGATCAGAGCCCAGCTGGGAAAAAGTTGTATCTGTGCATGTACGTGAGCTAGGAGGAAATCAGGGGAAAATAAGGGAAAGGAAAAAGAAAATCAAAATGCCCACTTAATAGATTTCAGATAGGTATTTTTTTTTATTTCTGGTTTTCTTGTAATATCATTTGTGCAATAAATTTCCATATGGGATAATAATAATAATAATAATAATAATAATAATAATAATAATAATAATGTGTTATTAGTCCAGTGTCCAGGGAAGGCCCTTTAAGGCACCTCTCAGGTGGGCACAGGTGCTCACAGGGCTGGCTCTCTGTGGTTTTTGAAAGAAGTCAAAGCTTCAGGCCCAAAGGACAGAACAATTTTACAGGCAGGATGGGCCCTGAAACCATCACAGTAGATGACCCCTCTGCACACAGCCCCTCGTGCACCACTGGTCCTCTTAGCCAAGTGTGTGCTTCTTGTGGGGCACAGAGGACTCTGACGATATTGGTGAAGAGCTTGCAGGTAACCTGGGCTCTGAGCCTCATGTTCTCCAGACATGATTTTATTCTAAAGTAAGAATGTCTGCAGGGTCAGATGGGGACACTCCCAGAGGTAGCCAGTGCCCTGAGGATAAGGCTGAGCTCAGCGCAGGGCCCCCGGTGCTCTCAGCAGGGGCAGGGGCCTTCTCCCTGCTGTTCCTGCATCTTCCCCCTGAGGGGGGGAAGAGAGAGGACCCAGTGTTTTCAGAGCCTCCTCAGGAGCAGGCTGGATGGGCATGGATGCTTCTAGAAATAGGACTGGACAGGTTCTGGACTCACAGAGGAGGCAGTTGGCACTAGGCCTGCAGCTCTCTCCCCGTCTGGGTGTGGACCTTTTAAAGCTGTGTTCTCAGGAAAGGCCCCTGGGGGCCTTACTGCATTCTGTCCCCATGCTCTCTGGAGCCATCAGAAGCTGGCAGTGTTCCACTGCGCTGTCTTCCTGAGGCCTGGCCTGCCTAGCCACGGGGCAGCTGGGGGTGGCCCAGGAACCCTGTGACAAGCTCAGTCTGCCCAGCCACGGAAGTCCAGCTGCACACGTTCGTGGAGAGGAGGCTTCACTGTAACAAGAGTTTTGAAGTAAGACCAGCCAGAGTTCCCAGGCCCCTACTGCAGCTGCTGGGAGCTTCACAGGCTCAGCTCTCACTGAGCGCTCACCCAGCCCCACATCCACCATGATCCCATTTCACAGACTGGGAAGCTGAGCCCATGACTTGTATAAAGTCCTCAAATCAGGATGGTCTAAAGTTTGTGCTGTCGAATTTGGGGCTGCACTGAGTCTCTCAGTCATTAACAGATATATAGAGTTTTTTAAAAAATCAAATTTATGTACACTTTTTCTTGGAACATGTCTACTCTGAGGTTTATGGCAACATCATATATCCTATAGCTAACGTTCACAGCAGGACTCCTATTCTCCCTACCCAATCAATCTGGAGGCTTCCACAGGTAGCCTTAACATAAAAACGATGATTATTTAAATAGTGTAAGGAGCAGGCGTTTTGCCCAGTTTTATTTTGGCAAATGCTGAGTCCTTCTAGTGCATTTCATATATAAGAATACATTAAACCAGGAGGGACCATAAAAACGCATTAGCTATTCTAGGAACGCCAAGATCCTAAAAGGGCAAGTGACTTGCCTGTGGTCACTCCATGAATTAAAGGCCAAGTTCGCCTCGGCTGCCACCTGCCCTGCTGGGGTTTCTTCCTCCTCAAAAATTTTTGTGCAGCTATTTTGGAGACAGTTTCTGACACTTACACTAGAAAATTCCTTTGAGTCCCGCCTGTCTCATACCTCCCTGCACAGTTTGTTTCCCTTTTAAAGAGCCAAGTTCAGGGCTGGGGATGTAGCTACGAGGTGGAGCACTTATCTAGTATGTGCAAAGCCCTGGGTTAAATCCCAGTAGGACCAAAAATAAAAGAGAGAGGGAGAGAGAGAGAAATCCAAGTGTTACACCTTCCTTCTAAGATGCTGATCCGATCAAGCCGCGTGGATTATCCTGGCCTCCAAATAAAGCAGCTGCCGATGGGACTGGCTAGGAGCAGTGGCCCTGAACTTCCTCGGTATTCAGTAACTTTCTCAGCCACAGCCAGGTTTGAGAATACTTCTGAAATCCCTGCTAAATATTTTAACATGGGCAGGGAGTTGCTAAAGACAGAGAAAAGATAATCAAGGGCTGTGTAAATATTTAATTTAGCCCCAAGCTGGTATACTTAATTACAGAACATTAATATCTTTATCATACTATTCCAGAGTCTAACTAACGACAAACAGCGCTATCTCAGGTTCACATCAAAACCTCTGAATCAGAAGACTCCAACCAGAACCTCTGCCATTCTCATGCTGTATTACCCCCGCCTCCCCCACCTGCACAAACCTTCACCTCCCTGGCATGTCCTGGACACCAAAGGCCAATCACACAGAGTTATAGATTTCATATTCCTGCCTGTGGATGGGAAATACGGTCTCAAAGGGCCATAGAGGCTGGAAATGCCAGAGCCCAAGTTTCCTCACCAATATCCTAAGCATTTTTACCCCCACCCCCCAGGTCTACAGGAAGGTCCCAAATAACTCCTGTCTTCTGAGAGCTCAGTCCCCTGCAATGGAGGAGTAAGGAAGCCAGCAAATTATACAGAGAAGGGACACTGAAATCCTAAAGCCGAATTCACAGCCAGGCCTGTCAGGGTTGGGGGTCAGCGGGCAGGGCAGGGGCTGATGGGGAGGGAGCCCAGGGCCTAAGTCAGCACCCTCCCTGCCCCTGCCAGCTCCCCACTTAGCCCTCTCCACCAGTGGGAGCCTCTCTGCCCTCCTCACCAGGCCAGGGCCAGGAACTTCATGCTTATTCCCATGCAACCTGGTGAGGCAGGAGGCTCAGTGCTTAAGTAGCTTGTTCAAGCTCATGTACTTGTAAGATGGCTGTTTGGACTTGAGCCCGATATCCATGTTCTCTCCGTGACCTGAGATACCAAGCTCACCAGCTGGCAGCTCAGCATTCCTTTTGCCACTGACCTTGACCTTGAGATTGCTAGCCTGGCTGCCCCAGTGCCTGGTGAGAGCCTGATTCTGGCTGGCAGAGCCTCAGTTTTGAGCCTCATCTGCCCGCTGCATGCTGCACTGATGCAGTTAAATCCAAGGAGCAGAGGGCTGGGGAAGCTTGGAGGTCTCATGACCTCCACACCAGGTCACATGTCACAGGTGGCCCAGAGATCCCAGGAAAGCAAAGCTTCATCTGGCCCCTAATCTCCTTCTTCATTTCTTCCCTCACTCATTCTTTCTGCAGATCCTTCTTGAGCATCTGCTCTGTGAAAGTCACCATGCTAAGAGCTGGGAACACAGATGTCCTGGATTTATGATGGTTCAACTTACAATTTTTTGACAATAGTGCAGAAGTGATGTCCATTCAATATAAACTGTGCTTCACATCTTGACTTTTGATTTTTTCCCAGGCTAGTGATCTACAGAACATACCTTTGGGAAATGCTGGACGGAGGCAAGGAGCTGCAGTTCCCAGAAAGCTATGCTACCATGCACCATAAGGAGAAATTACAGCTGCTCTACAGTGTGCTGTGTGGCTAATCATGTCAAAAGCACACTACACTTAGAGGTGAAGTGTATCAAATGTAACTTTGTCTTATATTTTCAACTTATGATGGGTTTATCAGGACATAGCCCTATCATAAATACTGTGAGTAGGATATATAATGACACCCCTGTGGATGTTCACATCCTGTTCCCCAGATCCCGTGAATGAACATATTATCTTATGCAGTAAAAAAGATGTTGCATGTTTGGGAGGCTGAGGCAAGAGGATCACGAGTTCAAAGCTAGCCTCAGCAAAAGAGAGGCACTAAACAACTCAGTGAGACCCTGTCTCTAAATAAAATACAAAATAGAGCTGGGGATGTGGCTCAGTGGTTGAGTGCCCCTGCATTCAATCCCAGATACCTCCCCCCCCCCCAAAAAAGAAGATGTTGCAGATGAGATTAAGTTAAGGATCTTGAGATGGGCAAACTGTATTGGATTATCAGGATAGGTCCCATGTAATGATAAGAATCCTTGTTCTTAAGAGGGCAGGAGGGTCAGAGTCAGAGCAAGAAATGTGATGACAGAAACAGAGATGAGGGGGATGCAGCCACCAGCCAGGGGAGGTGAGCAGCCTCTGGGGGTTGGGGAAGGCCAACGAACACCCTTCCCTGGAGCCTCAAAAGGAACGTAGTGCAGCAGATCCACAGATTTAGCCTAGCGAAACAGATTTCGAATGTCCAGCCTTCAGAACTGTAAGAGAATGTGTTGTCATAAGTCACTAAGTTTGTGGTATTTTGTGATAGCTACAATAGGAAATGAACACAAATATCAAATTAAATGAGCTGTGGTCCTTAACCTTGAGAAGCCCTTTTCAGGACAATAGCAGAATCCCCTGGAGGGCTTGTTAAACAGAGATGCTGGTCCCCACACATGGAGTTTTTGATTCAATAAGTCTGAGTTGGGGCTGAGAAGTTGCACTTGTAATAAGCTCCTAAGAGGTGCTGAGCCTCTGGTTGGAGACACTGGGGTGGAGCAGGTCTCAACATTAACGTGCATTCAGCTGTCACAGGGATTTTGTTAAAATGTAGGTTCTGAAGTTAACCTGTCTATTTATGCTGGACTCCTCTGTTAGAAAGGACCTGAAAGCAGGTCCTTTGTGGTCATAGTTCCTGCTGGGTCTCTGGGCCCTGGAGCGGTGGCTGGCCACAGAAACCCAATAAACTTCTGTGGCATGAATGGGTGTGTGAGCAAGGCTGGGGAGCTTGTGCGGAGGTTGAAGCCAGACAGTGATGGGTGCATTGGGGGTACCTAGCTGATACCACAGAAATGAATGATACCTCACAGGGACAGTGAGGATTAGGAAGGAAAAGGGGGCAAAAGGAGTCCTCAAGGTCCTCCACCATAGGAGAGGGTCAGCAGGAGTGTCAACAAAGGAAGAGATGGAGAGCCAGGGGACACCCAGGGAAAGAGGGTGTTCCAGAGGAAGGACAGTCAGCTGACCAAGAGCTGAGCGCTTCAGGAGGACAACTTAAACATGTAATACCCCTTGCTGGGAGCTCTTGGTGGCAACTCCTCTGTGAAGGACTGAATGATAAGGAGGCTCAGACACACAGCCACTTTCTACCTCTTCTGACTTAATTAAATACTTTGTAAAAGTAGTATGTGTAAGTTTGAAAGTATTTAGGAAAAGCTTCATAAGTGTAAAGAAAATTGAAATTTCTGTAATTGCCATACCTAAAATGGACTTTCTGTGTGTGTATGTGGGGGGAGTTTCCCTAGGGATGAGACTCAGAGCATCACATGCTACAAAAGCACCCTACCACTGAGCTACCCCCCTTGCCTGAAATGAGCCCTGTTTATGTTTTAATGTAATTCAGTGTTTATTTAATACATATGTATAACATATATATGCAATTTCCCTTCAAATTTTGGGTAATACTCTTCATCATTAAATCCTCTTTCTTTTACTTAATACATTTTATTTACTTAGTTTTACATAAGTGTTTTTCATGTTATTCTGAAGTATCAAATGTAATTTTTGAAGGGTGGATATATATTTTTGCACGAATGCATCCTGAGTTATTTAACTAATCCCTAATTTCTGAATATCTAGATTGTTTCCTGTGGTTGTCATTTACATTACCCTAAGACTAATGAAGTTCACTTTTGAATGGACTGATGAGTCATTTGCATTTCCTTTTTAATAATATCTGTTCAAATCTTTTGCCCATTTAAAAAATTAGTTGTTGAATCCTTGATATGTAAGTCTTTTTTCAAATATATGATTTGTAAACTTCTCTCCCAGTCTGTGGATCATATCTCATTTTCGGCTTCTTCTGCAGGGCAAGTGTTTTTCATATTGATGAAGTTTAACTCAACAAGTTTGCTTTTATAGATTATGACTTTGGTATCTAAAAACTCTTTGCCTAACCCAAGGTCACAAATAGTTTCTTCTGTATCTTCTAGAAGATTCACAAGTTTACATGTAGGACTGTGATCCATTTTTTAGTTCATTTTTATATAAGGTGTGGGGTATGTGAGGTCCTTGTTTTTGTTTTGTTTTAAAAAGAGATACCTAGTGATTGATGCACTGGTACAAAGGACCCGAGCGTGCACTTTGGGACCGCTACACAGGATGGACACAGGAACCTCAACTTGCCTTCAAAAGGCGACAAGGTTTGGCAAGATCCCTAGGCTTGGGATCTGGAGGTCTCCACTGTGTTTCCAGCCCGTCCTGACCCTCGTCTTCAGTTTCCTCATCTGAGAAATGGTAACGACAGTCCTGACTTGGCTGGCTCATCGCAGGGCTATTGGGTGTGACATGTCCTTGGAGTCGCAGGTCCTTGGAGTCACAGGCTAACACGTTGAATTTTCCTAAGGGAGGAAGTAGGTCTGGACGGGAGGCCTGGGCGGGGGTGCTGGGTTGACTTGAATGGGACTGGAACTCTGGATGCATTTTCAGGGAGCCGCACTTCTGGAAGCCCTAGAAAATGGCCTATGGAAAAAACAAACAAACAAATAACAAACAAAAACCCTGGGGTTGCCCTGGGCGGTGGTTTATTTGTGGTGAAAAGGGCTTCCCCTGCCCGAGGGACTGTGGCGAGCTGTTGGAAAGCGGCTTGCTCAGGAGCCCTCACGTCCCTGCAGGTGGCGCCCGCGTGCCGGCCAGGCCGCGGTCCTCCCTGCCCCAGGGGCACCCAGGAGCCAGCTCTGGTCCCCACCCTAAGTTTTCCAGAGACTCCAGCTCTTTTGAGCAGGACCCAGGCCCTAAGTCCTGAAGGAGCCACAAGTAGCTGCTGTGACAGGCCTGAAAACCCTGGTTTGGGGGCAGCCTATCCGCGTAAAAGGCAGTCAGGGGACTTGCCCTGTGTGCTTTGCTATGGAGGGACTCAGGGTGTAAGTCCGAAAAGTCTGCTTCAAATCCAGGTGCTGCTGCCTACACAGAGTAGAGGGCACCTCAAGGAGCCCTTAGTTTCTTTGTTTTCCCATCCTGGAAAAAACAAACAAACAAAAACCTGAATAATCCCTCCTACTTCGTTGGGCTCTCAGGACAGGAGGTAGTAGGCGCTTCACAAATATTAGCAGTTACCGTTTTCAGCAAACATGACACATCCAGGATCAGGGAAGGTTTAAAAGGGAGTCTTGATACCACTTCTTACATTGCCAACTAAATGGGCACTGACTGTCACAGGCAGCTTTATTTTTATAAAGTATTTAATAAGATTTAATTACAATTTCAAAAAGTTAAACTGGGATTCCAGATTTAAATAATTTTGATTTTATGCTTTGATATTCATTACTTAAAATATGTATTTTTGTCTTTTCCACTTAATAGACAATTTTTAACATTTTAAGGAAAATGAAATTAATGTTTGGATACATTTTCAGAAAAGTTAATTTTTATAAAAATTGATTTAATTTACATTTCTATGATGAAAATGTATTCAAATGTTATGCTCTGAGTACAATGAACTTTATTTTTTAATTCTTTGGATGATTGGAAATGAATGCAAATAGAGATTATGATAAAAGAATAATTATGAAAGTGGAACTCAGGGAAATAAAAGGCTAAGGAGAAAAATAGAAAATATTGAAAGATGTGGTCTGCTTAAAATTTAAAAAAACTGTCAAGAACAAAGCTGAACAGATTTCACCTGGACCCTCAAAGCACAAATATACAATTATTAAAATGAAAAGAAGGATTGAATAAACAATCATCCATGGATGATTTGATAGATAAGTAAACAAAGATAGGGAACACTGATAGGATGTTCTTAAAAGGATAAAATTTTGTGCCCTATATTCAAACATATTTTAATTGGGGTGAGGGAAGATCTAATGACATAATATATACAGAAAACAAACTAATATGGTCTAAATTTAGTAAAAATAACTTTACATTTTGATGCTAATATAGCCAAACATGTAAGATTTATTTGGATTTTTAAAAATAAAGCAAATAATATCTAGGAGGTAGAATTCAAAATGAGATTATTAATTTGGTGGATAAAAAGTGAGAGAAGAAACTACACATAAGAATTCTGAAAAGCTTTTATATTATTCAGATTGGTCAGATTGTATCAGGAACAAAATCCACATTGAATGACTAACTTATATTATGGGAATTTTGAACAATAGAAAAAGAAAACAAGTCAAAATTTAGGAGTACTTCATTAATTTTACACCTTCTATAAAAAGTAAGGTTCTGATTTAAATGACAAGCTGAATACATAGCTCTCAGTTATAGGTCCTGATTTTTTTTATTAGTTGCTCAAGACAATACAATGATCTTGACATATCATATATTTGATTCAAATGGGGTATGAATTCTTATTTTTCCACGTGTACAGATTGCAGGATCACATTGGTCCTGATTTTTTTTAATTGTCAAGGTAAGCCGACGATGATACTACTAACATGATTGTAAAGAAACAAGAACATGAGCCAGAATTTTGGCCCCAAACAGAGATGCACTCTCTGGGCTGTATCAGTTTGTATTAGGAGATGTGGCTTCCACTGCATGGTACAATGGCCTGCTTCAGACAATTCAACTGTTACATATGATTTTTTTCTGGATTTGTGCCAAGATAGAGCATCCTGGTGAAAACCACATCAAGTCTAACCTCACAGCCACTCAAAGAGGTGATGGGACTGTCAGGACAGGTTATGAGATGGACAGAGCCCGAGATGATGACTTTGGAGAGTCCTCATATAAAGAGCAAGTCTCAGTCTTTGACAGACAAGGAAGTTGTCTTTATCATGTTGTGCTATCCATGTTTATTTTTATTTGCTATAAACTACTGCTTGCCATTAACAATGTCAGCATAATATTATTTTAAAAAACAGATGTAAATTAGTTGTATCATTGTCTAAAGAATTGAAAATATTTTTAAATGTTTATAGAGAAAAAATTTAATAAATCAAGAGTGTGCATATAAAATATGCAAGAGAAGCATATAAAATATGTAAGAAATAAGATGTAAGGAAATTAGAAAAAAGAAATAAAATACTTATATGAATGCTAAAGAAGATTCACATTTAAATAGTCGCAGTTTTAGAGATTGCTTTCTGGCCATTCTATAATAATGAAGGAAGGAAGACTCTCAATTAAAGAGAGATTTGATTAAATGAATAAAATACTGGAAGTTTTGGTTTTCTTTATAATGTTCCAGCATTGAAAAATGTGGAAGAAGCTGGCCATGGTAGTACATACCGGTTATCCCTGGTACTTGGGAGGCGGAGGCAGGATGTCCCCGGGTTCAATCCCCAGTATCACACACACACATACACACAAAAGAAAAATGTGGAAGAACTTAAGATGTTAAATGAATTCTTAATGCTAAATAAGGATATATATCAACACAATGCTTCCTTCATCAAGAAAGTCTTATATAAAAAGATAGCCCCTGAACTGAACAGTGTATGTAGGGGCCCAATCTTTCACAATCCCATTCTCTTATCGAAGACCAGCAACATTTCATGGGTAGATGCTCTGAGTAAGAAGCACTGAGCTCGGCCGTGCCTCAAGAGATAATAAAAATTCTGTGTGATAGAAGGGATATGGAAAATGTAAATATTATGTATTTTTTTGTGATAATGGATAATTATCTCTTTACACTTTTTGAACATGATACATAAAATTTATGGCTTATTTCTGAATCTAAGTATTCCTTCAAGGAATATATTGGTAATTCCAGTGGCAATTGTCTCAGAAAATTGAATCTGATAAAAAAAAAAAAACTGTCTAAGAACAACGACTCAAGAAAGATCACCCTACTTGCTTGTCAATTAGTTTTTGTAAAAAAAAAAAAACATCAGTATAACATAAGTATACTAATTTTGCTCAAATAAAGGGAAACAACTTTTATGAAATGTGTTTTTGTCTTGCTATTTGTTAGAGTCTGTAAACAAGTCAAAATAACACCTGGCATTTAGCCAGGGGAATGTTAGAGTTCATAAACAAGTCTGGATGGTGCCTGACAAAATGCCAGAGGGAGTGGTTTGAGAAGTAACAAAAGCGAGCCATTAAGTGTGGAGATTCCTTATTGGTTGACTGATGTATCTAGTTTATGCTAATTAGATAAGCTGTGTGGAATGTATAAATACTGCTCCTGTCCTGCAATAAACGGCTCCTACTCCTGCTGTATCAAGGTACACAAGTTGTTCGTCACCCCCTGGTTAGTTTGCCCAGCCAGCCGGGCTGCGGCAGCTATTCATTCAAATAACCCCAGTCCATCAACACAACACTTAGACATATGAAGTAATGATTAAATTTGGTCACCACTGATATTTTACTTTCAATCATATAAAATAAAAGCAAAAAAAAAATAGATAAATAAAAACCAGTTCTTACCCAGCATGGTGGTATATAACTGTAGTCTCAGCTACTTAGGAGACTGAGGCAGGAGAATCACTGAAGCCTAGGGGTTCCAAGGACAGCCAGGACAATATAGTGAGACTCCATCTCAACAATAAAACGAGGGCTGAGTGTAGCTCAGTGGTAGAGCACCTGCCTTGCATGTATGAGGCCCTGGGTCCAAGCAGCAGTACCTACCATAAAAAAAAAAAAAAAACAAACCCAGTTCTCAGCCACATGAAAAACTGCTGTTTTTCAATATTATCACTAAAAAGATGTATTTTCCAAAGTAGAAAAACATTTTTCTTTTCAGGGGCTATCAGCAAGTTTAATAGCTTTTAAATACTTATTTAATTTTTAATTTAATTGTTATATTGGCCGATAAAATTGTATGTATTTACTGTGTACAGCATGATGTTTTGAAGTATATGTACATTGTGGGATGACTAAATTTAGCTAACTAGCATATGCTTTACCTTGCATAGTTATTTTTGTGGTGTGAATACTTTATATCCACTCTCTTGGCATTTTTCTAGAATATAAAGTATTAACTGTAGTCACTATCTCTCCCCCAGCCCCCATAATGGAGATTGAACTCAGGGCCTGGCATGTGTTAGGCAAGCTCTACCACTGAGCTGCATCCCCCTCAGTCCTTTTATATTTTGAGACAGGACCTCCCTAAATTGCCCAGGCAGACCTCAAACTTGGGATCCTCTTGCCTCAGCCTCAGTAGCTGGGATTACAGGTATAGGCCACCATGTCTGGCAACAATATATCTCTTGAAGTGTTGCTTCTGCCTAACTGAAAGTTTACGACCTTCAACCAACATCTTCTAACCCCACCCCCAACCACCCAGCCCCAGTAACCACCCTTCTGTTCTACTATCTAGGAGAGCAACTTTTTTAGAATCCACATATGAGGGAGGTCATGTGGTATTTGTTTTTATGTGCCAAGTTTATCTCATGGAACAATAAAAGTCCTTCAGTTTCATCCATGTCACAAATGACAGGATCTCATTCTTTATTTTTGGCTGAATAATATTTCATTGTGTATATGTACCAATGTGATATATCCATTCATGGGACCATACATATGTCTTTAACGTATATTTTCTTTGGGTACATACCCAGTGGTGGGATCACTGGAGCTAAACATTTGGACATATGGTAGGCCAGTCTCCATTTGTACTCCCTCCAACCCAACCTAGTGCTGGGGATTGAACCCAGGACCTCATGCACACTAGGCAAGTGCTCTATCACTGAGCGACATCCTCAGCCCTTTTCATTTTGAGGTTGGTATCTTGCTAAGTTGCCTAGGCGCCTCGACCTTTCCATCCTCCTGCCTCAGTGTCCCCAGTAGTTGGGATTACAGGTGTGTGCCACCACACCTGGTACCTCCCCTGCTCTCTTGAGGAATACTGGCTTGCTCCAGTTTGGGGTAGTCACAGGCAAGTGTAGGTAGCTGTGTTTCAGACCTTACCCTCAGCTCTCCCAAGGGTGATCAAGTGACTGATGACAGAAGACTTCATACACAGAGATGAGCTGGAATAGAAAATAACTGCCATGTAATTGCCCTTTCACTCCCGAGGACGCTCTGACCTCCCGTGTGCGCTCAACAACTTGAGGATGCTGTAAATCTGTCTTCTGCTCAGTCCACCTCCCACATCACCCTCCCTGCGCCTTGGAGGTGTAGCCACGATTTCCCCATGGTTTAAGCTCAGAAATAGCTACAAAGCCTAAATAAAGTCTTTCATCTGATGTGTGGGAAAACCAACACCTAAGTTGTTAGGTTGTTATCTACTAGAACTCAGAAAAGAATCCAATATCCTTGAAGAAATAGAACAAAATTTGACCCCAGAAAATGGAATTGGTAGAAATAAAGTCCACAAAAGAAAACTCGCCCTGGCAGAAACTATCATGGGTGAATTTTGATATTGACAAAAATTTGATCTATGAACCAAAGTCCTGATATAAAATTTAAGCAAAGAAAAGAATTGGTCCCAATGAAAATGGTTTCCGTCAATTGGAAATGAAAAAGAAAAATTGGAAATAACTTAACTAAGCTTTATAGGAAATTGATCAAGGAATTAAATTGACTTAATAGAGTGCATTCCGGAAAACCCTTTTCCAGAGAAAATTCATCAAAGTCAGAGTGCTTCTGAGTTACATGTTTGTACTTAAAAGGCTCCAGTGGGTTCTCTGTGAGGTTTCCATTGAGAAACCAGGTCAGCTGCTCCTGGGTGGGAACAGTGCCTGAGAGCAGAGGGGATTGGAAGTGTGATGGGGCAGCAGCGCTCTGACCCTCATTCACCCTAAAAACAGAAGGAAGCTTATATCATATGACAGTCCAGGCTGGATTCATCATCATCATTATTATTTTAAATTATTATTATTATTTTTTGAGACAGGGTCTTATTATGTTGCTCAGCTAGCCTCCAACTTCTGGGCTCAAGTGATCCTCCTGCCTCAGCCTCCCAAGTAGCTGGGATCACAGGTATGAACAACCATGCCTGGTTACTATTATTTTATACCCATTATTATTGTATTCTTTTCTATTCTGATTTTAAAAGAAATTAAAACATTTTCAAGGGTTTCAAAAAAGTAGTGAGGGCCCTAAGAAATGTAGTTAATGTCTAAGTTGGCCCTGGTAGGGACCCAGGTCAAGGATAGGCAGAAAAGACTGAGTGAGCTTAGGGTGGGCTGGGCTGGGGAGAAAAGACAGGGCTGCGTCTGCATCTTCTTATGAAAGGTACCAGGGTGGCGGCACCAGCCCAGCCCTCCCGGCACAGCCAGGGGAGTCTGCTCTTCCCAAGGCCTGAGCTCCCATGCGTGCTTCCCTTCACTGTGGATCTCCCACCCCAAGCAGCCCTAGTTGCATTCTGTTTTTGCAGTCTGAAATCTTCAGGAACCTTTGAAGCCCATCTAGAGCTAACCCACCTCCAGTCTCACTGTTGTCTGCATGGAAGAGGGCCAGAGGGCAGGGCTGGGCTCCCTGCTTCAGTGCTGCAGCTCTTCAGTGTAGAGATAGGGTCATTCTCTCTAGCTCCAATATTAAACCCATCTACATGCTGGTGTGGAGGGTGTACTGCATGCCACACCCTGTCACAGACCCTGGGAGCCCAGCACAGCATTCACTCAGACACAGTCCTGCCCTCAGGGGGCTCCAATAGGGCAGCTCAGGATGGTTCCCCAACCCCAGTGCTAATGAAGTTTGAGCTGGATAATTCTTCATAGTGGGGCAAGGGTTGGGGAGGCTGCCTTGTGCACTACAGGAAGTATAAAACATCCCTGGCCTCCACCCACTCCCTCCAAACTGTGCCCATCAAAAATGTCACTAGACATTGCTAAATGTCCCCTGGAGCAAAATATTCCCCAATTGAGAATCACCGGCTTAGGGATGGATGTTGACAATCTAGTCAGATAGGATTCGGGGAGTAACTGTTGTAAAAGATTGTAGGGCTCCTACAGAACACCCACTTAGGACCTCCACACACCCCATCAAGCCTTACCCTTGGCCAGTCTTGGTACTTTGCTGCTTCCCAGCAGGAAATATGATACTGAACCCCAGCCTGTTCTCAGTCTGGCTCTCAGGAGAACCAGCAGGCAGTCCAGTCATATCAAGAACAGGTTAAATCAGCTGGGTGGCACCTGCCTGTGATCCCAGGTACTCGGGAGGCTGAGGCAGGAGGATCACAAGTTCAAGACCAACCTGGGCAACTTGGCAAGACCTGTATCAAAACAAAAATAAATAAAAAAGGACTGGGATGTAGCTCTGTGTTACAGTGCCCTTGGATTCAATCCTCAGTATTGCCAAAAAACAAAACAAAAACCAAACCAAAACAAAATTAAACAGAGTCACTGGGGGAACAGGCCTGGCATCATTGTATTTTAAAACTTCCCAGGTAATTCCAGTGTGCAGACAAGCCTGGGAGTCAGTGCACTGGGAGGTGCTTTTTGAACTTTACCTAGAAATCTCTTCTGGGTCCAAGGACACAGGCTTGCAGGGAGCAGGAGTGGAAATCCTGGTGGGGGATGAAGTAGCCTCTGCAGTGTCACATGCACACACATACCCTCAAGTCCCCCAGGAGGGGATGCAGTATTTGGAGGGTGTGTGTGAGAAGGAAGTTCTGGGCTTCCCACCTCAGCCAGTGGCCCTTCTGTTACCCACGCCCAGCACTTGACCTTCATTCCTTGTCTCTCACCCGGAAGGCCAGTGCATCAGCTGCTCAACCCCAGTCCCTTGGTTCCGCCTCATCTCCCCACCTCTGCCTCCCACCTCCGTCTGGGCTGCCATCTGCCTCCCTTGGGTGCAGCCATGAGTCTCCTTGCTCAGCTTCTCATTTCCACTCCTGCCCCTGTAATCCCTATCCACACAGCCAGGGAGCCCCTGAGGTAAAGGCAGGTGACATAACTGGCTCCATGTCCCACAGCTGGTGAGCAGCGGGCCAGAGGACCCTTTGTCATGCTGCTGTTCTCGTGGCTGTGGAACAAAACTCATGGAGTCACCTAGTAGACTACTCGTGGTTTTTTTTCCATAAAGATCAAAAATCTTTATGACTTTATGAAGTCATTGAGTATTTTCCCCCCTTAAAAATGTGCTTTCTTTAAATAAAACTCAGTTTTAAACAAAGCAACCAGGCGACATGTGGACAGATCCTCACATGACTTCCTGGAGTCACTTATTTTCTGGTAAGAGCTCAGATGTCATGAGATACAGAACTGATCACTAAGAGGAACAGAAACAGAAGTGTCCCTCTTCCCCACCCCTTCCATACCAGGCCTGGGGCCAGCATGACAAGATCAGAGGTAAGATGAGGCCCAGCTGCAGTGCTCCCAGGCCACCCAACCTCAGGAGGCTCCTCTCCAGACTCCCATAGATGTGAAGGCGCCTTGATGAAGAGGATTAGGTGAACAGTCCAGAGCCTTGGTTTTAGCTCAGCTGTCACAGGCACATTGATCCCACGTAGCCTCCACACACCTGAGTTCTTGCTCCTCCCAGAGCAGGAGACCGTCCTCAGTGTCTGAGGACCACTCTGAGGATCAAAGAGAATGAAAAGATTCTAAAAAATATAATGTAGGAAGACTCTTTAGAATCTCATTAACTCAAACTCTAACTTGGAAATTGTAATGCTTTAAAGATTTTTTGTTTTTTTGAGATGGTTTTTATTATGTTGCCCAGACTGGCCTCAAAATCTCAATCCTCCTGCCTCAGCCTCCTGAGTAGCTGGGATAAGGATGCATGCTGCTGCACCTGGCTTAAACACATTTTGTTTCTGATAGCAAAGAATAAAAAATGTGTACCTCCCTCATCTGTTGCTTCATGAACTTACGGAGGGTGGGGACTCAGTCTTATCCTTCATCCCTGTAGCCATTACAGTGCCTGGTAACCTTTCACAGAGAACTTGTCTCTCCTTGTATGTGTATCCTCACCTATTAAAAACACTCACATCTTCCTGTATATAGCTTTTTTTAAAAGTCCACTAGGGAAGCCAACAGAACAGGGGCTACAGAGGGGTTTAGTGTTGGGTCATCCAAAACCTAATGTAAATGGAAGTAGAAGAAATGGGGGCACACACCGAGGAGATTTTAATTCTGCAAAAATTTTCTGCCTCTGCCTCTGGGCTCTTCTAATCATTAGTAAAGCAAGCCCGATTTCAGGAGATCTCATGGAGTTCACAGATGAAACGGATTTCCTCTTCTGGCAAACGTGGGAGAGTGCTGGGGCTGAGATCTGTGTCTCTGATTGAGCCTCCTGTGCATGATACCAAAAGGGAGTCAGGAGATGGATCATGGTTATTGCCTGGGAATGATGGTTCAGAATGTGGAAAGTGAATTAGACATAGCTGGGCTCAAGACCTTCTTTGCTTGCCAAAAAACTGATGATCTCTGGCAAATCAACTTCTTCAAGCTTGTTTGTTGGAGTCTGTAAACAAGTCAAAATAACACCTGGCATTTAGCCAGGGGAATGTTAGAGTTTGTAAACAAGTCTGGATGGTGCCTGGCAAAATGCCAGAGGGAGTGGTTTGAGAAGTAACAAAAGCGAGCCATTAAGTGTGGAGATTTCTTATTGGTTCAGTGCTGTATCGAGTTTATGCTAATTAGATAAGCTATGTGGAATGTATAAATACTGCTCCTGTCCTGCAATAAACGGCTCCTACTCCTGCTGTATCAACGTACACAAGTTATTCGTCACCCCCCGGTTATTTTGCTGCAGCCGAACGAACTGCGGCAGATGGTGGCCCGTTACGGGGAGCCCCGGGACACTCGGGGGTAAGTGACGAAAAAAGCTGCCCGTCCATAGATAGGACGGGAGCAATCTGCTCGTCCCTAGGCAGATAGGGCGAGAGGAAAAATGGCCATTTTAAGAAAATGGAGAAGATTGATACAGTATGTTTGTGTCTTGTTTTGTCTCAGTGTATTGTATTGTCTTTGTGATGAAAATATGGAAGGGGTGAGAAGTAAATTACTAAGGGAAGAAGGCACCCCAGTGGAACCAAGAATAGTTAGGGCATATGTTGATAAAAGCCCAGGAACTCTAGTCAGAAAGAAAAAGAAAGTTCAGAAGAAGAAGGATTATCAGGAAAAAAGTTGCAGCAAAAGGCTATTACTAAATACTTTTCGTTACCGGAGGGTGCGTGAAGCGGAGAGGCGGCTGCCGAGTGTGCAAGCCAGTCACAGTGCAGCAAGGATTTTCCAAGAGGCGGCGGCAACTGGCTCTTCCCGGCCTCCTGGCCGGGGAGCTGGCTCTTCCACTGCTGCGAGCCCAAATCTAGACCTGACCTGGAGGCACAGTCTCACAGGCTCTTGCTCCCTGTGCCCAGTAGCAGTTTGAGTCCGGGACCCTCCCCAGGGCGATCTGGGGCTACCCGGATGCTACAGCCAGCAGAAGACACTACTGGTGTCCCTGATGTTTGGTCATTTTCAATGCCAATAACTAAGCTACAATGGTTCTCCCACACCTGGAAGCTGATGAGTAATGAGCACTATTAATGCTTATTTCAAATGTAAAAAACCTTGACAAAATGTACTAAATTGTTCAGAAGGTTGTTTTCTTAGTAGAATGCTACAGGATTTTCTTTAGCCATCCGGAGTTCCTGCCTTCGTCCCAGTGCCGGTAAAGACCAAGGTGGAAGAATTTTCAGTGTTGCTGAAAACCGGACGAGACTTCAGCTGAGAAACAGACGAGACTTCGGATCAAGCTAGCTGCCTGCAGAACTTACCTGGACTGTGATTTAAGCTAGCTGCCTGCAGAACTTACCTGGACTGTGATTTACCTGGACTGTGAGTTAATCTATTGAGACACTGCTTTACCTGGACTGAGACAACAAACTGTAATCTATAACAAATTGTAACTCGGTATCTTTGCTAACAGTGTCATTGCTGGTATAATTTTTCCAAGGGCTTCTTGCATGGAGCCATCAATTGGCTTGGTATTGTGGCATTTTGTATCCTCCCTTTCTGTTTGTAGCAGGTTATTTATGGTGTTTCTGTAAAAACCACTATGGTCGTTATTTAAATTAAACAAAAGGGGGAAATGTTGGAGTCTGTAAACAAGTCAAAATAACACCTGGCATTTAGCCAGGGGAATGTTAGAGTTTGTAAACAAGTCTGGATGGTGCCTGGCAAAATGCCAGAGGGAGTGGTTTGAGAAGTAACAAAAGCGAGCCATTAAGTGTGGAGATTTCTTATTGGTTCAGTGCTGTATCGAGTTTATGCTAATTAGATAAGCTATGTGGAATGTATAAATACTGCTCCTGTCCTGCAATAAACGGCTCCCTCTCCTGCTGTATCAACGTGCACAAGTTGTTTGTCACCCCCCCGTTATTTTGCTGCAGCCAGCCGGCCTTCTACACTTGTTTTTTTTTTTTTCCATCTGCAAAGTGCACACAATATTTCCTCTCATAAAAATCAGAAAGAATATATGTAAAGTATTTTTTTGCAAGAGCCCAATCCATGGTGGACATTCAAACCCTTCAGCTGCTAGTGTTACCATTGCTTTGTGTTTGATTTTGGAAAGTCAAGGATACTCAAAGCTGCCAGAGAAAAGGACACTCTAGGCCAACAGTCGTGGAGTCACTTACTGATACTGACTATTGATTTGGGCAGGGAGGATCTTCTCATCTTTGCTGTTGGTAGGAAAGCATGAAAAATGAGTTAACATGAGTGAAAAAAAAAAAAAGGCAAAACCAACAAAAATCCAGAACCATAGTTTGTTGATTGCAGACACTAAGAACTCTGAATATTTATTCAAGCTCACAAGAAGTTATGCAGGCAATACCTTCTGGTGGCTGTCCCCTGATGGACATAATGCCTGTTGCCTGCAGAGTGAAGATAAGACACTTTCCTCCAGATTACTCTGCCATGTGATTGATGGGATTTGGGAATTTGTTTGAGGTCTCCCACTGTATTCAACTGAATTCCAGAGATTTAATTTCACCAGATGTTAAAAAGGAAATAACAGAATACCAGGCACTAAATGAAAATCCTGCATTCCTGCCAGGTGTCTGCTTATAAACAAGACCTCACCTGCATTCCACTCCCTGGATTGACTTCCTTCTCTAGTCCCCAAAGAGGTGAATACTTGGTTTTCTGAACTGAAACGGAGCAGCCATTCTTATCTCAGTGATTTCACAAGGTGTTAAGAATAAAGCAAAGTCGTAGGCAGGCCCGGCTCCTCCTGACAAGAAGCTGAGGTGCAGGGAGCCTCCAGTCGCCCCCGTGTCCTATCTGAATTGTGTGCAGAACATTGTGTTCTGTTTCTCATTCTTCGCAGGACTTTTTTCTCCCTCTTTGGTTGTTCCCTCTGCTTCTGCTTCTCAGTGGCTTGCTTTGCAGTTCTGTCATTTTGCAGAATCTTTCTACTCCTGGAAAAGGATTAGGGAAATTACACTGTGGCTGCTATTTAACATTCAGGAAAGGCAGGATACACATGCAAGTTATCAATCATTTTTACCAGATGGTAAATGGATCTCTTTTTACCAGAAATTGAGCAGCAAACAAATTCATCACCAATACAACATTTAAATTCACATCCATTTTCAATGTGACATCCTTAATGAGCTGATATGATGAAAATCAATATTTTATCCCTATATTGTTGACTATTTTAACAGTTATAATAATACAGGCTTAAGACTAAAATAATTGTCATTAAACAAAATATCACAACTTGCAGTTTTCATACTCCATCTCTACTTTTTTCTCCCCCAGCACCTGAGATTTCTATATTCATAACGGGCTAATGAAAATGGCATGAAGGGAAGAAAAATAAAAATCTAACAGCTTACACTGGTGTACTTTTTAACATCACTATTTACATTTAGTGGTTGCGTTTTGTAGTTGAGGGGAAAAACATCAAGATTGATGAGTTCTCTATTTATTAGACTGCACTATGAGGCCTATGGGGTAAAAGATGAGATGTGTTGATTTTCCAATGGCAGAGCCAGGGCGCTCAGTCTCCTGTGCTCCAAATGTAGATTTTTACTTAATTAATGTTCTGAATAGCTCTGCATTTTGGCTTTTGTTAGTTATCATCAAATTTAACAGCAGTCCTGGCTAGTCCAGTGTCTGTGTACTTAGGGTGAAGAGAGATTGTTATGGGCTGAACTGCCCCCGCCCCCAGCTCCCAGCAAATTCAGAGGTTGGAGTCCTAGTACCCAGAATGTGACTGTCGGTGAACACAGGGCCTTGAAAGAGGTGTTTAAGACAAAATGAGGTCATTATGAATAGTCCCTAATCCAATATGACTAGAGTTATAAGAAGAGATTAGGGTCAACGTGAGGACAGGGAAAAGTGGCCTAAGAGGAAACCAACCCTGCCAACATCCTGATGTTAGACTTCCAGTCTCCAAAATTGTGAGAAAGTAAATTTCTGTTGCTTAAGCTACCCTTGTCTGTGGGTATTTTATTACAGCAGACCTGGTGAATGAACACAGTAGACCAGACTGGAGGAAAATGCAGAATTTACACCATATTGTCATCAATAACACACTATTATTAATTTTTAATTACTTGCTCAATTGTTGCAAGTAACAGACACCTAATTCAGTGGACTTAAGCACACACAGGGAATTCATCCTAAGGATACAGTGGTACCTCATGGCACCTGAGTGGCATTCAATAGGCCTCAGAAATGCACTGGAACCAGGATCTGAAGCATTGTTGAGATCCTGGTTTTCATTGTTCCTTTTCACTATCTGCTTCAGTTCTTGTTTTTTGTTTTTTTTTTAAATCCATCCCAATTTTGGATTCATGGGGAAGAGACTGGCGCAGCAGTTGTCAGAGCCCTGGGGATTAGGAGGCAAGAAAAGAGCGCTTGTCAGTCTACAGACTCAGTCTCCTGCAGTCTGGAGGGTTTGGCACCCTGCCCGGGGCAATGGGGAAACATACAGGTTCTGTGTACTACAGCAGTATGACCAATGTAGTAACACTTCTGCTACAAACTGCAAAATCAAAGCAAGAGTAGCCATGACCCACCCAGTCCAAGACTGTTTGCCACCTATGACTATTTCCCAACTAAGGATAATAGAGAAGAAACAGCAGGAGCAGCCTGTCAAAATCTGTACTCCATCAGCTGAAAAAAGCTGATGGGTGATTGATGGGAATTCATGACAAAAATGATACAGATGTTTTTTTTAAAAAAAAGGTACAATGAAACATAAGTCATAGACTGATGCCATATGTATTTGAGAACCTAAATCACTATTCTCTGAGAGAAAACATTAAATAATGCTCATCATTCTGAAGAAGAGGAAAGTATAGAAAATACAGGAAGTACAAAACTCTCAAGAATCTACGTCTGTTACCAGTCTGAATGAGCAACTGACTGCACAGCCTAGCATTTTATTTTTCTGAGTCTTATGTGCTTTGGTACCCCCTCGGTTCCCCAACTAGCACTCCTTAACGCCCAGGTGCTACACTTTTTGTTCCCCAGTTTGTGAGTCAGACTTAGTAGTCCTTACATGAACCACACTTGTTGCCTTGTCATCAGGATGGGGGGTCCTGAGGAGGTCCCCCAAAGGGAGGTGGACTTCAACTCAGGCCTTAAGGGTACTCCATATTGTTGCAGAAAGGAATGTGAGGATGGGTCAAAGTGAGGCACAGGTTGATTTTACTCAGAGAAAGGAAGTAGCACATACTCCGAGGGACAGGGCAGCGTGCAAGGGTTGGAGAGGAGCATGCTAGCTCCATCTTAGCTAGGTATGTTTATACATGAAAGACCAGTGGTACAGGGGTATGCTCTAAGAGGGTGTTTTTAGTTCTCCTTTGTGTTGGTAAGAGGACATGTTGACCATTACTGGGATGGAGGAGTTATCTTCTTTTTTCTGTCTTTGACATGTTCTGCTTTCTGAACACAATATTTACATCAGCATACCTGTAGATAAGTCTAATAATTCACTTAATAGTTCTGTTTGTGATCAAGGTTAAGTGAAAATGACTTTTAAACACGAATTTTTAATCCACTGAAGTGGACTTTAAATTATGGTCCCCCTTGTATTCCTGCATGTCTCCTTTCTACCTATCCTTATCTTCTATCCTATCTCAGCTTGACTAGATACCATGGGTTGAAAAGGAATAGTCAGAAATCAGCTTGCTGGGCTCAAAGAGTTTTAGGATAATCCAAGAAGAAAGAGACATGTCCAGGTATATTCCTTTTAAGATACAAACTTTATTTTACAATTTTATAAAGCAGCTTTACATTAAGCACAAACAATCCATTTACTTTGTAGAGAAACAAAATACCTTTCCATCTGCAAAAAATCAAGTTTTGCTGTATATAAAACTAACATGTGCACATTGTGCTTAAACTGCAAAGTCTGTACAGCTTTACAAAGGACTACCCTTCAGAAGGGCATCCAGTAAACACTTTATTGCATATTTAACACATGGTATATAACCCACATGTACAATGGAGAATAAACAAGAAAACAATTACAAGGAGGATGAAAATAGCAGCTTTCAGTGAAAGTTTGCATACCAACAAAGGAAAAGGATCGCCACATCTGGAGACTTGTGCTTGGGTGTCATTTTTGCATTTGCTCATGTTCACTGGATGGTTCTTGGGTGAAGTGTTTATATACAATAACTCCTAACGGGTCAAACTTGACCTCCATCCAGAAACTTTTGGCTTGTTTTACAACTGAAGTGGCAACAGGTTTCACATCAATGCTAACTTAAGGTAAGTGGAAAACAGAAAACAAAAGTAAACCTATAATCTAAAGAGAAATGTAAAGAAACAAATTAAAACTTTAAAATACCCTCCCTATTCTCTCTAAACTAAGAAAACATTTTACATGATTGAAAACCCCCAAACACCATAGTTGTTTGTAGAGAAAATGCAGTGGAGGATCCCAGGCAGCATCCCTCCAGGTATGCCCCAGCTCCCCTGCATCACAATTGCCTGGATGCTTGTGAAACATGCAGATTATCATGCTACAGGCAGAGTTAGAATATCTGGGATCTACATTTCAATAAGCTCCCACGTGATCCTGAGGCATCCTGAAGTCTGATAAGCATTTATGGGTCTGTACAGACAATGCTGCTGCTGTGGGTTCAACTCATCCTCTTAGATAATCCTGGGCTCACAGGACAAATCAAGTTGCTGTTGTGATGTGGAAGGCAGGCAGTGTAAAACCAACAGCAGTGAACTAGCAATGCCATTTCTAGATAAAAAAAATCTTTCCTTCTTCAGTGGAAAAGAACGGCCATATTGTTAAGGCACTGATATTTGTCACAGAAGCAGTACCATACTGTTTTCACCGATTCCCCTAATCTGAAGACCAATGTGCAAACACAAAGCAGAAGTCTGGACCATTCTAAATAATAACAAATATGATGAAGTATAAGGTTCTCAGATGGAATAAAGTTTATTTTGAGTATTGGCATTGAAAACTAACAAACAAAAAAAGAGGGAGTCTTCATTTTTACTGCCAAGACAATATAACATATTTTATATGTTTAAACATTGCTGAGCCATCTAATGCATAAGAACTACAAAGGGGAAAAGCCTAATAACCCACAACGATTGCTATGGGCAAAACTAAAAGTTGTGGTCATAAAAATTGGGAGTTTAAGCTTATTTTTCTATGGCCAGTTTGATATTGTCTTCAGTGTAGAGCTCAACCTTCTTGACTCTTGCTCCCTTAGGTGATGTTATGATATATATATCTCACATATGCTTCCCAGCTTCTAAGCAGTGGTTGGTAGGGTGAATTAATTAAGATATAGTGTGTAGGCAGGTAATCCATCTGGCTCTTAAATGTGTACCTGGTAGAGGTCACAGATAAACTGCGTTGTGTTTCAGTCCCTTGAAAGTGTCGGGTCTCATATTTCCAAACTGTAGGTTATAGTATTGATTTGGTGTATTATCATACCCTAAAACAAAAACCAGAGCAAAATCAACCCCTTTGATTTAACCTAATATCTGAAGCCCTATAGCAGACATTGCCCATGGTCCAAGGACTATGGAACCTATTTATGAGGTTTGGTATGATATATAACCTAAATAAAGCTCTGATTATATGGGCAGCAAACACAGTAGCATTTCTTTTATTTAACAGCTGGACAAATTTAAAATTAAATTTCAAAGGAAAAAACAATGACAGAATCAATGATTTGGAAAATGATAATAAAAAATGATCTAGGCAGGAGAAAAACTTTATTATGATTCATGTATATTTAACCTAGTACTTTCCTTAAAGGGGATGGGAAATCCTAACAGGAAGTGATGGTAGACTTAAAATTACTAGTCCCTTTCCAAATTTAGATTTGTAATAAATATTCCACATAATGATTCCCCAAATATCCCCCACCCCATGAACAAAACTCCCAAAGTGTAGGCTGAAAAGAAATACATGATTCCAGACAGTGACAAAAAAGAAACCATTAAGTTGGGGGCTGAGGGAGGGATAGACTGATTATCAAACTTTTACTGATTGTAGATCAAGTTTCACAAAACAGATAACATTTTTGTAATTTCTTGTGCAGTCAACAAGTTTCATTTTAGTTGTGCTTACATTATATAACTGTGAAGCCTGAACACTGGTTGTGTATTTAATTTACATATTTCAAGAAAACCATAATTCAAAATATTCTCCATATATAACAAATTGAACAAATGAGACAAATGTTCATTTACCCCCAAGAAATGAATCTGTAGAAAAAAACCAGCTTTTTAAAAAGTTGAACACAGTCCACTATCCAGGCTACAAGTACATTTTTTACTGTATTACAGCACATAATTTTTTGAAAAGTCTGCTTTCAATATAAATATAAATAATCACGTTTTAAAAGAGCTCCATACCAGTCTCTAGGTAAGTGCTAGACAGCTGGCCGGTAATAGCTACTTACCATGATTTTTTCCATGCTGAGCAGGACTGGACTATCTGTGTGGCTCCATGAGGTGTCGAGCAAGGCTAAGACAAACATCTTTGTTTGGCTGACTAAACTCTGCTCTAAATGCCTCCTACATTTCTAAACACTCAACCCATGGAATGCAATTATTTCAGAAGACAGATTTTAAGGATCACTTATCACTTTGCTTTAATCCACAAAAACCTAGTATACACAACCTTTAAAAGTGTGCCTGTGCTCTGCTGAGTCAGAGCCGTAGTTTCTGGGTTCAGAAGAGGCTGAAATGTGATTTTGGTTGAGCTCTAGTTGTGCTTTGCCCTGCTGCCTTTAAGGTAGCTTTTCCACCTCTTCACAAATTCTTTGAAGATCGGGGACTCATCAATGGTACTGAGTAACTGCAGCTGATTGATGTGGGTGGTATGATAGTCCCAGCGGGCAAGGTTGGGAGCGATGCCGAGCATGAAGTGACGGAGGTCATAGATGGTTCCTGAGCCAGTATCATACAAGGGCAGCATGGCTTTAAGGGATTCCATGCCACGGTCATACAAGGACCTTGCTTCTTTCCCAAGTTTTTCCCCTGCAGTTTCTTTTAAATCATACAGCCCAATTAAAGAATACATAAAGCCATTTAAAACAAAAGAGCTAGGTGTGGTTGGATATTCTTCATACCAGTCATGTTTATTCATGAACACAGCTTTAACTCCATGCTGCTCCGACAGAAACTTGTAAGGGGCTGTTGCCCTTAAAGCTGAATTGAGGAATATGTGGTCTTTTGTTAACAGATAGGCCCTGACTAATGTAGAAATGGCTTGCCCTTGGGCCATGGCAGAGTACCACCCTGGTTCTAAAGACTTAAACCCTTCCCCTAGCTTACGGGTTACCATAATTGGCCAGCCACCTTTCTCATCCTGATTCCTGACCAGCCAATCGCTAGCAGCAAAGAATGCAGCCATGTGGGCTGTGGTAGAGATGGTAATGTTGTCAAGGAATCCCTTCCCTTTTGCAATCAACCTAACTACCTTTTTGGGCATAATTTTGGTTGGCTTGACAGCTTTTGTATTGGAAAGACCCACTCCTTTCCTGAGGTCAGTGACCAGGTCTCTGGTAACTGTGCTCCATGAAGTTCTGGGCCCAATGCCATAGTATACGTCTCTTTCTTTAAAAGCAATCAGTTGGGTATTTGAGACATAATGTACAGTGAAGAGCTGATTCTTTTCTGTAGTCTCTAGAACCACGGATATACTCCCATTTGTCAAGAACTTGAGGTCAAATGAAATAATAAAATCTTTTGTGTTTCCCAGTTGCAAGGACACACCTTCACTGGTCTCTGTAGAGGGAAAAATATCAACAAAGACTGTTAGTATAAAAGCACTTTTGTATTTGAAATGTAATTGCAATTTATCTTTTATAACCACTGACAATACAAAATTAAGACCTGGGCATTTTGGGTATCATATCATTATTTATGTACATTTTTTATTAAATTAACTATAAACAAATGACAGAATGGGTGAGTTCCTGGTAGCTTCTGAGAACTGGACCAAAGCTCAGAACTTTGGCCATGTCTGATTTAAAGGATTCAGAGCAAGTGACAAGGGTATTTTCAAATTGTCTTTTCCAGATCCAATGCCAGGTATCAGTAATCAATGACTATTCTAGTATACCCATTCCGCAAAAAGGAAAAAATAGCCAAAAGCTAGCTCAGCACACATTTTAAAAGAGAGGTTAGAAGTTCTAGAAAGAATAGCATATACAAGTTTTCAATTTCTAATCTATTTAATATTTAATATGTGCTTACTATGTTCTAAGCATTTTATATATATTAAGTCATTTATTTCTCTTAATTACAAGAGATGCTAGAGTACTGCTCCAACTTCATGGTTGAAGAACTCAGACACACAAGAATTACGTAATGTACCCAAGGTACAAAACGTTGTTATATAATCTGGCTTCACAATATATGTCCTTAATGATGAAAAGGGTAAGTTTGTTTTTGATGTTCTCTGGAGTTAAGAATAGAACTACTGAAAGTTGAGCAATGGGCTCATGTATTGGGGAAAAAGTCATGTGTGTGTGTGAGGGCAGCATGAATTTCTCCTCTACCACTAGCTTTGAGAAAGCAAAAATATACCTCTTTCAGCCTTGATTTCTCCATTGTTCAAAAGTTATTACTTTACTTTACAGAGTAACTGAGAGAATTTAAAAAGAGACAATGGCTTGTAATAAAGTAAGAGTGATAGTGATTACTATCACTAATTATCATGATAATAAAATAGTAAAAGTTGTTTCATCTGATAAATTATTAAACAAAAATTTCTCTTATAAAGTTATAGTAAAATGATGGTAAGTTCTCAGAAAAATTACTTTCTGAATACTGCTCTATTCATATATATTCTGCAGCTGTATCTCCCAAGAAAAGAAACTGAGCATATTAAAACAAACAAACAAACAAACAAACAAACACCCAGTAGTGCTCAGTGGTAGAGGCTTGCCTAGCATGTGTGAGGCAATGGGTTTAATCCTTGGCACCACATAAAAATAAATAAATAAAATAAAGGTATTGTGTCCAACTGCAACTAAAAAATATTTTTAAAAAACCCAGCAGCAGTAAAAACAATGAAAAATACAGGTAGTACAAATTTTAAAACATTAAGGAAAAAATGATCTTTATACAGCTTTCCACATGTATTACCTCATTTGATCCTTAAAATTATCTTCTGAGGCTGTTAAAGCTGGAATTATTTCCATTTTAGAGATAAAGATATGCAGGTTTTGTAAGGTTAAATAAGGGTTCGCTCAAGGCCAAAAGCTAATTAGTGGTTAGAGCAGGGACTAGAATCCAGGTTTCTTGGACCAAAGTTCAAAAACTATAAGGCAAATGCTGTTGGAAATGGCATCCTCAGGAAAATATCAATGGAAGGGTTATTTCTCTTAGACACAATCATAAAATCACATCTCTGCTTTGGAAAGTCTTTGAGGAAATCATTAGCACGTCACTGGAAGTAAAGATTAGAAATATGAACTTATGACAGCGTATATGGTGTGGACAGCTTGGAGAGCGCCAGCATGTTGAGTTTATCATTTAATTTGCAACACTGGATTCTATCAGTATGGACACAGGTGGCCAAGGTTCTTAATCATTTCATTTTAATGGAACAATTATGGAAGCTGTATCAAGAATGAGGACACTGTCCAAGGGGAGGAAGGAGGGGAGGGAGGGAGTGGGTAGGTGCTAGGGAGTGATACTGGCCAAATTATATTATTGGATTGTGTGCACATAAAAATAGGTAACAACAAATCCCACCATTATGCACGAGTACAATGCACCAATTAAAAATATGGAAAAAGGCATACAAAATAAAACATCACGATAGACTTATGTATCAGATAAGGCTTTGAATGGCATTTTAGAAATTGATTTTACAAGTAACCTTTAATGAAGTAAAAATCTATTTTATCTGGCAAAATATCAACATATACTTTCTTCCCTAACTAGCATTTTCCTGCTTCCAGAGTGAAACAGAATCTGAAGCTCAGCACAATATCCCTGAAACACTGCTGGGTTCTGAACTGACTTATGAATCACTCAGGATTAAATTATATTCTGCAGAGCAGACTACCCTGAGTGCTCCTTATGTTTTCATTCTTAGGGTAATGTCTCATTCATCAGACAATATTTTTAACTCTGACATCTATTCTAGCCAAACTGGATAACAAACTGAATGACCCATCTTTGGAAGTATAAATGAGAGGAAACTGAAGAATCCATTTCCTCCCAGAATTCTGTTCTAATTCTCAATTTATATATAAAAATGTAATGAAATGACATGGTTAAATAAATCACCTTATTATGTCTTCATATACCAGATCAGTCCAAAGAATTCAGGAATGAATGAATGTCATGGTATGACCTTTGAAAAAATTCATTATTAATTTTCCTAAAATATTACCACCAGCAGAGGGAGTTACTGAGTCATACATAGGAGAAGTGATGGAGAAAATCCACAAATTAAAGCAACCAACAACTCTGCATTCTTCACAGTAATTCTATTAAACAGGTCTTTAATTTTCATTTTATAGCGCTACCTAGGAGGTTAAATAACCTGCCAACATCATCAGGAGGATTTGAATGGTAGCAAGTGGGATGGTAAGGTTCTGAAAGCTCCTGGAAACTATCTGAAGACTCCTGCTTCAAATCTACTAAAAGAAAGTTCTGATTTTTCTATTGTTTGAAACCTATGACCCTAGTTTTTCTGAGCAGTCATTCCTACGAGTTACTGTAGCTTTATCTGGTATATGGGGTACATGTACATACTTAAGAAAACAAAGGAAGGAGGGGAGGGAGGGAGTGGGTAGGTGCTAGGGAGGTAGGTGCTAATCTTGTAAATGATTTTTTTTTTTTGGGGGGGGGGTTGACACTAAAAGCACAAACAGCAGCAAAAATAAACATGTGGGACTATGTCAAACTACATTTTCCCACAGAATAGGGATCAATCAACAAAATGAAAAGATGGCCTACAGAATAGGAAAAAATATTTGTAAAACATATATCTGATAAGGGGTTAATATGCTAAAGTATATAAGAAACTTTTGTAACTCAATAGAAAAAATTAAATAATTAAAAAACAGGCAAGGGATCTGAATAAATATCTTTCTAAAGAAGATATACTGATGGCCAAAAGATACACAAAAAGGTGATCAACATCCCTAATCATCAGGGAAATGTAAATCAAAACCATAATGAAATATCATTTCATACTTGTTGGAAAGGCTATCATCAAAAAGACAAAATTAACAAAGTATTGGTGAGGATATGGAGAAAAAGGGAACTCTTGCACACTCTAAATGGGAATATAAATTGGCAGTCATCGAGGTTCCTCAAAAAATTAAAAATAGAACTACTATGCGAGTCAGCAATTCCACTTCTGGGTACATACCCAAAGGAAATTAAATCCGTATCTCAGAGATATCTGAATTCCCATGTTCACTTCAGGATTATTCATAACAGCCAAGAAATGGAAAAAACCTAAGTGTGCAGTGATGGATGAGTGGATAATGTGTATGTCTGGTAGAATATCATTCAGTCATAAAAAGAAAGAAATTCTGCCATTTGCAACAACATAGATGAACTTTGAGGGAATAATGCTAGTGAAGTAAGTCAGAGAAAGACATATACTATATCTGGATCTAAGAAAGTTGAACTCAGATGGTACAATGGTGGTTATTGTGGGCTGGGAGGTGGAGGAAGTGGAGATATACTGGTCAAAGGATATCAGCTTTCAGTTATAAAATGGATAAGTTCTTGGCATCTAATGTACAGTATGATGACTATAGATAATGATACCATATCAAATACTTAAAATGTGTTGGGAGAGATCTTTGATGTTCTCACTACCACATGTGCACAAAAAAGATAACTATGTGAGGTGATGGGTGTGTTAACTCACTTGATTGTGGCAATAAATTCACAAGATAATTTATAAATGTATTATAAATTTATAAAGATATTTATAAATGTATATCAAAGCATCACACTGTATGCCTTAAATATAATCAATTTTATTTTTCAATTATGCCTCATAAAGCTGAAAAAAATCAATGTTTTTATACAGAATGCAAACTTAATATTCATTCATTTAATCAATAGGCTTACTATGTGGATTGAGAATTAGGCCTTACTTAGAACCTTGAGAACACGGAGATGAGGATCAAGGTAGAAGAGAAGCTCACAAGTAGCCTAAAAAAGAATGACTATAGAGATAGGAGGGGAAAGTGGGTTCCTAGAAATGAAACATAGAGTGTTCTGGGTAAGGAAAAACTAATTTAATAGAATAGAATGGGCACAAAGCTTAAATTTGTTCAATTTTAAAGTTAGGAAGAAAAAACATTATTCATCAAATAAATCGATAAAAAATATGTTGCAGACCTATATAATGGTTGTTTACTCTAGATGACTTTGTTCCATTTCAGGCAAAAAATTTCAAGGAAAAGAAAGTAAAAATAAAAGGCTGACACCATTCAGCTCCTGGTCTTCCAAAATCTTACTTCACTTAGGCATATGCTTTAAGATACCAGTCCAAAGTTCTTCTCAACAGTGACTCTCTGAATTCATCTCCCATGAACTCTCTGTCTTCTAAAAAGCCTCATCTCTCACACCTCTTTGATTCCCTTATCCTGCTCTGCTGAGTAGTAACTCAACTTCATTCCCTCTCAGACTTGTAGTATGTAACTATACTACACCCAGGATATCAAAACCTGCATGCCACTCTCAACTAGCACACTTAATCACCAGGAAGTGCCAACTCTGAGTAGGTGTGTTCCACTGGCAGAGTAGCTGTCACGGAGATCCTTCCTCTCTATGCTTATAGCTATGTTAGGAAGTGGTTTATCTTAAGCTACTGGCCATAGAATAAAGAGCTAAAATGAAGATTCCCCCAAGTAGGATGTGAGAACCTATCTTCTGTATTTCCCAGGGCACCTAAAAGTGTACAATGAAATCTGCTGCTCTAAATAGAATGAGTTCAGAAGATTGTTTTAAGAAAAACTCCTAGACATTTGAGGAGATCAAGACAAGGGTTGTGATTTTCTACCCTAATCTAAACCATATTATTAAGAAACATAAAACTAAGCTCCTTGGGTGCGCCTGAAGCTAATGTTCTTTTGCTTAGTGTAACAATTCCCCACTGCAATAACCCAAGCTAAACACTGTTAAAACATTTTCTTGCAACTTCTCATCCAGCCAAGCCTGTTGTTTAATAATAAGCAAAGATGCTCCATGTACTGGAATATCACAGAGTACCCTGGGAGAAAAGAAGTTCTAGTCACAGAATAAAAACTAAAGGTCATCCATTATTTGCACTGCATTAAGCACTCATAAATCCATTACTTAAGGCCATCTAGAATGAGTAGATTTATATTGTGGCTTTCAAGGTCTATGAATTACACAGTCATCAATAAAAGACAAGGAGAGAATATAGAAGAGGTCTTAAAACTTTTCATTTCTTTTTATTTACTGACTGCAAGGTTAGCGGGAGGGGAGAAGTTCTGATCTTGACAACATTTCCCCATCGAGAATTAAGCCAGAGGTGCTGAGATTATTTCATTGTCTTTTTAAGTAATGGAGTCATTAATTCTCATGGATATTGATTAGTGCAGAAAAATACATTACATCCTAATTAATGAGACTGTCTTAGTAAAAGGGGAAATGTTGCATAAAGTTAATTTGATTTTATAAGTGATTTTATTAATGAAAATGGTTTTATATGAAGTTTGAGATAATTTAGTACATTAACAGAATTCAATAAGGGAGCATGTCTATTTGGTAATGCTACATTTTCTTGAAAAAATGAAATGCTAATGGTAAAAAATATACAAAGGAATGGATGGGTCTTTCCATAAAACAGTTTCTGCCTTGGTGCATAATAAACTGCAAACTAATATAAACTACAAATAAACTATACAAACTATACTGAAATATTAAAATAAACCAAGGGATCCTGGGGGTGAAGCTCAATGTACAGTGCTTACCTATCATGTGCAAAGCCCTGGTTCAATCCCCAGCAATGCAAAAACCAAACCAAACCAAAACCATGGAGCTTCAATCCTACAGGCTATAGACCTTGGAGGTACACACTGTAGTGATCTCGCTTGTGTGTGTGTATGATGGTGGGGACTGAACCCATGACTTGGGACATGCTAAGCAAGAGCTCTACCACTGAACTATATCCCCAGGCCCATAATCTGGATGTTTTCAGTCTATGGCTTAGCTTTTCACATAGTAAATATTCCTTTTTATAACTCCTTTTTTTCCCCTCCCAGTACTGGGGATTGAACCTAGTAGTGCTCTACCACTGAGTTACATCCATTACCCTTTTTATTTTTACTTTGAGACAAGGTCTTGCTAAATTGTGATCCTCCTGCCTCAGCCATCCAAGTTTCTGGAATTACAGGTGTGTATTTCCGCATCCAGCAATAACTTTTTTTTTTTTTTCCTAGCTGTTCATTCTTTAGAGATTTCACTTAGGTGACAGCATTTGTTTATTTACTTATGTAATATTAAAGGTCTGATATATGTTTTTAAAACCCATATTAAAATTTTAAAGGAATACCAGGTGCTATGGATTAACATAAAATTAGCCGACATATATAGTACATAACTTACCTGGAGCAATAAACTGTTTAACATTGGTGAATCTAGATTTATCAGTCACACTGGCCATAAAGCAGCCCTTTGGCACAGTCCAGTCATTAGGTTTGATGTTTCTGTCCCTGTCTTCTGCTGTTTCATACACCTCTATGTGAGGGGGTTTCTCAGTTAGATTCTTGCTGTAATGACTTAACCCATACTGTGCAATCTGGATTGGGTAGAAATAGCCTTGAGGTCCCCATTGTGTAGATAATGGCACCCCTATAAAGAGAAACAAAATGAATAGGATTTTACTTCTGGGGAATGTTTTAGGGTTATGAGCAACTTTTGAGCTTTTTATACTGCTTTCATAATTAGTAAATTAACCAGATAAAAGTATTCATTCACTCATTATTTGTTGAGAGAGCAATTTAACATTATCAATTACCTTTTAAGGACTCTTTCAAGTGTCTTACTTTTGCCACAGATACCATGTTTCATAATTGTCTTTCGTACATTCAAATTTTGTATAATTTAGAAGTATGAAGATGTCACCAAGATTTTATTCTAAATACTAAGCCTGAAACTTTAACTCTTGCTTTCTATTTCCTCATCTCTCTCTCCAATGTTAAAGTGGGGTCTGAGAACTAAGTATGTCATCTGATGGTTAAAGTATTTGCTTAAAAAGATAGTTATGACTAGGCAACATAAGATACAAAACAAGTGCTTCAATTTTTTTATATCCTTCTTGCTAAAAATTAATTTCTAAGGAGTGTTTTCAAAAATTGAGTTAAAGTTCTATATTTGACCATTGAGTCTTGAGATAATTTATTAATAAATTTCTTACAAAATTTTTTAGATGTTTGGTATTAGTCTTTAATTTAGTAATTTCCTACATGGGAACTACAAGAATACACTGCATAGACTACTGTAGTTCTAAAATGAATGACAAACATCTGATGGGCACAGCAGAGACTGGGAATCTACATAACTGCATGTGTTTTAATGCAGTTTCAAAATAATGTTTAAGAAACTAATGATTGCTATGGTTTCAATATGGCATAAGCGTGTCCCCCAATGTTTCATGTGTTGGAAACTTGATCCCCAGTTTTATGAATGTGAGAGGTGACAGAATCTTTAAGAAGTAGGACCTAGTGGGAAATAATTAGGACACTGAAGGTGGTGCTCTCAGAAAGAATTAATGTACTGCTTTTGGGACTTTGGTTAGTTTTCATGAGAGGGTTCTCGTTAAAGAGTAAGCCTGGCTCCTCGTATGCTCTGGCTTCCACTTGGTCCTCTTACTGTCATAGCTCTCTGATGCCATCCATGATGTGACAGGGCCAAGGAGGCCCTGGCCAAAATCAACAAAGGCTGTTTTGAGTTTTAGCCTCCAAAACTAAGAGCTAAATAAATCTCTTTTCTTTAGAAAGTACTCAGCCTCAGGTATTTTGTCATAGCAACAAAAGATGGACTAATACAGGGACTATATAGGATATAAATAAATTGTTTAACATCTATATACTCTTTTCAAGAGATAGGACCCCCCCCCCAATTAAAGCAGAACTATCACTTAATAAAAGGTAGGTTTATATAAGCTCATATATATTAGTCTATACTAATGTATAACTGGCATAAAACTGAGATTTCCCAATGGAAGTAACATCCTCCAGAGTATTCACAAGAATTTAGTATAATGATAAAGCCTGAATTCATAAATCAGGAGAAAAGATCATTTGAAACATGTTGGGGGAAAAAATCTAAAATTAGTACCTGACTTATACCATTTTTCAAAATAAAAATCAATTTAGCTAGACTAAAAAAGTTAAATGAGAGGCTGAGGGTGGTATAGCTTAGTAGTATAGAGCACCTGCCCATCATGTTTGAGGACTGGGTTTGGTCCCTAGAACTGCAAAACAAAAACAACAACAACAAACTAAAAAAGAAAAATAACGAAACTATAAAATTATTAAAGAAAATAAATTTATGTTTAATAAACAGAACTAAAATCTTCTAAAACTAATAAATCATAATTAAAAGATAAGTGAATTGAAGAAAGTATCTATAACAAATACAACAAAGTATTGCTACTCTTAGTATATAATAAATACAAAGTTCTTGTAAATACCTGTTTTAAAAACCCTACTAATTGCATTAGAAAAAACGGGGGAAAGAACATGAAAACATGGTTAGTAACACAGGAATGATACTTGACCTCACAGTTGTTAAAGGAAGAAAACTATAAGGTCTTTTTGTAAATAAAAGATTAAAAACAATGTTCCATGATGGAATTTGAGACAAGAGCACCCTCTTATTATGCTACTGGAAACATGAGGAGGGCTACTACCTTTTTGGAAAACTGTCTGACAAAACATATCAAAAGTTTAATTTGACATGTGGTTAATTATATTCTCTAGAAGGAATATACAACTCTGAGAATATAATTCAAATAGCAATAAAAATTAACAATAAAGTCTGTAACATTATTTACAATAGCAGAAAATTCAGAAATGACCTAAGTATCCAACAAAAGAGAAGGATCTCATATATTACATATATCATGAAATGTCCTTACTATGGAATGTTAGACATTGAAATGTCCAATAAATATTTAATTATAAGGAGAAATACTATAATTATAATAAATTGAAACAGCAATATAAAAAATTGACTATGCAGTATGATCCCAATTTGTTTAAAAATGTATATTCACAACAACAGATCAGAAAAAAACACATCAAAATATTAATAATGGTTACATTGGCTCTGGGTGTTTTTTACTTTTTCTTTAGAATCTAAGCATCCACTGATTTGGCCATGGATATCTTTGAAATCTATAAGAAATTATTACTTTCCTGAATTATTAGATAGTAAGTATCATTAAAACTATGTTAAAGTTTATGAGAAAATATAAAGATCTCCAGTAAATTGACAAAAATGATAATGATTATTTTGGGGTAGTAAGAATATAGTATAGGTAAATTTGTTCCCTTCCCTCTTCTAATCTTTGGTAAATATATTATCTAAAAAAATTAGATAGATGCAGTGGTACACATCTGTAATCTTAGCGACTCAAGAAGCTGAGGCAGGAGGATCTTAAGTTTAAAAGCAGCCTCAGAACTTACCTGTCTCAAAATAAAAAGGACTCAGTGGTTAGGCATCCCTGGGTTTAATACACAGTACAAAAAAAGATATCATATAAATAGGAAAACACCTGCATCAGAATATGCAGAATATGTAGACTCCAATTTCCAATTTGATGTACACCACTACCTTCAGAGACAATGGCTATATACACTTTTGACCTGAGGGAGTCTAAAGATATCTGCAGAGTTATCTGGTAAGCACAAACTTCTTCTTCTTCTTCTTTTTTTTAATGTTGTAGATGGATACAATACCTTTATTTTATTGATTTATGTAGTGCCAAGGATTGAACCCAGTGCCCCAAGCACGGAAGGCAAACCACTCTACACTGACCCACAACCCCAGCCCCACAAACTTCTTTTCAAAGCAAAAATATAAAGTTAAAAGCTGTTTCAACATGATTTTAATAAATTCATATTAAAGTTTAATATTAAAATTGAAATTATATTAAAATCACTGTATAACCAAATGAGGAAAGTGAAATAAAACCTGAACCAATTTCAAAATACATTGTTTCCCCTGTTCAGATGATATACGTCAACGTCCAATTTAATTTCCTTCTTGTTAATTCCTAGGTTTGAAAGCAAATTCCAAAATGTACTAATAACCCCTCAGGAACAACAACTGCTTCAGGTTTCTAAAGACAATGAAAGACAGCACACACAGACTACAGGAGTTTGGTATAAGTTCAGTGTCTGTGTACTGTCTTATCCTGAGGACTTGAAACGTCCTTCCAGAGACCTGTCTAATAGGGTAACAGGACAACACTGGGAAATTGAGGGATCCAAGGGATGCTCTCTCCCTTTCTTATCTCCTCTCATAGTATAATAATGGTATATTTTAAAGCAAAATTTCTGCTATTCTTTGACCTTACTTGTGAGAATCTTAAGATTCTGAGGAAGGTTAATGGAATAGTCCTATATTCAGGTATGATGGTATCTCAACAAAATCAGTCTAGAAAATACAAGTGGAGCAAATAGATACCAACCTTCAACCCCACTTATGCACTTGACTCTGTCTCGGACTTCCACATTGTAGCCTTCAAAGGACATAAATACACCGTCAGGGTGATAAGGGGCTCTCTGTGCATAGACTTTGGAATAGCTATGAGAGAATTCAAACCGATCATAGCCATCATACTGAACCACCTTTCCATAAACATCAAAGTATTTTTCTACCCAAGTGAATGGAAGAAAGACTTCATTCCCCTCTCGTCTCCCTTTAATTGTGTGTTCATCATTTATGAGACAGTCAATTTCTTCATATTTGAGTCCTAACACCTTGTTTCCCCCATTATTATTGAAGCCCCCAACAACAGGGGGTGCTTTCTGCTGCTCCTGAGGGAATGCCTCCTCAGATTGCTGTTTGGCCATGTGGTTCACATAGTGGTTACTCTCAGATGCTGCTGCTCTTTTCTCTAATCCATCCACTCTGAAGCCACTACTCAAGTGCCGTGGAAACTGGATCGCTTTGTCACTGGAACACTTATTCCACAAAAGTACTGTGACCAAAGTGAAGAGTGCACAGATGATAATCAAAGTCTTATAGTTGACCCGAGCTGCCAAGCAACGCATATTCAGACCATACCTATGGAGGCAAGAAGAAAAATGTATGCAAAGATGTAAATATTGATATTTCATAAGATAACATTTTCTTCATTTTTAAAATGTTCAACAACATTAGGATTATTAAGTGCAAGCAATCTGATGAGATTTAAAATTACTAACTCAAACTTTCAGCAGGAACAAACAAGAGTTAAGAGGTACTCCCTCTATGGTAAAATACTAAGTTAACATAATCCTCTAAAGAAGAGATATCCAAATTTTCTTAGTTTGTGTTCCCTTGGTGTCTTGGCAATTTTTCAAAATGCCTCCTAAGCCAAAAGAAACATCTTATAGTTCCATTTTTTAAGTAGTCAAAACCAAACAATTTTAGTACTTATGCCCTAATATCTTAGCTGCCTGAAAAACAACAGACCTTTACAAGGAAAACAGTGACATCCGTGTTGCCAAACCTAACAATGAATTTTTAGTGCTCATCCTACTTTGACCTCTCAGTAGCAGAAAAGTCAATAATTTTTCCTTCCTGAAACACTTTCTTCCCATGGTTTCTAAGGTACCATTCTTTCTTGGTTCTCCTTATATCCCACAGAGGTTTGCTTTTCCTTGGTCTTGCTGGAGGCTTCCTTCTTACCTCCCTGATGCTGTAAATGCTAGAAAGCCTTAGGGTTCCAGCCCTCAGACTTCTTTCTCTCTATTAGCCCCTAGGTGATCTTACCCAACCTCATGCTTTTAAATACAATTTCTATGCTGACTATCCCCAAGTTCTATATTTAGGTCAGACCTTTCATTGGAACTGCAGGTTCATATATTTAAGTAATTGGTATCTTTACTGAGGTCAAATAGAATTCTGAAATGTAGCTCACAAAACTTAACTCCTAATCTTTTCCCTCAATTTGCTCCTCTTTTTCTACAGCTTAAACTAACAACTTTGACTCCTCTTTTGTTCACTCCATATCCAGTCAGTCAGGAAATCCTGTTGACTCTACTTTCAAACTATATCCGAAATCTGACTTCATTTCACCAATTCCACTATTACCACTTTGTCAGAGCCACTGTCATTTTTCACCTAGAATAAATACTTCAGTGATATTCAAAACTGGTCTCTGCTTCTACCCCTGCCATACTACTCCACCCCGAGTCTATTCTCAACTTAGCAGTCAGAATGATGCTTTTAAATTTAAGCAAGATGATGTCATTGCAGTCCTGATGGGAGGAGAATTTGATGCTGTTGGTCTTGCTGGCCATATGCTGTACCAGCTAGTCAGGATCACAATGCAGATGTCACTGGGAAATATGAGAAATTGTGTTAGTTATGTGTGTAATGTAAGGAACACCTCAGCCTGCTGAGAGGGGAGCCAGGAGGTTGATTGATATTTGTCATAGTCACTCTGTAATTTATTGTGTAGTGTGAATCCACAACTATTTATTTTATTCTATAACCTTCTTTGAATTTTTCCCACAATAAACCTTTTTAGCAGCAATGATATATATATATATATATATATATATATATATATATATATATATATATATATATATATTTTAAATGGAAGTATTTAATGAAAAATCAAATGCTGACTTTTGGTTTCTTAAGAAAGCTGACAGTGAATATGTACCTCACTCATTTCTTTTAATTCCAAGAGAAGGTGAACCTTGAGCCACAACTGTCTAAAAACAACTTTACTTTCAATATTTTGGCAGGATACAAATTCCTTGGTTGCATATTATTTTCTTTCAAAATGCTGTAGGCAATACTCAACTGTTTTAAAGCATTAACGCTTACTGATGAGAGGTTTGATTTTAGTCTTAACTGTCACTAAGTACATAATTTCCTTCTGAATCAGTTTATCCTAGGAATTCTGCAGCTTTAAGAGGCTGTGCCATGGTTATGTTTGATTCTCTACTTCTGCACTTCCCGAGCCCTTTCAATTTGAAAACTTGTGCCCTTCTATTCTTGTTTATTGGATGTGGTATCTCCTTGCATCTCTGAGTATATTACAAGTTCTTTTTAAAAAATAAAGTTCTCTATGATTACTTCTATTTTTTCTCCACTGGTAATTTTTCAAAATGGCAATTTTTCTGGTTATTTCGTCTTTTTCATGCTATTAGCTTTCCTCACTTGCCTGGTAATCTTTGGTTACTCAATCATATTTAAGACAAAATGACATTAGCCAACATAAGTTTCATTTCTTATTGTGAAGATGGTCTGTTTTTGTTGTTGTTGTTTTTCCCAGATTGTTCTCCTGAAAGGGATAAAAGGAGAGAGAACTCTGTGTGGGCTGGGCACAAGCTGACAGCAGCAGTGTTCCTCTAGGAGGAGTGGGTGGGAAGACAACAGACCTAAATGCCAGACCAAAGATGGCTTTTTTTCTTTTGTTCTGGGAACGTACATGAACTTTAGAAGCCCATAGTCTTTCCCAATTTCTCTAAAGAGAATCTCCCTGGTGTTTTACCTGGATTAATGCCAGCAATCTCTAGTCCAAATGCAGGGATGGAAGAAGTATGGGGAGGCAAAGAGAAGGTACAGTTGGCCCTTCTGGTGCCCAACAAAGGTCCAGAAATCTGCCCATCTATCATCCTTTGGTAGTCTTCCTATTTACTATTCTTGGTTTATTAATTATTTCCATAGATTTTATTTCAGTGCGAAATTAGGAGGGAAAGGAAGCAAAGATTTGGTTTGTATTGAAAATCATAAACAGATTTTAAAAGTTGAAAATTCAATCCAGGTTGAGTATCCAAAATGGTTGGGCCAAGAAGTGTTTAGGATTTCTACAGGTTTTGGGATATCTGCATAAACATAATGACATTATCTTGAGCGTGGGACCCAAATATAATCACAGAATTCATTTATGTTTAATATTAATCTTATACACAAAGCCTGAAGGTAATTTTATATGATATTTTAAATAATTTTGTGCATGAAGCAGTTTCACGGTATGGAATTTCCACTTGAGGCATCATATCAGTGTTCAACATTTTACATTTTGAAGCATTTAGGACTTCTGTTTTTTTCTTTTTAAATTTTTCTTCCCAGTGCTGGGGGTTGAATTCAAGGCCTCATGCTTGCTAGGCCAGCACTCTACCACTGAGCTACATCCCTTGTCCCAGGATTTCAAATGTTTAGATTAAGGATATCCAATCTGTAATGTATTTTATTACTTGTATTATTAGATGAGAAAATGTGTTAAATGCTCAAAAACCATAATGTAGTACAAGCAAACCTTCAAAGGTCATGTATTTACAAACTGAGGATACTGTAGTAGAAGGCAAACCGATAATGCTAAATGGTATTTACTTTTTAAAAATCCCTTACCAAAACCACTAACATGTGAATATTTGAATAATGTATCAACTATGCCTACTAACATTTTGACCAATTAAAATAGAAATATAGTTTTTTGTTCCATCTTTGAGAAGTATCTTTTTGCCACTACTCAAATGAGAGTAACTCTGATTATAGAGCAAGGTTATCTTTTTTTTAAATTTATTTTTTAGTTCTCGGCAGACACAGCATCTTTATTTTATTTTATTTTTTTATGCGGTGCTGAGGATCGAGCCCAGCACCCTGCGCATGCCAGGCAAGCGGGCTACCACTTGAGCCACATCCCCAGCCCAAACAAGGTTATCTTTATAAAGAAAAATTAAGACTTAAAAAACTTTCAGCAACCCTTAAGCTGCTATTTGTATCTGACACCATTCCTTACTAAAAGCAATTGAGACTTCTTATGAGAAATGGATAATTCTAGGTGTTGGGTTGGGATCCTTGCCAGGCCAGAACAAAAAAGCTTTCAAATGCCAACAGAGTCATAATCCAGGGATCAAAAAAGCAGTAAGGGATAGAATAAAGTTGGAAAAAATGTTAATAACTGCTAAATCTGACTAACAGATATACTAAGGTTCACTATATTATTTCATATACTTTATGTGCTGTGTGTGTGTGTGTTTGTGCGTATATACCTGGAATTTATCCAGAGGCCTTCTACCACTGAGCTCCACTCCCAGACCCTTTTGTTTTTTGAGTCAGGGTCTGACTAAGTTGCAGAGGCTGACCTCAAACTTGTTATCCTCCTGTCTTACGACTCTCGAGTCACTGGATAACAGGCATGCGCCATTGTACACAGTTTATACTTTATGTTTAAGCATCTCCATAATTTACAAATATAGAGGCATAACAAAAAAAAAAAAAAACTCATCCTGGGAGGCTCCCATCCCTATTTGTTAAAACTATGAGAATGATGCCTGAAATTGGATGAACTACACTTAGTCAATAATAATCTATGAGTCTACAAAAATATTTGACAAGACCAGACAAAAACTTAGGTAATCTTAGCTAGTGAATATTGGTAATTAAGTAATAGAATTTATTTATTTGTTTTGCTTCTGTAGGAGCAACTATATTTCAGAACAAACTAATAGCCCAGTCAATATACTAATCTATTTTACGGAAAGACAAAAATGTAGAAGGAAAAAAATCAGAAAATTAACTTATGCAGTCCTTCATGAAATTACTGATTTAAGCAAGTGTTGTATTCAGGTATATGCTTGCTATGACTTAAAGATTTACAGTGTGCAAGTAACACCAAACATATTTTCTGTTGAATGGAGAAAAAGATGAAACTCTACAATAAAGGGATCAGCACATTAAACCAATTCAGTGGTCAATTTTGGTTTAATTAATGGTGACTTATACAGACACCGTGGCTCTTATTTAACTTGGTTCTCTCAGATCTTAAGATTTAATTTCTAGTTAACAGAAAATACAGTGAACAGAGGAACTAAATGAAGAAATAACCAAAAACATCTGGAAGGTGAGACATCCTGTGGTATAATAGGTTTGCCTCCTTGAGTAAATTAAGGGTATGTAAAAGGAGACTGGGTTAGATTTTTTTTTTAAAGACACTTAAGTATATATCCATCAGGTGTCAAACATGGTCCTAGCCTCGGAATTTTGAAGATACTAAGATAAACAAACAAACAAACAAACAAAAAAAAAACCAAAGAGTTTACCAAATAACACATTTAGTATGATCTCACTTTAATAAGCAATGTTCCATCATTCAACAAACCTTTAATGAAGGCCTCCAGTGAGCAAGACACAATTCTAGGCACTAGAAATATAACAGTAACGGGAGAAGCAAAATTCCAGCCCTTGTGGAACTTAAATTCTAATGAATCAGAGATAGATAATAATCTAAGTATGTAATAAATCAAACCGAGTAAGGACCTAGAGAATGATGGAGCGAGATCTGCCATTTTAGATAGAGAGGTCACGGAAGGCATTTATGATAAATGGACATTTAAACAGTGACCTGAATGAAGTAAGGAAGCCAGCGAACTGGATATCAGGGGAAATAAAGTGCCAGGCAGAGGGAATGGCAGGAACAAATGTGTAGATTGGTAGTATACAGTGGCTGTCAGTTTTCTATGCAGTCTACTTTTGAAGCTTTCCCGAACACTTTCAAAAGGGAGAGTTTTGTGTTTCATAGCACATTCTACATAACTTTTTAATAGTTTTTATGGCATTATTATATTTATTTAGGTGCATAGATAGTGCCTTACATGCTACATAGAAAATGTTGAAAGATGCTGATTGAACCAATCTATTTGTTTATTTTCTGAACAATTATTATTGCCTTCTATTTTCTCAATATCAAGGAGTTTTAAAATATATCAATATTTAGATATGTAAATAAGATAGAATAATGAGCAAGCAAGCCTTGATCTCTTTTATTCAGAAAAACCAATGACAAATTTCTTTAAATACATTCTTTTAAAAAATTATTAAAATATTATTCTTTACTGAAATACAGCCTTCATATTTTGAAAACTCATGATGATATCCATAGTTCCTGATGTTTACTAATTTAATACTTCCTTGAAATATTCAGTTAGAAAAATGAATCTGAAAAGGTATCACAGAAAATTTCTTTGAATTGTAAATTATATCAATTTGCTCTCCCAAAAAAACCTAAAAGTTGTATTTTACTCTCCCTAATTTTTGCTATGTCCACAAAGAAATTGTTCCAGTTATTTTATGATGCTTACCAAATACTCTTTTCTCTTTTAGATCTCCAAAGTTACTAAATCCAATTTTTACTTAGTTTTAAACAAATAAATCTATAGGGTCTGTAATAGGTGAGGTTTAAGGTTGATTTTATGGGATTTTGTTTTATTTAAATGATTAATCTAGTTCATAGATATGGCAAAATCTTTAAAATAAGTAGGAATCTTGGCACCACTCATCAGAAAACTCTGATTACTAACTTTAAAAGTTACTATCATTTATCTCTAGCAGAATGTCCATGCAATCTACCTTTTGAAATTTGAAAGTATCTGTGGTCCGTTTTTTTCTTTAAAAGCAGTCATCTGAACTAGATGACTTTGTTAGGCAACTTTGTATTTTCCTCCATATTTAGGTATTTGGAAATCATAATCCAAATTAAAAAATGAACATAACTGAGATGTTATGTGTTGGCCAATTTACTGCTGTTTACTGTTTGTTAGACCAAAATTTTACATTATACAGTCAACTGGTTAAATATTCAGCAATAGGTCAAACTTGAAGAGATTCACTAAAGAGAACAAAGACAAAACCAAGATTATAATTTAAATATGTTAAAAAAAAAAAACACCGTTTTGTGTTTTTCTCCTTTTACAGATGATGAATCTAAAGTTTGTGATGTTAAGTAATTGACTAAGGTCACATTATTATTTGATGGTTCACATAACTAGTGTTGAGAAGGAATCTGAATTCAGGCTTGTTTGTTTGACTCTTAAAGCCTGTGTTCTAATGTGTCATAGGGTATTTGGGGCAGATATACAAATACTGTATTTTAAAAACTGCTGCCCCTTCTCCAGAATTTATAACAGGTTGCCAGATAGTGAATTGAACTCAGACATTAAGAGGTACTGTTTTAGACTACAGAACACTAAAGAAAGAAATTAAAGAAGACCTTAGAAGAAAAGAAAATTTTGCTCTTAAATAAGTACAGTTATTTCATACTAGACAAAGGCACAAAAAACATGCATTGGAGAAAAGATAGCCTCTTCAAAAAATGGTGCTGGGAGAACTGGAAATCCATTTGCAGCAAAATGAAAATAACCCCCTATCTCTTACCAGGCACAAAACTCAACTTAAAGTAGATCAAGGACCTAGGAATAAAAATACAGAGATCCTGAGCCTAATAGAGAAAAAAGTAGGCCCAAATCTATATCATGTCGGATTAGGCCCCGATTTCCTTAACAAGACTCCTAAAGTGCAAGAAATAAAATCAAGAAGAAACAAATGAGATGGTATCAAACTAAAAAGCTTCTTCTCAGCAAAAGAAACAATCAATGACGAGAACAGAGAACCTACATTTGGGGAGCAAATTTTTGCCACATACACGTCAGACAGAGAGCACTAATCTCCAAGATATACACAGAACTCAAAAAACTTAACTCCAAACAACCCAATCAATAAATGGGCTAAGGAGCTGAAAACACACTTCTCAGAAGAAGATATACATTCAATCAACAAATGTATGAAAAAATGTTCAACATCTCTAGTAATTAGACAAATGCAAATCAAAACTACTCTAAGATTTCATCTCATGCCAATCAGAATGACAATTATCAAGAATACAGACAACAATAAGTGTTGGCGAAGATGTGGGGGGAAAAGCCATACTCATTGCTGGTGGGACTGCAAATTGGTACAACCAATCTGGAAAGCAGTATGGAGATTCCTGAGAAAACTTGGAAAGGAACAACCATTTGACCCAGCTATCCCACTCCTTGGTCTATACCCAAAGGACTTAAAATTAGCATACTGTAGTAACACAGCCACAGCAATGTTCATAGCAGCTTAATTCACAATAGCTAAACCATGGAAGCAACATAGATGCCCTTCAAGAGATGAATAGATAAAGAAACTGTGGTATATATACACAATAGAATATTACGCAGCATTAAAACAGAATAAAATCATGGCATTTGCAGGTAAATGGATGGAGTTGGAGAATATCATGCTAAGTGAAGTTAGCCAATGCCATAAAACCAAAAGCCAAATGTTCTCTCTGATAAGTGGATGCTGATCCAAAATGGGGAGTGGGGAGGCATGGGAAAAATGGAGGAACTTTGGGTGAAGGGGAGGGAGGGTGGAGAGAGTACAGGTGGGCAGGAAAGATGGTGGAATGAGATGGACATCATTATCCTAGATTCATGTAAGACTACACATAGGGTGTACCGTTACATGGTATACAGCCAGAGAAATGAAAAGTTGTGCTGCAATTGTGTAAATAAATCAAAATGCATTTTGGTGTCATATATACCTAATTAAAATAAATTAGAAAAAAAAAAAGAGGTACTGTTTTAGGTGAAGCTGAATTCTAACTTTGAGCCAATAATTCAGAGTGGTAAAATACAATTGTAAGAACCACCCAAGATTAGTCTGCTTTACATTCCCTGTAATTAATTTGTTTTTCTCCCTGCCTGGATGCCTGATGATGATGATGGCTATTTGAACAAGGGAAAGAACAAAATTAAACCAGAATAGGCTTAGTTATCAGTCTCTTTTCGTTAGATGTTCCTGCTATTTGGCAACAAGCCTATTTGAATTTCAGGTTCAGGTCATCCTTCATCTTAGTTTTTTCCTACAGTGTTTAATAATTGTTCCTGTTCAGTTAGTTCTGTCTCTTCCAGAATATCAACTTTATACATTGGATCTCTTTGTTGTTCATGTCTACCATATTTTCCTTCATTTTTATTTTTATCTCCTCTCTCCTTTTCCTCTGAACTTTAGGGAAGTTTCTCAAACTTGTGTTGCATATCATGAATTTGCTTCTGGTGTACATTTTTAGGCATTGCATATTCAATTTCTATTCTATTGTTTGTTATCTGAATACTGTATTTTTAAGTTTCCTTCTTATTGTTCCTTATTTTCTTAATTTAATACTCTTTTAATTTATGCCTTTCCATTAGCTAGCTTTCCCCATTTCACCTCAGTCTACCGTCTGTGAATTAATTTTCCACATCTCATTCCATAGACTCTACTTTTCCTTTATTTTTGATTTTTATTTTTGGTGGTACTGGGGATTGAACCTAGGGCCTTGGGTATAATAGGGAAGTGCTCTACCACGAAGCTACATTCTTAGCCCTTTTTGTTTTCTTTTGAGACAGGGTCTCACCAAGATGCCCATGCTGGCCTTGAACTTGTAGATTCTTCAGCCTTAGCTTCTTGAGTAGCTGGGATTGCAGATGTGTGCCATCATGCCCAGCAGACTCCACCAATTTTTAAATCTGCAAATAAAAAATGCTTTCTAAAATTTTTAATACTGAAGTAAATCTTCATATTAAGAGTGTATGCTTTTGTCCTGTATTAAGTGCTACATTTCTCTTTCTTCATGGTTTCAGAATCTTAGATTGCATCCCTCCAGTACTTCCTATAAGCCAAAGACTAGATCTAGAGGTTTCATAAAGATAGGGTTTTTCATAAGAGAGATGTGAATTTCACCAGGAAGTATATGTCCAATTGTCTCTTTTTGTGATGATATGATTAATCCTTGTGTTCAAGGTCATTAGTCTAATCCAGTCATTATAAAGCTCTCTATTCAGCTAATAATTCTAAAAGTCCTTCTTAACATATTAGTTGGAATACTTTGGAAAGAAACCTTGCCAGCTACATGGTTACCCTGAGATCACATAGTTGTACAAGAAATACAGAATTAATGATTGAATCTTTCCTTTACCAATTTTCAAAATAATGGATTGGCTCCTTAATAACTTCCAAAACAGCTTTTAAAAACAGTAACATATATACTCACAGATTTCTAATATACTTGATATATTTTAATCTACTGCTATTATTGCTTTTTAATGTTCAAATTATCCTATCTTTAGCCAATGTGAATCTCTTCAAGTTGTCCTCTAAGTCCTCTGATAAATCCAACTGTTTTCTGAAGGCTTTCCTGCTATCTTGTATTACAAGACATCCCAGGTTCATTATATACACTTCCTGCCAAAGATGAAACAGCCATTCTTCAGAGTTCTAGTTTCTTTTACTGTGAACCTTGGAAAGAAAACCTTCTAGATTATGTCTGTTTGAGATTTCTTGATATTTCTATATTACAGGTACATGAATACCACCTTTCCCATGTTCCTACTACTAGCATGCCATTTTTAGTTGTTTCAATGGCACTAAAGGTAGGGTGAGAGAGAGAGAGTCAGATGCCTGTGCCCACCCACAATGCTATCTGAATCCGTGAGGGCTAGTTTTTGTTGCTAGATACATATATAAAAAATAAACTATTATATGTTCTAGTCACTGTTATTTTCACTCAGAAAACTCCAAAATAGGCAGTCTGTAACTTTAGATGTAGCTACATGCTCATCAAGGTCATGGGCACTTTTTTTTTAATATCAATCTATAACCCAAGAAATCTACTGAAGTCTTACCTTTGTGTCTGTCTGTATTGTAGCTCAGAAAGGCACAAGGGCAAAAGAACATGTCTCACTGCAATCAATTCACTTTAATGAGACTCCTGAAGCTTCACACAACACTCCAGATATTTCACAGCCAAATCTCAAGTTATATGGCCACTCCTAGTTTAAAGGGAAAGTGGGAAATACCTTTTGTTCCAGCAAGCAATGCACCAAGTAAAAAATTGGGGTTCTATTATTAAAAAGGAGAAAATGGATGCTGAAAGGAAACTAGCTCCAGTAGCAGAAAGTCCTTCTCAGTGTACAAATTAATTACTCTCTCTCTATGTAGCCCCTTTATGCATATCTCAATTACACAAATTCTCAAAATATGGTTTAAAATTATCATGAATCTATTAGTGTCCTTCTCTAGGTTAAGCTCCTTAAAGGTGCAGGGCATATTTATGTATCAATACCTACCACAATCTTATCCATTGTAGGGATCCCATAAGTAGTAAGTTGAAATAGGACTTATTTCTCATGTCTAATTATAGTGTGTAGCAATATTTCCAAATTTATTGTATTGTGTAATCTGCGAGGCAACCCAATATTCCTATAATTCAAAGCTTGGGCTAGAAATCATCATCAACCCTGCACAGGGAGGTTGATCCTGCTATCCCATCTATTCTCAAACTTTCAAAAGACATATTTAGGTTAAAAAAAAAAAAACTGATTGAATGGAAAAGGAAGTTGTTCCTTTTTGGGGAAGGGGATTACAGAAAAAGGAAACATTTAATAAGTATGCTAAGTGCTATATATACTTTCAGTCATTGAAATCAAACCCTAAGAAGGAGCTCTTGTTATTACCAGCAGATAGTTGAGGAAAACAGTAGTTTTTAAATTCTGCTTAAGAAAAATTATTAGGGAGCTCATAGGATTTAAACTTACTTCTTCTATCTGGCTTCAAGGTCTAAGTTCTTTACATCAGACCACATCATATTATTCCAAATAATTATATATTTTCTCACCAATTAAAAAAGAACAGAATGATTTGCCCTTGGTTTGTGCAGAAACAAACTACTAACATTATGCATTAGCTTTTGAAACTAAACTCTGCTTATGGAAAGAACTTCTAAATGTTTTCAACTTAATTTTCTTCCAGCAGCAATAATATAAAGAACTAGGACAGGAAAAAATTTTTTTTAAAGAGCACAGAGCTGCTTTGTATCCAGAAAAGCTTAACAATTACAGTGTAACTAAAATGTTCTTTGAAGTGCTGTATAGTACTTAATGAAAAAGCTCCTGCTTGCTTCTAAGCAATGTGTCAAACTAAGCATATGCTATGTAAATAAATTCATTCAGAAAGGAGTCCCAGGCTTTTGCAGCTGTGTAAGATTTCTTCACTCATTAAGAAAGTCCAGAAAAAGGACCTAATGATGTTGTGATTTTGCATGGCTTATGCACAGGGGGACTTTACAGTACTAATTGGTTCAGCTATCCTAAGAAATTCTATAGAATAGCTGTCGGCAGTAAGCTTTTATGAAACATCTTTTATCAAGTTTGGTGCCATCCTGCAAAACAAGAATGGCGATGTTCATCAAGAATCTTGTTTACAATAATTTTAAAAGTCATAAGACACAGAGTCTTAGTCTTGCACAAGAATATACATGTGTATGAAAGCAGTGCCTAAACAGAATCACAGACTAGTACTATCTACCTCTTAGGTGCTTCAGAGGTGTTCTGAAGACTATATAAGACAATACATATACCTAAAGAATGTGGCAACATGGGTTCCATTTTTCTTTCAGAGACGTTATTAACTTGTTCAAGGTCACAATCTGTCAAAAGTCTAATAAGAGACACAGCTGGAAACTAAAACCAGATTGCAGGCCTGGAACCCAATTTTTAAACTCTTAATCTAGTGTTTGTCACTCGTTACACTACATTTTCACTGTACTTTATTTTCTATCATGTGTTTCTACTACTAGAACATGCTAAATTGTGTGTACATTACTCTCCAGATTTTGAAAATGGTCAACAAATTCTTCATCCTCAAGTTCTAACTGAGAGCTCAGAGTCTTCAATGAGGTATTTCATATTTTAGATTACTGTAACTAGTCATTCAAGAGAATGCCATACTAACACAGAAAATCTAAAACTAATGAGGTTATGAATGTTTGTAACAATTTATTTATAATAATCCCTAAACTGGGAACAACCCATGTGTACAGAAAATGGCGACTGGATAAATAAACTGTGGTTTACCCATGCAACAGACAACAATTTAGTTATAAACTAATATTAATATCTGCAACAACATGGATGACCCTCAAAAACATTTTTCTCAGAAGTCAGATAAAAAGTATTCTGACTATATGATTTCATTTATGTGACATTCTGGAAAAAGTGAAATCATAATGACAAAAGTTAACTGCTGGTGGCTGGAAGGAAGTAACAATAGAGGAGCAAGAAGTCTTTTGGGGGGCAATGGAAATATTCTAGATTTTGATCCAAGTAATAGTTAAACAACTATGTACTGTCAGAACTCATGGAACAATATACTATAAATGGAGATTATATCCTATTCTATGTAAATTATCTCCAATAAATGACTTTTAAAACAACAGATAAAAATTAATCTAGAATAAATGCATATACATATTTTTTGAGTTATAAATGCTATGACAATATCAGAGAAACTAATTAAATAAGTCAATTCTGAGCTTTAGAATCTGGGATCTTGGATAAACTAGATAATCTTTCCAAAACTCAATGTTCTGATTTGTAAATATGATATAATACAGTTTATTTCATAAAGTATTGCAAGATGAAATGAACGCTTACTTTAGTGCCTGCCGCATAATAGGAGTTCACAATAGGCAAAGAAAAAATGTTAATGGATGAAATTATGTCTCTTTTTTTAAGCTAGTAAAAAAAGAAGCAATCTTCACCTATATTTGTTCATTTAATAAAATATTTCCTAAACATATATTATACAGTATGTCAACATTTTTCCCAAATAACTCATCTGAAAAAAAAGAAACAGTAGAATTCCCCTGAAAAGAATACCTTTCTCTAAGCTTCTATAATTTTTATTATCTCATAAAAGTTGATAAGAATAGCAATCAAGAAACAAATAAGACCTGTCTTTCCACAGAGTAATATGTTGGCCAGAAACTAAATTTCATCAGCAATAAATACAAATTAAATAAGATTTAAGCTAAGATTTCCCAGATGTACAATTTTCTAAACAAATAGGAAGGTTACTAAATTAAATTAACTTCAGCCCTACAGGAACTTTCATTTACCTCCTACTTAAGACCTTACTACATGCTGAGTAAAAGGTATACTTTCTGTTGGTTTTAAATTTTGAAGTGAATGCAAATTACAATACAGAAATTCTATTTACCTAAGCTAATAAAATAGCTGAAGTAGAAAAAGAATATTATTCAAGAATATATCTTAATATATAGAAATATATTTCCTATACATAACTACACATCATCTAAAGGTTGAAATCAAGCTTCACTGACATTTATATAAAAAAATCTAAGATCTTAGCAGTATAATTATTTACAAAGGTTAAAACCTGAATTACAAATATTTGGCAAAAAAGAAAATTGTATCTTTGATTTCCCCTCTTTATCCCTTATACATATGTGTATCAAATATATATATATATATATATGTATGTGTGTGTGTGTGTGTGTATATATATATATATATATATATATATATATATATATATATAAAAATAAGTAATATATATATGAATGTGTTTTCTTCCTGCAACAGGCTCTACCATATAGCTTACTGCATTCATGTTTTTAAAAACTGCTCCTTCAAGACAGAATTTAAATTATTATTTGGGTTGATGATGGAGCTCAGTGGTATCAGCATGCATGAGGCCCTGCATTTTATCCCTAGCATCACAAAAATAAAATAAAATAAAATAATAAATTACCATATTTCATAAATTTTAGGTTTCAAATGTGGCAAACAATAATTAACAAACAAGAAATTAAGATGCTTTAAAAATCTTTCCTCTCTGTCAAGCCAACCACAAAGCAGCTACAGCCTCTCAACAATCCAATAGATCTGGGTTGTCAACTGAGATTCTTTAAAAAAAAAAAAAAATATATATATATATGTATATATAATATTATTATATATTATAATATACCATAATAACAATATATAATATATAATTATATTAATTACATATTATATTAATTATAATATAAATATATACTATATATATAATTAGTTGCAGTTGGACATAATATCTTCATTTTATTTACTTATTTATTATGTGGTGCTGAGGATTGAACCCAGTGCTTCTCATGTGCTAGGCGAGCACTCTACCGCTGAGCCACAACCCCAGGGAAACCTTCCTAGGGAATACAACCTTTCTAGGGAAATAGGAAACAGCCTCAAATACTCCAAGATGGATATTCTATAATCTTTAATAATTGAGGTCAAAGAAGTAATTTCTTTCTTACATTGGTAGAAACATTTCTCAGTTATGTGCACTTTCTGCCACGTTCCTATCTGCTATTCCTCCCAAAGAACACAACTTCCACCCAAATGGAAAACATTCATCTAGTCTATGATTTTAGACTACCTGATAACCTGTAATTCTCAAGGATGAATTTCTTCTTTATCCTTGCTGTTGCATTTATATCAGAAAATAAATTCTTAGAGGGTAGAAACCATGTGAGTATATTTTTCCCCCTCTCCCAAAGTGCTTTGGGCAATGGGCAATGCTGGTTTTGCCTTCTTTCTATATAGTGGCTTAATTATTCCTATCATACATTTGAAAAAATGTATGAATATTAAAATATATGAATATTAATTGCCCCCTCAAATTCTATTTTGCTATCCTGAACACTACACTATTTTTTCCATATAAAAAGAAGTAGAAAATACAATTGCAGACATAACTAGGCTATTTTGTGGGTTCATGTTTACTCAAATATCTAAGTGTCTAAGTGTTTATAAATACACTTGTATATGTGTTTTATATTACAATAAATCTACTCTGAAAACCAAAAAAAAAAAAAAAAAAAAAAAAAAAGAAGTAGTAGCCAGGCGTGGTGGCACACACCTGTAATCCCCAGTGGTTTTGGAGGCTGAGACAGGAGGATCATGAGTTCAAAGCCAGCCTCAGCAAAAGCGAGGCACTAAGCAACTCAGTGAGACCCTGTCTCTAAATAAAATACAAATTAGGGCTGGGGATGTGGCTCAGTGGTCAAGCCCAAGTTTAATTCCTAGTACAGGGGAAAAAAAAAGTAGTAGCTAATTTAGCAAATACAAAGGATCTTAATCTCTGCAACAATGAACACTAGAAAGCAAAGCATCAGTTTTTAAAAAATATACTTGAAATCCTTAAGACAATGGGCAGAATAAAAGTACAAGTCAATGGTTTCTATTTTCATGACAAATAAAAATGGGCACATGAATATGAGTCCTCCACCCCCATGCAGTCATACCAGTTCATTGCACAAACAGACAAATCAAGATCCTTTTTCCACAGTCAGGTGTGGTGGTACACTCCTGTAAACCCAGCTACTCAAAGGCTGAGGCAGGAAGATTCCAAGTTCAAGACCAGCCTCAGCAACTCAGAGAGACCCTGTCTCAAAATAAAATATAAAAAGAGCTGGGGATGTAGCTCATTGGTAGAGCGCTACTGGATTCAAACCCTAATAATTAAAAAAAAAAAAGATATTTTTTTTTCCTAGAAAACCATTCTGTAATATAACACAATATTATGTATCTCATCTTAGGAACTACTGTCCAGAAATATTACTGGACAGCAAGAATATTAAGAACATAATATTAGCACTGGATCAGCCACTAGCTATAAGAAAAGCATTAAATGACCATTCTACCATACTATACAAACCAGACAGAAACAATGAGCTTGACCCATCAACATACTAAAAGTTTCCCTAAAGAGAATCACTGTTATTTTCTTGCAAATAAAAGGAAACTATTATCACTCAGACAATAACCTACTTTACTCTATACAAAAGTTTTTTAAACAGGTAGAACATATATATATCTCAAGTGGGAAAAGCTCACAAAAATATTAAAAAGTCTTTTAAGAGGTAGAGGAAAAAAAACACAAACAATAAAATGGGGTCATTTGCTGAGAAGCTGCAAGTGTGCAATGAATATATAATATTAATCTGATTTGTGAATTTTTTTTTTTCCGGAGGGAGGTAACCATGGACTGGACCCAGTGGTGCACTACCACTGAATTACATCCCCAAACCCTTTCTGTACTTTGAGATACTGCCTTGCTAAATTGCTGGCCTCAAATACGTGATCTGCCTGCCTCAGTCTTCTGAGTCACTGGGATTACAGGCATGTGCCACTGTACTCAACCTGATACATATTTTTTAAGGAATGTCTGGACAATAAATAATATGTAGAAAATCCAAACAAAATTTGTGACTGTTTAGAAAACTTGGTAAAATTTAGAGTATAAGAGAAAACAATGATATTTGTCAGAAATGCAAAAAAGATTTAATAAATAATTAGTGATACTGGGGATAAATCCCAGGGGCCCTCTATCACTGAGCTACATCCCCAGTCTTTTTTATTATTATTAAAATTTTGAGACAGGGTATTGCTAAGTTGCCCAGGCTGGCTTTGGATCCATATGCCTTAGTCTCCCAAGTAGCTGGGATTACAGGTGAGTGTCACCATGCCAGTTAGTCTTTCTTTTAAAAATCTAATCAGACAATTTCTTTTAACTGGAATGTTGAGACCATTTACATTTAACATGATTATTGATAGACTTGGATCTGAATCTATTATCTTGCTATTTGATCATTATTTGTGTCATTCCTTTTCCTTTTTTGTCATTATTTGGCAAGCAATTTTTAGTTTTATTTAATCTCCATTACTAGTTTATTAGCTATACTTTTAAAACTTCTATTTATGTTATGCATCATATGATGTATTGTTATTTTTGTTTTTTAAAAAATATCTTTTAAACAGATTCTTGAATGAAGGGAAAAGGTTTTTATATAATTCACATATTAACTATTCCTAGTGCTCTTTATTCCTTTCTGCAAATGCAAATAAATTTTCACCTGATATCATTTCATTTTTTAACAACTGTTTTTTTTGTAGTGTGGTTCCATTGGTTACAAAATTCTCCTAGTTTTTGTTTATCCAAAAAGTCTTTATATTTTGGAAAGATTTTTTTTTTTTTTTTTTTTTTTTGCCATGCAAGAATTCTAGGTTGAATCAGAGTTCACTGTCTTTTGGCATGCATGGTTTCTGACAAGAAGGGTGAAATAACTTATACGTATTTGTTATCTGTTATATAAGGTGTTGTTTTTTTCCTCTGAATGTTTTTGAGTTTTTTTCTTTGCCACTAATTTCTACAATGTGATTTCCTAAAATTTTATTAAACTGCTTGATATTGATTGTCCCATAGCCCAGTGATGTTCTTTTTTTTTCTTTCAAGTATTTTTTCTCTTGGTGTTTCATTTTGGACAGATGCTATTGCTATGTCTTCAGATTTTAACTTATCTTCTACTCCTACAGTATCTAAATTGCTGTTAATTTCAACGTAAAAACTACATTTTTCAATTCCGATAATGTATTTTTCATCTCTAGAAGTTCTATTTGGGTGTATCTCTTTTCTTTAATTAATTAATTTATTTGTATGTGGTGCTGAGAATCGAACCCAGTACCTCATGCATGCTAGGTGAGCGCTCTACCCCTGAGCCACAATCCCAGCCCCTTGGGTGCATCTCTTTTTATAAATAATTTTGACTTCTCTCTTTGTATATTCATGTTCTCCTCTACTATCTTGAACATATGGTGTATATTTATAATATCTCCTTTAATGTCCTTGTCTGCTAATCCCATCATGTATCATTTTTTTTCTCCTCTTATTGGTTATTTTTTGTCCTGGCTAAGGATTATATTTTCTTAATTTTTGCATATATAATTTTTATTGGATGCACAATACTAAGAATTTTACATGATTGAGTATTGAATTTTTCAGATTTGTTATGAATATATTTATCTTGCATGCCTAATCTTTACTAATGGCTATATCACATATTCCTTAAAAAAAGAAAATATTATTTATAGCAAATATAAGTAGACAAATGGATTTTTGAAATTTATTATTTTTTCTAAAAGTTTTAAGAGTAACAGTATTTATCAGCTATAATAAGCACAATGTAGCACAGGAGATCTTTATTTTTGTGGGGGAAGGGGTACCAGGGATTGAACTCAGGGGCACTCAACCACTGAGCTACATCCCCAGCCCTATTTTTTGTATTTTATTTAGAGGCAAGATCTACACTGAGTTGCTTAGTGCCTTACTTTTTGCTGAGGCTGACTTTGAACTCATTATCCTCCTATCTCAGACTCCAGAGCCGCTGGGATTACAGGCATGTGCCACCATACCCGGCAGCATGGGAGATCTTTAGAGATAATCATTATATAACTGATACTTCATACCCACCAAACAAGAACTTTCCATTTCTCCTTCCCACCAGCCCTTGCCAGCCACCAATCTACTTCTATGTGTTTGGCCATTTTAAATAGCCTTGAACACTGTGTTCTAAGAGGGTGGAAGGGCAAAAGGCTCTAGCTTCATCTCTCCAGCTCTTTTCGAAGGTCACTAATCCCATTCAAGAGGGTTCTTCCCTCAACACTCAAACACCTCCTAACATACATATACACACGTACGTGTGTGTGTGTGTATGTGTGTGTGTGTGTGTGTGTGTGTATATATATATATATATATATATATATATATATATATATAATTTAGAACAGAATATGATAGCATTTAAGAGGTGATTGTCTTCAGGGCAGAGCCCTCTTGAGTCAGAGTAATTACCAAGTCTAAGTAACAAAAAAAGAAAAGAAAAAAAGATTGATGAAAAGTGAACAGAGGCTGGGCACAGTGATACATGCCTATAATCCCAATGACTTGGGAGGCTGAAGCAGAAATATCACAAATTTGAGGCCCGTCTCAACAAGTTACCAAGACCCATAAAAATGGACTGGGAGTGTAGCTTAGTGTAAATAGCCCCTGATTCAATTCCCAGTACTGAAGAAAAAAAAAAAAAAAAAAAAAAAACCAGAACCTAAGGGACCTATGGGACACCATCAAGTGGATCAATATATGAATATGGAAGTTTCAGGAGATAAGACAGAAAAGGGGGCAGAGAGGTAATTTGAAGATATTAAAAAAAAAACCTCCCAAGTTTATGAAGCTCAACAAACTCCAAGTAGGATGAATTTAGAGACTCATTCCCAGACTCATTATAATCAAACTGTTGAAAGACAAAAGAAAGAGCACATCTTGAAAGCACTGAGAGAAGTGACTCTACCCAAGAGATTCTTAAGATTATCACCTGATTTCTCATCAGAAACTGGGAGCTACAGGCAGTAGGCTGATAAGTGATAGAAGAAAAAAAACCAAAACTGTCAACCAAGAATTCTATATTCAGCAAAACGGTCCTTTAAAAAGGAAGAAGACTTTAAGGCATTCCCAGATAAACAAAAACTGAATGAGTCTGCACTGCAAGAAATTCTTAAGGAGTCTTGCCAAGGTGAAATGAAAGGACACTAGACAATAACTTAAAGTTGTAAGAAGAAATAAAGATCACAATAAAGGTAAATACATGTGCAATTATAAAATTTATTATTATTTTAACAATGGTTTGTAATGCCATTTTTTTGTTTTCTATACAACTTGAGAGACTAACACATTTAACTAAGTTTAAATTTTGGGGCACATGATGTGTATTAATCTATGACATCAACAACATAGTTTTTGTTACTGAAGTTAAACTAGCATAAATTTAAACTAGAGTGTTACAACATAGGATATTAAATGTAATCCATGGTAACCACAACAAAAACAGATATGGAAGACACACAAAAGAAAATGAAAAAGGAATTTAAAATTTCACTATAAAAAAATCAACTAAGATTTCAGCAAAGGGGCAGGATACATAGTCATCAAACAAAAATCAGTTACATTTTTATATACTGACAGTGAACAACCTAGAAAGAAAATGACCAAAAAAATTCTATTGTCTACAGCACCAAAAGGAAAAAAAAAAAAAAGTCAGGAATTAACTAAACCAAGGAGGTAAACGACTTGTAAAATACAAATTACAAAACATTGTTGAACAAATTTTAAAAGACATAAACGGAAATGTATACAATATTTTATGGACTGGAAGACATAATATTATAAAAATGTCAATACTACACAAAGCAGTCTACAGATTCAATACAGTCCCTACAAAAATCCCCATGATGTTTTTCCCACAGAAATATAAAAACCTACTATAAACTCTACATGGACTCAAGGGATCTTAAATAGTAAAAACAATCTTGATGAAGAGAAAAAAGTTGGAGAACTCTCTCTTTCTGATTTCAAATCATATAGTAATCACAAAAGCACTGTACTATCATAAAGGTAGACAGAGACCAATGGAATACAGAACCCAGAAATAAGCTCTTGAATATATGGTGAAATGATTTTTGATAAGGGTTTCATGACCACCCAGTGAGGAAAGAATAGTCTTTTCAACAAATGGTGACAGGAAAACTGAAAACCCATATGCAAAATAATGAAGCTGGACCTTACTGAACAACATACACAAAAATTAACTCAAAGACCTAAATGTAAGGGTCAAAACTATAAAAATAATCAGGAAACAGAGAAAGCCTTCAAAATATTGGATTTGGCAAAGATTTCTTGGACATGACACCAAAAGCACACTAAGAAAAGAAAAACTGAACTTGATGAAATGTTAAAATGTTGTACATCAAAAGATAATATCTACAGAGTAAAAAAAAAAAAAAAAAAAAAAGCAGTCCACAGAAAAGGAGACAATATTTGCAAATTATATATCTGACAAGGGATTAATATTCAGAATATAAAGAGAACTCAACAACAAGAACCACAACATAAAGCAAACAGCTTGATTCATAAATGGGCAAAGGACTTGAAAAGACATTTCTCCAAAAAAGATAAAACAAATATTCAAAAACACTTGAAAAGGTGCACATCATCATTAATCATTAGGGAAATGCAAATCGAAACTTCCGTGACATACCACCTCACACCCTATTATAATTGCCCATTCAAACCCAAACAAGCAAACAGAAAATCACAGGTTTTGGTGAGGATATCAAGAAACTGGACCGTTATGCACTATTGGTTGGGATGTAAAATGGTATACAACCACTATGGAAAACTGTATAGTGGTCACTCAGAAAATTAGAAACAGAGTTACCCTATAATCTAACAATTCCATTTCTTGATATATTTCCAAAAGAATTGAAAACAGGATATCAAAGAGATATCCATACACCCATGTTCATAGCAGCATTATTTGCAACACCTAAAACACGGAAGCAACTCATGTATCCATCAACAGCTAAATGGGTATCCATCAACAGTTGAATGGATAAGCAAAATGTGATAAATACATATAATATGTTGAGAGCCACAGCCGAGTTGGGATGGCGCCTGGCATTTTGCCATAAGGAGTGGTTGAGAGGTGATGCCAGCGAGCCATTAAGATGATGATAATTAAGTTAGCTGTGTATAATTGCTGTGACTGGATGATGCTGGATTGAAACAGGCTGTGTATTCAGTTGTATACAGACCCCTGCTGTCCGGCAATAGGGCGGCTACTGCTGCCTTGGGTGCCCGCTACTTTTGAGTTCTCACACAGAGTTCCCGTTGAGTTCTCACAAACCCCAGTTGAGGGCTGGGAGAGTTCCCGGGGAGCGCGAGTGGAGTGCCGGTGAGAGTTCAGGCAATAAAGTAGTTCCTGTTTGAACCTACAAGTGCCTTGTGGCGGCTCGGTTATTTGTGCCCAGCAGAATGAGGCATTTGGTGGCCCGTACGGGGAACGCCTGCAGGTTGGGGATAAGTGAAATTGCTCGCCCCTGAGGGGGGGGCGAGAGAATGGGTGACCATTTCAATAAAACAATGTGTCTTGTTTTGATTTGTTACGTTTCTGTTTCAAGCTGCCTGCCCCTAGAAATAAACAGGATGCTAGAAAAGTTGTTCGGCCCTGAGGAAGAGATAAAGATAGACCACGAATATACATTTCAAGAAAATAGGAAAATTGATACAATGCATTTTTGTTCCCTTTTTGTTTCATTCTGTTTCGGTTTTGTTTTGTGTTATCTTGTTGGGTTGCGTTATCTTTATAGTAGAAATATGGGATCAGAAATTAGTAAAAAACAAACCGAAAGAGTGTTAAGTAAATGGTTAGAGGAAGGAGGCTGGCCCAGTAAAACCAAGAACAGTTAGGGCATACGTTGATACAATACAAAAATGTAGCCCATGGCTTTTAAAGGAGGAGTTGTTGAATATATCACAATGGGACCATCATGGTGAAGATTTAAGGGACAGGGAAAAGAAAAACCCAGGAACTCTGCCAGTTGGCACATTGCCATTGTGGATGATGAAATGATTTTGTTTGCCTAGTCCAAAGCTTTCAGTTCAGACTATGGTAGAAGACATGTTAGATCAAGTAAAAGAGAAGGTCTCTCGAGCTAGTAAGACAGAGGAAGAAAATTTAAAGGAGGAAGGGCTATCAGGGGAGAAGTTACAACAGGAGGCTACTACTAACACCTTTCTATCACCACAGGGCGTAAGTGTCCAACCAACAGCTCCACCTATGGAGACAACATATGCTGGGTGGCCCCCACCCCCCATAGTTGATAGATGGGATCCTGAGACAGGACCTCAAAGATTAGCATGCTCTGTATTTGAGATGGCAGGAGGGCAGCGAATTCACCATGCTCTAGATTTCAAAACAGTGAAGCAGCTGAAAGAGGCTGTAACAACCTATGGTCCTCAAGCACCCTTCACTGTAAGTATGGTTGAATCCATTACCAACTTGGACATGACGCCAGCAGATTGGGCTAGTATGTGCAAAGCTGTGCTAAATGGAGGACAATATCTGTTATGGAAGGTTGCCAATCAGGAATTTTGCACAGAGACGGCTAGGCGAAATGCAGCAGCCGGTTATCATCAGAGAAATCTAGATGTTGTTAGGAAACGGTCAGCAGCAACAAATTGGATATGATCCTGCCATATACTCACAAATTGCTGCAGATGCGGTTAGGGCATGGAAGACTTTACAAGGACTTGGAGATTTACAAGGTCAATTATCTAAGGTAATACAAGGAGCTAATGAACCTTACGCTGAATTTGTAGATAGGCTTATTCAAATAGCTACCAGAGTTTTTGGGGATACAGAACAAGCAATGCCATTAATTAAACAGCTAGCCTATGAACAAGCAAATAGATGGTGCAGGGAGGCCATTAGACCATGGAAACATGGAGATTTAAACACATATATTAAATTATGTAGAGACATTAATGAACAAGGGTAAGTCTTGGCAGCTGCAGTACAACAGGCTTTAGGTGCCAGGCCAAAAACATGCTACAATTGTGGACAAACAGGACATTTTAGAAGGAGCTGCTCCATAGGAGGAGGGTTTAACAAAACTGGATATGATCAAAGGGGTAGAGTACCAGGTATTTGCCCACGATGCCATAGAGGGAGACATTGGGCTAATGAATGCAGTTCTCAAACCACCATAGAGGGTACCCCGTTATCAAAAAACGGACAAGGACCAGGTGTTTACCCACGATATTGTGAAGAAAAGCATCGGGCTCCATTGCCAAAAAACGGACAGGGGGGCTCAATGCTCCGGGGCCCACGACCACAAATATACGGGGCACTGGAGGAACCCAGCAACACCATCAGGATAGTGCCCAGGACACATTATCCATTAGATCCCTCATTAGACAAACCAGAGGGAGTGCAGGATTGGACATCTGTGCCTCCACCAGAGCAGTACTAACTCCAGAGATGGGAGTTCAGATCATTCCCACAGGTGTAAAAGAACCTCTTCCCTGAGGAACAGTAGGCTTATTATTAGGACGCAGTTCTTCTACTCTAAAAGGACTTATGAGAAGTCCTGGGGTAATTGATCCTGATTATGAAGGTGAAATAAAAATTATAGCCAGTTCTCCAAGGGGTATATCAGTAATTTCACCAGGAGATAGAATAGCACAGTTATTAATAATACCCAGCCTACATGACAAATTTTCTAGCTGTACTATAGAAAGAGCTTCCAGGGGATAGGCTCCACAGGTGTAGATTGGACTATGCTTTCTTTAAATTTAGATTCTCGCCCAATGCTAAAACTAAATATTCAAGGACATGAATTTAATGGGCTACTGGATACAGGTGCAGAACTTAGCATCATCTCTCGTTAAGAATGGCCAAAACATTGGCTGTTACAACAAGCCACTCAAACACTTCAAGGCCTAGGAGTGGCAACTGATCCCCATAGAAGTGCAATGGTATTAGATTGGAAGGATCCTGAAGGATGTGAATGAACTATACAGCCATATGTATTGGATCATCTTCCTATAAATTTATGGGGACAAGATGTCCTAGATCAATTAGGTTTGACATTAACAAATAACATCAATCCAAATGCGCCCACTAATATGGCTAGACAAGGTTTTAGGGAAAAAAAAAAGGATTAGGAGAAAAAGGACAAAGTATAGTGGCACCAATACAAATAGATCAAGAAATAGACATGGATTGGATTTTCAGGAGGGGTCACTGAGACAATACAAATTACTTAGAAATCAGAAAGACCAGTATGGGTTTCTCAGTGGCCCCTGACTAAAGAAAAGATACAAGCAGCCCATGACCTGGTCAAACAACAATTAGCGGAGTGACATATACAACCTTCTGTATCTCCCCATAATATTCCCATTTTTATCATTAAGAAGAAATCTGGTAAATGGAGATTATTGCAAGATTTAAGAGCCATTAATAATGAGATGGTTATTATGGGACCTGCTCAATCGGGGATTCCCCAATTTTCTGCTTTGCCAAAAACCTGGTATGTTTTAGTTATAGATAATAAACATTGTTTTTTTTTTTTTTCAATTCCAATTCATTTACTATCCCTGCGCTGAATCATGAAGGTCCCGATCAGAGATATGAATGGAAAGTACTCCCTCGAGGGATGGCTAACAGCCCAACTATGTGTCAAATTTATATTAACAAAGCAATCCAGCCACTTAGAAATCAAAATCCTGAACTACAAATATTTCACTATATGGATGATGTATTATTAGCACACAAAGATAAAAACACATTGCTAAAATGTTATGCCACACTTACAAATTTATTAAAAAATTATAATCTAGAGATAGCAATAAAGTACAATTAAATTTTCCAATTAATTATTTAGGAGTTCTATTATCCTCAACCATGGTCCATCCACCAAAATTTCAAATATGAGTAGATCAACTCAAATCACTTAACGACTTTCAAAAGTTATTAGGAGACATAAATTGGATAAGGCCTTATCTAGGCATACCAACAGAAGAGTTGGGACCTTTATTTGATATCCTAAAAGGTCCATCAGATCCAAATTCACCCCGCATGTTAATGCCTGAAGCAAGAAAGACATTAAAAATCATTGAAACATATATGGAAAATATGCATTTGGATAGAACTGATATAAGTTTTCCTTTCTTATTTATTGTACTACCAACAAAAAATATTCCTACAGGAGTATTTTGGCAAGAAGGTCCATTATTATGGTACATTTATCTTATTCTCCTAACACTATTCTTACTAGGTATCCTGAGGCTGTAGGACAATTAATACTCAAAGGAATAAAAGCAGCAAAGGGAGTGTTTGGAATTTCTCCCAATAAAATTATTACTCCATATACAATGGATCAAATTGATGAGTTAGCTAATGAGTTAAATACTTGGGCAATAATCATGTGTAAATCTAATGTTTCATTTGATAACCACTTACCAACTAATCCTTTGTTGTCTTTTTGGTCTAAGCATCCTGTAGTTTTTCCAAAAATGACAAGAAAAACACCTATCATGAATGCTCCAAATATATTCACTGCTGGGTCAAATAATGGTACAGAAGCAGAAGTTACCCCTGATCAAACCTTCACATTTTTACTACCCAAAAAATCAGCTCAAAAGTTGGAGCTTAATGCAGTATTACAAGCTTTTATGATGTTTAAAGATTCTGTATTTATTTTCCGATAGTCAGTATATAGTTAATGCTATAGTATCCCTTGAAGATGCTGGTAGGATTTCCCCTTCATCTCCTGTTTTCTCTTTGTTTTCCACTATACAAAGTCTAATCTGGGACAGAAAAGATCCATTCTTTATAGGACATATCAGGGCACATACAAGATTGCCTGGAGCCCTTAGTTTGGGTAATGATTTAGCAGATAAAACTACACATGACATACATATATTTTCTACGCTAGAAGAAGCTACAAATTTTCATAAATCCTTCCATGTCAATGCAAATACTTTTAAAAAGCATTTTAAAATAACTAAGGAACAAGCTAGACAAATAATAAAACAATGTCAAAATTGTGTGACCTTTTTACCACAAGTTAATCTTGGAGTCAATCCTAGAGGATTGATACCTAACCATATTTGGCAGATGAACGTCACACATTTGCCAGAATTTGGAAAATTAAAATATTTGCATGTTACAGTTGATACTTCTTCCGGATTTTTGATGGGCTCCGTTCATGCCAGAGAAAAAACTAAAGATATTATAGCTCATTGCTTACAAAATTTTGCCACTGTGGGCATTCCAAAACAGTTAAAAACAGATAATGGGCCTGGCTATACTTCTACCTCTTTTAAACAATTTTGCTCATCATTTGGCATTATTTATATAACAGGAATCCCATACAATCCACAGGGACAAGGCATAGTTGAAAGAGCTCATCAAACTATTAAAACGTACTTATTAAAGCAAAAAGAGGGAATTGGAAAGGGGTATATATCCCCCAAAGATAAACTTAAAATAACCCTTTTTACTCTATTTTAAATTTGGATTCATCAGGGCTTAGTGCTGCAGAAAGGAACATGTGTCCAAAAAATGTACATAAGCCCAAGGTACTTTGGAAGGATATTCTAACAGGACAATGGAAAGGTCCTGACCCAGTGAATGTCTGGAGTTGGAGGTCTGTTTGTGTGTTTCCACAGGGAGAAGAGCAGCCAATTTGGATTCCAGAGAGATTAACTAAAGCAATTTCTACAGACCAAAAAGAAGATGATTTGGCTCAAATCCATAACAGCTGATATCCAGAACTCCAGTTCGGCTATCCTTACATCTGCGACAGTGGTTCTCCCACACCTGGAGGCTAATGAATAATGAACACCATTAAGGCCTATTTCAAATGTAAAAAACCTTGAGGCTTACTTGTGGGAATACCTTCAAACCTATATGCAAGTTACAGGAAGAAGGATGGGATATCAAAAGAAGAATCAAACCCAGGTGGTAACCAGGATGCCTTTTCCAATATCTATTTTATCATTGTCCTTTCCCACATCATGAAGTTCTATTTTGTTTTTTGAGCTCATACAGACCTAGGTTAATGTTTTTCTTATCAGTTCTATTTTTTGACTGTGGAGTTTTTGAGCATTGCAATGGGGATTTCACCTGTGAAAAGCTACAAGGCCTTTACTATTGATATATGTTGTATGTATTGTATTATGTGTGCACACTTGTGTTTTGTGTTGTATGTCTGTATGTGCGTATGTCCATATATCATATATGAAGAGCGCTCATGAAAAAATGGATCCAATTTTTTTTTTATTATTCACGTGATTTAAATGGTTTAATTTAAACTGGGTAAACAGCTGTTAAGGATTGTTTTAAAATGTGAACAAAAAAGGTTAACAGATCTGTTTGTTTACTTTCACCTTTCCTTTTCATTATATCTAATTCTATTCAGGATACTAAATTGTTTAGAAAATTGCTTTTTTTTTTTTTCAGTGCCTGCTGGAATGTTACATAATTTTTTTTTAGCCATCATTGCCAGAATTCCTATCTTCATCTCAGTGCCAGTGAAGACAAAGATAAAACCAAACTACAGCTTCTGCGATAGCTATCACAACAAACTGTATAAACTGATATATCAATGAATAATGTAACTCAACAAGTGATGCTCAATCAAGAAGTCGATTTACTTTGGGAGGAAATGGACATATTAATAGATTCCTCTGCTTTGAACTGCTTGCAGAACTTGCCTGGACTATGTATCACGTGTATGCATTGTGAACTATCTGTTGGTGCAGTGAATTGTGGTAATGCTGGGGTATCTTTGCTGATGGTGTCATCGGTGGTACAATTTTTCCAAAAGGAGCCGTCAATTGGCTTGGTGTTGTGGCATTTTGTATCCTCCTCCCTTCTGCTTGTGATAGTCGTTCAGCTAATATTTGGGGGCCAACAGAGGTGAGGCAAAGAACCTCACCCCCCCACTGGTGCAAAGGCCTATCCACAAGTATGGCTGTATGCTGGGCCGGTAGTCAATGAGGGGTAAGATCCAATTGCAAAGGTACCAACCTAAGACAGGAGGCTGACGCCTTGAGGTCAGCTCATCCGATGTCGGGTGAGGACCATATGTAGTATTGGACAACCTAAGACAGGCACGGTCCCTAAGCCACATGCTTGTTGTTTAAACAGAAGGGGGAGATGTTGAGAGCCACAGCTGAGTCGGGATGGTGCCTGGGATTTTGCCAGAAGGAGTGGTTGAGAGGTGATGCCAGCAAGCCATTAAGATGATGATAATTAAGCTGTGTATAATTTCTGTGACTGGATGATGCTGGATTGAAACAGGCTGTGTATTCAGTTGTATGTAGACCCCTGCTGTCCAGCAATAGGGCGGCTCTTGCTGCCTCGGGCTCCCGCTACTTTTGAGTTCTCGCAGAGCTCCCGTTGAGTTCTCACGGAGTTCCAATTGAGTTCTCGTGGAGCCCGGTTGAGGGCTGGGAGAGTTCCCGGGGAACTCGAGTGGAGTGCCGGTGAGAGTTTGGGCAATAAAGTAGTTCCTGTTTGAACCTACAAGTGCCTCATGGTGGCTCGGTTATTTGTGCCCAGCCAGACTGCGGCAATAATAGACTATTATTATTCAACCTTTAAAAGGAAGAATATTCTGGCATATGCTACAAAATGGATGAATTTTAAGGACTCTTATAATTTAAGGATTCTTATAAGTGAAATAACAATGTCAAAAAAAATACTCTATGACTTATAATTCCACTTATATGAAGTACTTAGAATAGACAAAACCATGGAAAGAGACAGAAGAATGGTGGTTGCCAGGTGAAGCAGGAAGTTACTGGGCAGTTATTTTTAATCGTTACAAAGTTTCACAGATGTATGGCATCATGAATGGACTGAATACTTAAAAATGGTTAAGATAATAAAATTTGTTATGTGTATTTTTTATCAAAATACAAAATTAGAAGAACCACAAAAAATAGTTAAGTTGAAAATAATCTTAGAAACCCTAACTACTAATTACTTTGCTAATGAACAAAAAAAAATTAATATTTAGAGTTTAATGACTTGTTCAAAGTCACATAATTAGCTTTGGTTGACTAACATGTGAACTCAACTCTTCTGAATACCAAGGCTATGCTTTCCCTATTGATCTACCTGCAACATCAAAAGAAATACATAAATATACTTAAGTAATGCTTTTATATTGCCACACATAGTACTGCAATATACTTTACCCTAAAATGTTACAAAAGAAATACTGAATTGTTGGACTTTTTCCTTACCAAATGTCAAGTAACATTTATTGCTTTTAAAACAAAAGTCTGTAGCTTGCTTATATATATAAACTGAGAAAGTTTTTCATACAGTTTCATCCTACTTGAAATATTTTCTATATTTATTGATTTGAGAATGTTATCATGCTGAAAATAAATATTAAGTAATGCCTGGTCTATAGCTAAATTTACAGTAAGTATACAAAAAGGCCACTAGTATAATAAAAATATTAAGAAAAACTCTTATAATGTCATTAATCTTAACAGTATAACATTACTATAAGGTAAAATATCATTAAGATAAAGACGGTTTAATCACTGTACAAATGGAGTTTATTGATCTATCATAAAATGAGTTTACTGACAAAACAGCTTAAAGTATTATTTGCAGTTATACAAGTGTGCTTTGAAAATATTATACTAAGTATAATTTCTAAGAGTTTAATTAGACTATCAAGAAGTTACTGAACATGTGTTGAATTTTTTAGATATTTTAACTGCTAACAGCAAAGCAGGTGTGTATTATTTTTGACTCATAATTGATTTTTGTTTTTGAGAGAACTATTAATGATCAATGTCATTACAGAATCCTTTCTGAAATAGCAAATGGAGATTTAGCCACCTGATTAGCACTTCAAGTATTATGCCAGTCATTTCCTCAGATATCATATACAACAGGTTTTCAAAAAATGAAACGCTTAAAGATGAGAAAAACATTACATAAGGACAAGTTAATCTTATCAATCTTACCTAATTACATGTTTCCTCCCCAGAAGCTAAAAGCTTAGAGAAAATTTCATTACTTTTGTTAAGGGAAGTAATAGAGTGTCATGAAGAAGAACATGGACCTATAGATCCCAGAAGATAAAGGTTCAAATCCTGACTCTATCACTCTTGGCTGTGTTTACCTTTGGACATATTTTCCTTATTTGTAAAACATGAATTATACCTACTTTGTAAATTAAATGTAAGGATTAAATGAAATAACATGGAAAACAAAGTACGCAGTCATGAAAGACAAGACTGGGGAACTACTGTCAGAGATTGGAAGAGGCTAAGAGGATATGAATGTAGTAACTAAGTAACAAGAGATCTAGGACAGGGCATTAATGGAAAAACTGGTGAAATTCTCATAGTCTGTAGTTTAATAAGCCAATATTGTTTCTTTAGTTTTGATTACCGTTTCTTGGTTATATAAGATGTTAACATTAAGAAAAAAAAAGTCATAGACTTTATCCTTCTCTTCCAATCTATGTATATCTTTCTTAATAGCAAACTGAGTGAATATTATATTTTTCCCAAAACAATTCTATTGGATAGAAAATGACTGTATGAACACTACATTTGGAAAAACAAAAACATTATTTGAAGTTTAAGAAAACCCCATCATAGTCAATTAAAACAAAGTGTTTTAAATTATCTCCTGGTTTATTTTCAAACTGGTCATACACACTCTAAAACACAAGGAGCATATTCAAAGAAAAATTCTGCCCTATTTTTAAAACAAATTTTATTTTAATGATACTGTCAAACTGGAAACAAGTCAGTATTTGATTTTTAAAATAAAAAATTTTATGCTGACCTAGAAAAATCTGACTAATCTACGGTTATAAGGAAGAAAAAACATCAGTGTGAAGTTCTCTATAGGTTTATTTCCCTATATCTTATTTTTAATTACAACTGAAACATAAATCAGAGAAGTTTTAAAAATGTGTCTTAAGCTACAATTTTGATACAGGCAAAAATTTTAGAAGTACTTTCTAATATCATTTAAAAGGAAATTTTATGTATTTATTCATAATAAATTTATTATTTTATTCATCAGTCTCAGTCTACAAATCAGATAGATACTTTTCAAATTCAATTCAGGTTAGACCAAAGCTAAACAAAACATGCCTCATTAACATACTAAAGCTATCAAGATTCTCATCTCTTCTACAACTTAATTTTATTATCTTTCATAATTCAAATGTATGAGCATTCTAAAGTCCATACTAATTTAAATGTGAAATGCATGATAGTATAAAAGATGCAGTTTTTTTTAAAATCGCCAGATTTTACCTTATAAAAAGCAAACTTTATAAAGTTTTAAAAATGCCTTGTAAGATTACAAGCTAACAAAGATACCTTATACTAGTCTATTAAGAAACCAAATATATATCAGTTTAGGCATAAAATAAGCTGCTTTTATGATATAAATTATGATATAAAATAAGCTTTTTTCCAGCTGGGCCTGATAGTGCACACCTGTGGTCTCAGCTGTACTTGTGAGGCTAACGTGGGAGTTCAAGGCCAGCTTACACAACACAGAAAGACCTTGTCTCAATAAAGAAACAAAACAAAAAGAGACTGTTTTTAAAATGGAATAGCACTTTACAAGATGAAGATTATAGAAACTTACTTAAAAAAAATTACTTGGAAACTCGCAAAAAAAACCAAAAAACAAAAACGAAAACAAACAAAACTAAGATACCCACCCCTGCTGATTTTAATGCTCCAAACAGAGAAATTCCTTTACATTGAATATGGCACACTTTTACAATATGATTTTTGTCCCCTTCAGCTGAGATTCCTAAGAAACATGGTAAACATTTTATACTTTCTAAGCTCAAATTTTATTTTCTTCTATTTCAAGTTTTGAATACTTATTATTTCAGTAATCACAAACAAGTAAACTCAACTCTCAATATCCACCAGGGATGAGTTCAGTACCACCCCCCACCAAAGGATACCAAAATATGTGGATGCTGAAGTGCCTTACATAAAGTGGCACAGCATATGACATAACCTACACATACCCACCTATAACTGTAAATCATTTCAAGATTACTTATAATATCGACTACAATGTAAATGCTATGTTAATAGTTGTTATACTATAGCTATTTAGGGAATAATCATATGAAAATTAAGTTTGTACAAATTTTTTTGAGAATGTTTTTGACTTAAGGTTGGTTGAATCTGCCAAAGCAGAACTCATAGATATATAGGGCCAACTATATAAATGATTCAATTTAAATCTCACAGAGTAACGCAATTCCAACTTTACCCACTAATGTAGTTATAAATGGTAATATAATTGCAATTCTTTTCATTTTAAAAACTCTTGTAAACCAATTATTTTATATTAGGTCAGATATTAAAAGCATATAATCATTAATACCAAAATATTACCAGCTTCAAAATCTGCTAGAAAAGGTAAAATATAATTAATTTATATGAATACATTTTTAGAGCAGGAACAAGCCTGACCTTTATCATATAAACTTTTTTGTTTTTTTGAAAATATAAGCAAAATTAAGAGTTATAGTCAGAAATAAACCCATGACATGTAACTGCTAGTATTAGGTCTTACTTTTAAAACCAATTATTCCAGAAAACTAATATCTCCTCTAAAAAATTATATAGATATTTCACTTCAAAGATGCTAGGTTTGGTGTAGATATATACATTTCTTAACATACATATTCAAATTTTGAGTTAGTTTTTATATGACAACCCTTACTGAAAACTAAAATCAGCTATCATTTCACACATAATTACACAGTACAGTAAGATATCACGATTCAATATTCTAGGCCAAGAGCAAACTTTCCTCAAGAGCCAGATTTTAGGCATGTGAAGTCTACAGACACTATTGCAACTAATGAACTCTTCCACAATAATGCTAAGGTAGCCATAGATGGTATGTAATAAAGGGGTGTGGCTATGAGCCATTAAAACATTATTTACAAAATAGGTGGCCAGGGCTAATTTCTACTATAGGCAAAAAAAAATTGATTTTCAATACATAACACTTTCAGTGAACATAAAATCATGTTTCACTTCCATCTGATAGTTGTTACAAGTATTTAAATGATAAAGGGACCATGAAATTTTTTTCTGAGCTCAGAATCTCCAGTTAGACTAGGAAATTAAAATGCTAATAAAACATTAAAATATAAAGGGTACAATAATATTTTATTAAGTAATCTTACCTTAATCAAATGAAAGAATCTAAACTCTAATATATTTCTGGCTTCAATTCAAAATATAGTTGAATCAAAATTTGTTTCTTGTTAAATTCCTAGAGAAACAAAATTGGAAACTTTTAAGTCAGGTTCCAGTTGCAGATAAAATGGAGTAATCACACTCCAACCTGCCTCTCCAAGTGCACATAGCTACAAAACCTGGATAGAATGCCTGGAACAGCTACTTAAGAACTCTAAAAAGTAAACAGTAGCAGGCAGATTGTATAAGAGCATCAGAATTTAAAGTACCACTGATGCAATGATAGGTTACCATTTTGATCCCCTCTGGTATCATCCAGCCTGAACTAGAGCAGTCCAAATGGAAAGCTTCAGGGGAGGCCCTCTAGCTGTGACTAGAAGAGAGGGAAAATAGTCTTCTAACATTCACAAGAAAATGTGGAAATCTTTTTTCTTTCCCTTTTCTTTCCATTCTCTCAGCCCAGCCATGTGTGGCAGCTGCAGCAACAGTAGCAATGGAGTCCTAAAACTCTGAGGGAGAACTTGCAGTCAGAACCTAACTGGGTGGACTGCCTACTAAAACAAATACATCAACATTCTGCATTGGATTTAAAACAAGATCCAAAATCTCATATTATGTAGTTAAATATTCAGGATATAATCCAAAATTACTAGAAAAAAAAAAAAACAGGAAAATTTCAACTTGTCTGGGGAAAAATGCCAACACCAAGAACAGATGTTGGAATTGTTGATGAAGATATTAAAGTAATTATCACAAAGTGCTTCAACAAGCAAGAACATTCTTGAAACAAGTAGAAAGATAGGAAGGCTCAGCAAAGAAACAGAAAATATAAAAAAGAATCTAATGGAAATCTTGGAAATTGAAAAATATCAATAACCAAAATAAAAAGTTTATTAAATAAACTCAACAGAATAGAGATGACAGAAGAAAAAAAAAATCAGGGAATTTACTACTGATAGAAGTTATCCAACCTGAACAACAGAGAGAAGAGATTCGGGGGGAAAATGAAGAGTTTTTTTGAACTTGTTACACTCAAATGCTAGCAAGGAAAAAGAAAGCTTATATAAGTAAAAACATTTTTAACAAAATGTATAAAAAATTCAATGTAAAATGAATATAACATGTATATCATAAGGTATGTAATACTGTCTACCCTCTCTCTATATATAGGTTCTGCATGATAGATTCAACCAGTGGATAAAATGTAAGTAAAGTAGTATTTAGTGGATAATTTATGGCATTAAAAATATTTTTATTAGAAAACTAATGGCAAAATTAATAATCTACACTTCTACTTTAAAAACAAGAAAAAGAGGAGCAACTTAAACACCAGCAAACAGAAGGAATGAAATAGAAGAAATCAAAGAAATTAAAAAGTGTAAAATAATACAGAAAAATCAATAAAACAAAATCTGGCTCATTAAAAAAAAAAAAAATCAACACCAGTCTTCCTTGCAAGACTGACAAAAACAAAACGAGGAAATCTTATTGCAAACCCCACAAACATTTAAATGATAATAAGGGTATACTATGAACAATTCTATGCACACAAATTTAACAACTTAGATTAAATGAATCAATTCCCTGAAATCACAAAGTACCAATACTCATTCAGGATATAAGCTGCATAATTTCATAACTATTGACTAAATGGAATCTGCATAGTTTCATAATTATTGAATAAATGGATTCTATAGGTAAAAACCTTTTTTAAAAAAAATGGAAACAACCAGGTGCATGTGGTTTCATTTAACTGTCCAAATATTTTAAAAAGAAGTAACACCAGACTGATAAGATTGGTATGGAAGAAAGACAACTATTTGCAAATGATATTATACAGAAAATTTCAAGGAATACAAATATACACACAACCTACTAGAACTAATAAATAACTTTATTAAGGTCAAAGAATATAAGGTCAACATCAACCACATTTCTACACATTAGCAATTGGAACCCCAAATTTCAAAATTATACCATTCAAAATAGCTCTATAAAAATGAACACTTAGATGTATAAATATAATAATACATACACATGATCTACATGCTAAAAACTACAAAATCTTGATGAAATAAGTCAAAGAATACCAAATATATAGAAGGAAATACTGTGTTTATTAGACTGGAAAACTCAATTCAGTAAAAAGAAGTTAATTTTCCCCAAACTGGTCTACAGATGTAATACAACTACAATCTAAATTCCAGATTTTTTTGTAGTTATATTAGAAGCTGATTTTAAAGTTAATATAAAAAAGCAAAAGACCTAGAGTAACCAAAACCATTTAAAAGAAAATAAAATTGAAGAAATTATACTATTTAATTTTAAGGACTTCAGCTCACTTACCAAGACAATGTGGTATTGGTAATGGTAAAGACATACCAATCAATGAAATAGAGTAGAATGTCCACAAACAGATATCCATAAACATGGCCAACTGACTTTGTTTTGTTTTGGTACCAGAAGACTGAACTCAGAGGTACTTGACCACTGGGCCACATCCCCAGCTCTATTTTGTATTTTATTTAGAGACAAGGTCTCACTGAGTTGTTTAGTGCCTCGCTTTTGCTGAGGCTGGCTTTGAACTAGCAATCCTCCTACCTCAGCCTCCTGAACTGCTGAGATTACAAGCCTGTGACACTGTGCCTGGCCCAAATGAATTTTGATAAAGGTGCAAGGGACAGTCTTTTGACAAATGGTGTTGGAACAACTGAGTATCTAAATGCAAAGAGAAAAGGAAAACTTGACCTAAACTTCTCACATTATACAAAAGTTAACTCAAAATGAATCATAAATCAAAATGTAAAATATGAAACACACACAAAGAGATGACAAAATCCTTGTGATCTGGAACTAGGCATAAACCACAATCCATATAATAAAAAGTAATAAGTTGACTTTACTAAAATTAAAAACTTTTGCTTTGGCATGATATCTTTATGATAAATAAACTGCAGACAGGGAGGTAATATTTGTAAATCACATGTAAAATAAAGAACCTGCCAGAATATATTAACTCTCAAAACTCCAAAGTAAGAAAAAAATTTAAGTATGAGCAAAAGCTCATGGATTAGAATAACTAAATTTTAAATAAAATACCAAAAACCTGGCAATACCAAAGGCTACCAAGGATGCAGAGCAATAGAAACTATCATTCATTTCTAGTGAGAATGAAAAATGGCACAACTCCTTTCAAAAACAGTTTGGCACTTTCTTATAAAGTTAAAGTACACACTTACTCTATTACCCAGCAACTGAATTTCTAGCTATTTACTCAAGAGAACTAATAACTTATATTCACCAAAAAATCTGTACATGAATTCTTTTTTTTTTTAGAGAGAGAGAGAGAGAGAGAATTTTTTTTAATATTTATCTTTTAGTTACCGGTGGACACAACATCCTTGTTGGTATGTGCTGCTGAGGATCGAACCCAGGCCGCACACATGCATGCCAGTCGAGTGCACTACCGCTTGAGCCACATCCCCAGCCCATGTACATGAATTCTTAATGATGCTTTATTCATAATCATCAAAAACTAGAAGCAGTCCAAATGTTCTTCAATGTGTGAATAAATAAACTGTGGTATACTGATACAACAGAACCTCATACAGGAATAAAAAGAAATGAACTATTTGATTCCTGAAACATGGATAAATCTTAAATGTATTTTGCTAAGTGAAGGAAAACCAAGATATGATTACATTCGTATGACACTCTATAGGAAAAGAAATGAGATTAGTGGTTGTCAGGGGTTGGAAGAGAGAGGAGCAACTGACTACAAAGAGGATATGCTGGGGAAATTTTAGTGTGATGAAATTTGTATGGTCTGTGTATGACCCTATGCATTTGTCAAAACACATAACTATGTAACAAAAAGACAGAAGTTTAATAAATGCAAATTTTTTAAAAAATCAATTTACCAAAAAAAAAAAAAAAGTCAACTAAGATGTTGGTGGAGTTTCAAAACAAACTGCAGTCTGTGACAAATGAATTTTAACTATATTATAAATTAAAACCTCACTGAAGAGGTTAGGGCACATTTATTTCACGTTGTTAAAGATTCTGATTTGCTTTACTAGAATGGAACAAATAAGTAAATGGATGATGGAAACTGAGTTTCTCACTTTTCAAGAGGAAAGTTACAGATAATCAAGATGGAGAAGCCTAGAATGAATGCTTTGGTACTGGGTTTCAAATCACACACATGAATTTGGGTGGAAACAAACAATTATACATGTGTATAGATATATAGGCTAGCATACTACACACCTGTACCTCCTAGCTGTGTCTCCTGAGAAGGTCTAGAAACAGTGATATTTCAATAGCAATAAGCCTACCCAGCATCCAGAAACTGGTTTCTTAACACAATTCTCCGATACAAGGAATCTGTATATCTTTGGGGAAATGGTCATTCTAGTAGTTTTAGCATTAAGAAAATATACAACAGTCTGTATTATTTTGTAGTGCCAGAAATCAAGTAAGTATGAAAAAAAGAACATTTGACATTTGAATGTGAGAGAGAAACTAACACTAGAACAATTTTAACAAAATAAGCAACATACTCATTGACTTATGATGAGCGTTACATACCCACAAAATCAACATACGTTAAAAATATCCTAGGTTAAAATGCATTTAATACAAGTAACTTACTGAACATTCGAGCTGATCTTAGCCTACCTTAAATGTGCTCAGAACACTTAGATTAGCATTCAACTGGGCAACTTCTTCTAACACAAAACCTATTTTATTTTTAAAATAAATATATATGTATAATACGTGTGTGTATTTAGCTGTAGATAGGTGCCGCAGTCTGGCTGGGCACAATCAGGAGCCACTTGTCAAAAGAAACTAACTTTATTTTTAGAACCACACACGCCAAACAAAACAGCCTCTCAGGAAAAACCCTCAGAGCCTCAACTGCCACCACCGGCTTTCCACAAGCCTCTCTCTCCCACACAAGCTTCTCTCCACCTCCCCCAATCCTCCTGCTCTTGAGGCCAATTGGCTGGGTCACGTGGGCGGAGCCAAAAAAGTCCCCCAATGAGCAGCTCCGTGGTCTGAAAGGGCAGGGAAACAGCCCAATGAGCATCCCCGCAGAGGAGCCAATCAGCTAGATGTTGCTGGGGCCGCTGTGAGCCAATCATCAGCCGGCAGCTGGAAGTTTGCTGGGGCCCCTTCGGCTGTGGCTCTCAACAGATAGGCACAACATTTTATTTATTTATTTATTTATTTATTTAATGTGGTGCTGAGGATCAAACCCAGTGCCTTACACATGCGAGGCAAGCACTCTTACCACTGAGCCACAGCCCCAAAAACCTATTTAATAATGAAGTATTGAGTACCTCATATATATTTTGTTGCATGCATATACTGAAAATGGAAAAGCAGAAAAGTTGTATAGGTATACATCTGCACCATAATAAAGTTGAAGAATTTGTAAGTCAAACCATCATAAATGGGATACTCTGTATTAGAATAAAATAAACCAATGTAATGAGTACATGTAGTGACATAGTGATTAAATAAATAAATGGAAGAGAAGGAACAAAAGTTTCCTTATAGGATTCCTAATAAGGTATATAGATACATTCTACCCATAATATAAAACTTAATATCCTACCTCTTAAACGTGGGCTGAAATCAGAAACTCATTTCCAAAGAATAGAATACAGAAAGACAAATTTGCAGAGGAGAAACCAGGCAAATACTATCTTACCAAGTGATGTTGTCATCACATATTCCCTGAAAAGATGGGAGGAGAAGTACACTTTATTTCTCTGCTATTATTCTTTAAAATCCATAACTGGAGTGTAAATATAAGAAAAACAAATGCAAATTGCAGAACATTTTACAAAATACTTGACTTATACTCAAAACTATCAAGGTCATGAAAAACAAGGAAAGACTGAGAAACTGTTGGCAACTAAGGAGATAAGACAAATGCAGTGTGGAATCCTGGCTTGGATCCCAGAACAAAAGGAGGGTAATGGGAAATCTGAGTTTGGAATTTGGAGTTTGGTAAATGTTAAGGTACCAATGTTGGTTTCTTGCTTTTTGATAAACGCCCTTGGTTTTGTAAAAATGTTGACTTTAGGGGATGATGTATGAGGAACGTAATGCAATTCTCTTTATATTTGTATTATCTTTATAACTATTCTATCAATTTAAAATTGCTCCAAAATAAAAAATTTGTTATTATTGAAAAATGGGCAAAAGTCTTGAACAGACCCTTCACCAAAAAGGATATAGTTTGTATGGAAGAAAAAAAGAATTTGATGTTTAGCTATTAGGAAAATGTGAATTATAAACATTATTAGATAGCAATATAAAATCAATTAGAACAGTTCAAATTAAAAAGAATGACCATACTAAGTGCTGACAAAAATGCAGAACAAGAAGAACACTTACTTATGATAGTAATACAAAATGCTATGGTTATCTATTTATTTAGCAGTACTGGGAAATGAACCCAGGGCCTTGCACATACTACTCAAACACTCTACCACGGAGTAACTTCCTAACCCTTTTTAAATTTTTAAATAGGGTCTCACTAAGTTGTCCAGGTTGACCTTAAACTTCCAGTCCTTCTGCCTCAGGTTCCTGAAAAGCTGGGATTATAAGTGTGCATTGTCACATCCAGCTGGCATAGTCATTTTAGAAAACAGGGTAGCAGTCTTTTACAAAGTTAAATATAAACATTTACCACATGACCCAGCAAACCCATCCCTGTGTATTTTCATCCAAGAGAAAAGAAAATTCATATTTAGCCAAAATCCTGTACATAAATGTTTATAGCAGCTCTATTCAGAAAAGTTAAAAACTGGACACAACCCAAATACTCTTTAATTAATGAACAAATAAACTGTGGTGCCATACAACTAAACACTACTCATCAATAAAAAAGGAATGAAATATGAATATACAAAATAACTTACAATAATCCTAAATAGCATTATGCTCAGTAAATGCATACATAACAGTTTCAAATGGCTCATAATATATAATTCCATTTAACGGCCATTTCTGAAAAGGCAAAAGTGAAAAGAGTGGCTGCCAGGAATTGGGAGTCAAGGGGAGGGTATGACCACATAGGGAGAGAGCTCGAAAGAGTTTTTGGAACTAATGGTACTGTTCTGCATATGGACTGTGATGGTAGTTAAATAATTCTATATACCTGATGAAATGTATTAACTGTACATAGGTAAAGCCAGTTTTACTGCATGTTCATTTAAATTTTTTTTCCTGATAATTAAAAAGCCTTTCTTTAAGTCATCAAGGCTTTTCTAGGATATTTAGTTTGGATTTTACAGTCTTTAAAAATCCTCTTGTTTATTCTGCCTACTTTTAAGACACAGCAACTGACAAAGTTTCTTAGCTCAGTCTTGACACATAAAATCATTAGGAATCAATAGAGGAAATGTTATTTCTTCTAGGCAGTGTATCCTGCAAAGGATTCTAATCAGCCAACAACCATAATTCCACTAATTGAAGAGTAAATCCTGACATCTGCTTAATAACATCATAAAAGAACCTTCATTAAATGTTTTTGTTAAAGAATAATGATTTGGGGGCAGGGGTTGTGGCTCAGCAGCAGAGCGCTCGCCTACATGGGTGAGGCCTTGGGTTTGATCCTCAGCACCACATAAAAATAAATAAATTAATTAAAGATATTGTATCCAACTACAACTAAAAAATAAATATTAAAAAAAAGAATTACTTACAGTCCATATAGAATGCAGTGAGGGATATGATTAATTCAATGTATAGACAGCATTCTGAAAATTTATCTCCATTTTTATTATTAGAAAAAAGACAGTTACTTATTTGGGTAAGTAGGAAACAAGGAAGCAAGTATATAAGCCAGAAAACATAATACTTCAGAAGTAATTCTATTCTTCTAAAAGAGTTTATTTATCTTACCTTAACTAATATAGTAATACTATAAATTTCCAATGTACCATTATGCTATATATACATGTGGTCACAAAAAATCCATGTATTACAGTAATTAATTTAAATAAAAGTATGTACTAAGATAATAACTCTCCTGAACACTTTTTAAAAAGCCAGCTCACAAGTATTCTAATTTAAAATGGAAGACAAAAAGCCTCTGTAAGGAACAATTTTTGCCTGAAGGCCTTTTGTTCTCTTAATATTACATTCAATTAGAAGTGAAATGGTCTGCTTCAAGAATTTAGGTTTATTTTCCCCAGAAACAGATTTTGGGGAAAAAATTACTTAGATCTGGTATCATATTATTTCTAACTGAAGCTATTTGTGGTATTATCTATAATAGTTCACTAAGGTCAGTTTAGTTTCAATATCCATTAAAAAGAATACCTACTGCAAATCTATATGCTTATTGCTTCATAAAATTTTCTCAGTAGAGTTCAATTTATCAAACAAAGGCTGCTTTAATAACCCAAGTCTGATTTCCAATGATGTATGTACCTGTCCACACTTTTTAGTAAAATAGTAAATTCCATCTGTCTCTCTGTGACACTGAATATATTTAAGTAATTCCTATATTTTAATGTTAATAAACGTGGAAGGTTCTCCCTCCTTTTCAAAAGAATCAAGAATACCTCAATTATTTTCTTTTCTTCCTTTCTTTTGGTTTTTTGGCATAGGCTCCATGAAACTGAAAGGGTAAAGTTTCTAAGCTGCTTCTAAACTGCAAAGCCTGAGTTAAAATGTAAAAGACCAGGCATTGTAAAGTTCCTAAGCTGCAAGGCCTGAGTTAAAAAGTGAAGGACTAGGAGAGACTCCCAGGATCCACCGTACAGGGATTTCTGTCAGCACATAGAGGGCAGAAGCTCGGCTCAGAGGGCACAGCTCCGCCTATTGGAAGAGAAGAAAATGGGATTCAGCCATAGAACAGGGGATGCCAGCATGGCAGAGATCTGATGTCATCGGAGAGCGGCCGAGGAGAGAACTTCATCGGTGCCAGCGGCGACGGAAACAGTTGGTCCCCTGGTAGGGAGGGTGAGTCACAGATACCCGAGTCTCTCTCGCTTTGTCGTCGAGCCAGAGGGGAGGAGCGGGGCCACCGCCCGCGCCCGCAAGGTAGGCAGACCTGCGACCAACCTGCAGATCAGGCCCAGCGGTCTGCAGACGTGGTAGGAGGGGCAGGGCAGAGCCGCCGCCCGCGCCGGCAAGGTAAGCAGACCTGCGACAGACTGGCGGATCAGGCCCAGCGGCCTGCCAGCGTGGTACACACTTCACCCCAACTGGAGTAGGGGCAGAGCAGAGCCTTCGCCCGTGCCCAGATCAGGCCCAGCGGCCCGCCTGTGTGGTGGTCAAGTGACCCCAATTGGAGTGGGGGCGGAGCGGAACTGACACCCGTGCCCGCAAGGTGGGCAGACCGGCGACCAACCTGCAGATCAGGCCTAGCGGTCCCCGGGCGTGGTAGGAGGGGCAGGGCAGAGCCTTCACCCCCACCTGCAAGGTAGGCAGACCTGCGACAGAACGGCGGATCAGGCCCAGGGGTCTGCGGGCATGGTAGACACCTCACACCAATTGGAGGAGGGGCAGAGCAGAGCCCCCGCCCCTGCAAGGGAGACTTTTCAACTATACAAGAGCAATATAAATATATGGGGGGGGGGAAATTTCAAAAACACAACAGTTTCACCAAGAAGAAAGAAACGCAAGCAGTATGAAAAGACAAGGAAAGAAAGGACTACAAGCAATGCAGGTCAACTCAACTTTAGAAGAGGTAACAGCTGCAGCAGATGGAATGTCAGATAAAGAATTCAGGATATATATGCTTCAGATGATCTGGAGTATCAAGGAAGACATTAGACAGCAAAATCAGACAATGAAAGATCACTTCGACAAGGAATTACACAAACAAATCCAGGAAGCAAAGGATCAACTTACAGGGAGATAGAGGTTATAAAAAACAAACAAACAGAAATCCTAGAAATGCAGGAAGCAATAAACCAACTTAAAAACTCAATTGAGAATACTACCAGCAGAGTAGAACACTTAGAAAATAGAACATCAGACAATGAAGACAAAGTATTTCAACTTGAAAAGAACATAGACAGCTCAGCAAGACTGTTAAGAAACCATGAGCAGAACATCCAAGAAATATGGGATAACATTAAGAGACCAAACTTAAGAGTCATTGGGATACAGGAAGGTATAGAACTCCATACCAAAGGAATGAGCAATTTATTCAATGAAATAATACGAGAAAATTTCCCAGACTTGAAGAATGAGACAGAATCCCAAATTCTAGAAGCCTACAGGACGCCGAATGTGCAAAATCATAAGAGATCCACACGTAGACACATTATAATGAAGATGCCCAACATACAGAATAAGGAGAGAATTTTAAAAGCTACAAGAGAAAGGAAGCAGATTACATTTAGGGGCAAGCCAATCAGGATAACAGCTGATCTTTCAACACAGACTCTGAAAGCTAGAAGATCCTGGAATAACATATTTCAAACACTGAAAGAAAATGGGTTCCAACCAAGAATTGTGTATCCAGCGAAATTAAGCTTCAGGATGGAAGATGAAATTAAAACCTTCCACGACAAACAAAAGTTAAAAGAATATGCAGCTAGAAAACCATCTCTTCAAAACATCCTCGGCAAAACATTACAGGAAGAGGAAATGGAAAATAACAATGAAAACCAACAGTGGGAGGTAGGACAGTAAAGGGATAATCAAAGAGGAAAACAAACCATGTTTAGTAACATAAATAAACAAATATGACTGGAACAACAACCCATATCTCAATAATAACCCTAAATGTTAATGGCTTAAACTCACCAATTAAGAGACACAGGCTAGTAGAATGGATCTCAAAACAAGACCCAACAATATGCTGCCTACAGGAGACGCATTTGGTAGGAAAAGACATACATAGGCTGAAGGTGAAAGGTTGGGAAAAATCATATCACTCATATGGACTTCGGAAACAAGCAGGAGTGTCCATAGTGTCCATACTCATATCAAATAAAATAGATTTCAAGCCAAAGTTAATCAAAAGGGATAAAGAGGGACACTACATACTGCTTAAGGGAACCACACACCAACAAGACATAACAATCATAAATATATATGCCCCAAACAATGGTGCAGCTATGTTCATCAAACAAACTCTTCTCAAGTTCAAGAGTCTAATAGACCACCATACAATAATCATGGGAGACTTCAACACACCTCTCTCGCCACTGGACAGATCTTCCAAACAAAAGCTGAATAAGGAAACTATAGAACTCAATAACACAATGAATAACCTAGACTTAATTGACATATATAGAATATACCACCCAACATCAAGCAGTTACACTTTTTTCTCAGCAGCACATGGATCCTTCTCAAAAATAGATCATATATTATGTCACAGGGCAACTCTTAGACAATATAAAGGAGTAGAGATAATACCATGCATCCTATCTGATCATAATGGAATGAAACTGAAAATCAACGATAAAAGAAGGAAGGAAAAAGCATACATCACTTGGAGAATGAACAATAGGTTACTGAATGATCAATGGGTTATAGAAGACATCAAGGAGGAAATTAAAAAATTCTTAGAGATAAATGAAAACACAGACACAACATATCGGAATCTATGGGACACATTGAAAGCAGTTCTAAGAGGAAAATTCATTGCTTGGAGTTCATTCCTTAAAAAAAGAAAAAACCAACAAATAAATGATCTCATACTTCATCTCAAAATCCTAGAAAAAGAAGAGCAAAACAACAGCAAAAGAAGTAGAAGGCAAGAAATAATTAAAATCAGAGCTGAAATTAATGAAATCGAAACAAAAGAAACAATTGAAAAAATTGACAAAACTAAAAGTTGGTTCTTTGAAAAAATAAACAAAATCGACAGACCCTTAGCCATGCTAGCGAAGAGAAGAAGAGAGAGAACTCAAATTACTAGCATATGGGATGAAAAAGGCAATATCACAACAGACACTTCAGAAATACAGAAGATAATCAAAAATTATTTTGAATCCTTATACTCCAATAAATTAGAAGATAGTGAAGGCATAGATAAATTTCTTAAGTCATATGATCTGCCCACATTGAGTCAGGAGGATGTAGACAACCTAAACAGACCAATATCAATCGAGGAAATAGAAGAAACCATCAAAAGACTACCAACTAAGAAAAGCCCAGGACCAGATGGGTATACAGCAGAATTTTACAAAACCTTTAAAGAGGAACTAATACCAATACTTTTCAAGCTACTTCAGGAAATAGAAAAAGAGGGAGAACTTCCAAATTCATTCTACGAGGCCAACATCACCCTGATACCTAAACCAGACACAGACACTTCAAAGAAAGAAAACTTCAGACCAATATCTCTAATGAACCTAGATGCAAAAATCCTCAATAAAATTCTGGCAAATCGGATACAAAAACATATCAAAAAAATTGTGCACCATGATCAAGTAGGATTCATCCCTGGGATGCAAGGCTGGTTCAATATACGGAAATCAATAAATGTTATTCACCACATCAATAGACATAAAAATAAGAACCATATGATCATCTCGATAGATGCGGAAAAAGCATTCGACAAAGTACAGCATCTCTTTATGTTCAAAACTCTAGAAAAACTAGGGATAACAGGAACATACCTCAATATTGTAAAAGCAATCTATGCTAAGCCTCAGGCTAGCATCATTCTGAATGGAGAAAAATTGAAGGCATTCCCTCTAAAATCTGGAACAAGACAGGGATGCCCTCTTTCACCACTTCTGTTCAACATCGTTCTCGAAACACTGGCCAGAGCAATTAGACAGACGAAAGAAATTAAAGGCATCAAAATAGGAAAAGAAGAACTTAAATTATCACTATTTGCAGATGATATGATTCTATACCTAGCAGACCCAAAAGGGTCTACAAAGAAACTATTATAGCTAATAAATGAATTCAGCAAAGTGGCAGGATATAAAATCAACATGCATAAATCAAAGGCATTCCTGTATATCAGCAACAAATCCTCTGAAATGGAAATGAGGACAACCACTCCATTCACAATATCTTCAAAAAAAATAAAATACTTGGGAATCAACCTAACAAAAGAGGTGAAAGACTTATACAATGAAAACTACAGAACCCTAAAGAGAGAAATAGAAGAAGATCTTAGAAGATGGAAAAATATACCCTGTTCATGGATAGGCAGAACTAACATCATCAAAATGGTGATATTACCAAAAGTTCTCTATAGGTTTAATGCAATCAAAATCAAAATCCCAACGGCATTTCTTGTAGAAATAGAGAAAGCAATCATGAAATTCATATGGAAAAATAAAAGACCCAGAATAGCAAAAACAATGCTAAGCAGGAAGTGTGAATCAGGCGGTATAGCGATACCAGACTTCAAACTATACTACAGAGCAATAGTAACAAAAACAGCATGGTACTGGTACCAAACAGGCAGATGGACCAATGGTACAGAATAGAGGACACAGAAACCAATCCACAAAACTACAACTATCTTATATTTGATAAAGGGGCTAAAAGCATGCAATGGAGGAAGGATAGCATCTTCAACAAATGGTGCTGGGAAAACTGGAAATCCACATGCAACAAAATGAAACTGAATCCCTTTCTCTCGCCATGCACAAAAGTTAATTCAAAATGGATCAAGGAGCTTGATATCAAATCAGAGACACGCCGTCTGATAGAAGAAAAAGTTGGCTACGATCTACATACTGTGGGGTCGGGCTCCAAATTCCTCAATAGGACACCCATAGCACAAAAGTTAATAACTAGAATCAACAAATGGGACTTACTCAAACTAAAAAGTTTTTTCTCAGCTAAAGAAACAATAAGAGAGGTAAATAGAGAGCCTACATCCTGGGAACAAATCTTTACTCCTCACACTTCAGATAGAGCCCTAATATCTAGAGTATACAAAGAACTCGAAAAATTAGACAATAAGATAACAAACAACCCAATCAACAAATGGGCCAAGGACCTGAACAGACACTTCTCAGAGGAGGACATACAATCAATCAACAAGTACATGAAAAAATGCTCACCATCTCTAGCAGTCAGAGAAATGCAAATCAAAACCACCCTAAGATACCATCTCACTCCAGTAAGATTGGCAGCCATTATGAAGTCAAACAACAACAAGTGCTGGCAAGGATGTGGGGAAAAGGGTACACTTGTACATTGCTGGTGGGACTGCAAATTGGTGCAGCCAATTTGGAAAGCAGTATGGAGATTTCTTGGAAAGCTGGGAATGGAGCCACCATTGGACCCAGCTATTCCCCTTCTAGGTCTATTCCCTAAAGACCTAAAAAGAGCATGCTACAGGGACACTGCTACATCGATGTTCATAGTAGCTCAATTCACAATAGCAAGACTGTGGAACCAACCCAGATGCCCTTCAATAGACGAATGGATTAAAAAAATGTGGCATTTATACACAATGGAGTACTACTCTGCATTAAAAAATGACAAAATCATAGAATTTGCAGGGAAATGGATGGCACTAGAGCAGATTATGCTAAGTGAAGCTAGCCAATCCCTAAAAAACAAATGCCAAATGTCTTCTTTGATATAAGGAGAGTAACTAAGAACAGAGTAGGGACGAAGAGCATGAGAAGAAGATTAACATTAAACAGAGATGAGAGGTGGGAAGGAAAGGGAGAGAAAAGGGAAATTGCATGGAAATGGAAGGAGACCCTCAGGGTTATACAAAATTTCATACAAGAGGAAATGAGGGGAAAGGGAAAAATAATACAAGGGGGAGAAATGAAGGTCAGTAGAGGGGGTAGAGAGAGAAGAGGGGAGGGGAGGGGAGGGGGGATAGTAGAGGATAGGAAAGGTAGCAGAACACGACAGTCACTAGTATGGCAATATGTAAATCAATGGATGTGTAATTGATGTGATTCTGCAATCTGTATATGGGCTAAAAATTGGAGTTCATAACCCACTTGAAGCAAAGTGTGAAAGATGATATATCAAGAACTATGTAATGTTTTGAACAACCAACAATAAAAAAAAAAAGTGAAGGACTAGGTATTGTTAAGTTCCTCTCCTACAACCAGAAATTCCTGAGGCAGTTAAGACAACGCCCTACTGGCCATTTAGTTGATTAATAGCCTAGGGCCCTGTGCCATCTTGCACGTAGGCATCGCAGGGCCTAAACCAATAGTTTGAATGTAACCCCCTCCTTAGGAATGACCTATCACTCCAGCCTGACCTGTTCCCGCCAATGAATGAACTAATCATGTTTAGGAATTGTTGTTTGATTTTCCCGCAGTGTATGATGATTTGTTAAAGGAGACTGTGATGTATGTAAAGTTCCCGCCCTCCCCAAGAAGTGTACTTAAGCATTGTTCAACCCCGGCTCTGGGCTCTGGGCTGCTCTCCCTTCTTGAGTGAGCACGGAGCCCCAGTGCGCTGGAATGGATCCCCAATAAATAAATCCCCTTCTGCAATTGCATGAGTCAGTCTCTTGGTGGTCTCTTCCTCCGATGCTTCGCCGGACCCTTACAAAACAAGGTTCTTTTTTTGCCTTTAATGCCTACAATAACACCTGGCACACAAAAAGTATTCAAATATGTGTTAATTAACAAATGTTTATTGAGATAATATAACGTGCTAGGCAATGTTTTATATGCCGGGGATATAACACAACAATAAGACAAGACAAAATCTTCTGCTATCGTGTGCTTACTATGGGTAAATAAATTAAATATGCTTAGTCTAGAGACAAAAAAAACGAGGGAAGAGGAAGACAAACCTAGCAGCTTTCAAAGATAATACAGGGCAATTAAATGAAAGGCTGATCCCAAAAGCCTAAAGGATGGACAATGAATTGAGATTACTGGGTAAATACTTTCAGCTCAGCATGAGACTTTTAGTCAGGATTAGGGGGAAACAAACAGAAACAACCAAAAGCCATGAGCACTCTGTCATCTCAGTCATTATTACTGCACCATTCACCAATATACTTCCAGTTCTCTTGAAATGTTCCATTTTTGAGAATTTTTACCTATGGACTAAATCCAATTAAATGCTACACTTTCCAGACACTGAGATGCCAAAAAAAAAAAAAAAAAAAAAAAACCCAAAAAACAAAAAACAAACCCCCAACCCAAAATGAAACCCAAGAGCTAAAAGAAAAACACAAAACAAAACAAAACAAAAAACTCAGAAATCGGCAATGCATAGTAACATTTTAAGATTACAGTGCATAAACCACCTACCTCTGCAAAACTTAAGTAGCTGTCACTTCCTTCACTCAAGTTAATATCATTCTAACAATGACAAAAAAGCCATCTCTACTTAAGCAAATCAAATTAACTTTTCATCTATTATTCTAAAGGTTCTTTCAGAAATAAAGTTTCAACTATTTGTTTATAGTTACAAAGAGTTAGAATGATATAATTTATAATTAATGTTAAAGTGGCAAAGAATGAAGAAGGGACTTGAGATAGAAAGCTTGGTATTTGTTGTAATTATGAAGACATTCTAAAGGCCCCATATAACATTATACTTTGTAGTCCAAACTTAGGTTAGGAATATTTTTAGCCACTTACTAATGTTTTTGATTAAAAGTTCTGTGCTGACCAAGTTTGAAATTAATGCCTTTGTAGGTTATTCTTAAGTATTATACATCTATGCATATTCCAATACATCATTACTGAAGTGATAATGAAAATCATATATAATGTAAAATTGTAACTTTGACTATAACTGAAAAAACTAAGACTGTCTTTAGAAATCTTTGAACAATCGTCAAGAATCTTAAGGTTTTTCCATAAAAAGTAGATCGCTCAACACACAGTGGGAGCACACACAGAAGTGTATATGAGGAAGGAAGAACTTCTAAGAATAGTAAGCAAGATAGTAAATTTCTTCCATTATTTCAAAATTCGATCTAGAGAAAAGCTAAATTAAGAAGTTTAATAATTAAAATGTTTCTTAGGTAGCAATTCTTCACTATAGTGAATACTGGTTAAAAGCAACTGCTGATTTTTTTTTTTTTTTTAAATAGGGTAATTGTTTTCTAGCTGTTGAATCTAGGGGGAAAAGCAAAATTTTGCCAACTTATAGATGATAGCATTTGCAGAGTTGCGTTTAGCACTTTAGACTCTTTACTAAGAGAAGCAAGATGAAGTTCAGGAATCATGTCTTGCCTTGTTTACCACGATAGCTCTAAGTGCCTACTACAATGCAGCAAGCACTCAAAAACCATATGTTGAATAAATTAAGGCTTTCAATAGCTATGTAAATACTGACAACTGACTCCAGTGACCAATTCCTCTCCTCACACCTTTGATAGGTGTATTAACGGCCCTCCAATACTGTCTCTGTCTTTATACCCTGGAGCCTAGATTAAGTTAACATGGCAAAGGGGACTTTTCAGTCAAAAACCTTGAGATGGGGAAGTGTACCCTGTATTATCCAGGTGAGTCCAATTTTAACATATGGGGAAGAAGACAGAAAGTGGGACAGAGAGGGGAAAAGGAAAATGGAAGCCCTAGAAGGCTGGCAACAAGCTAAGGAATGTGGTTGGATTCTAGGAGCTGGGAAGGCCCTCATCTGACAGCTAGTAAAGTAACTGGGATCTCAGTGCTGGAACCTCAAGGAATTGAATTCTACCCCAAACTGGAATAAACAAGGAAAATGACCCTGCCCTATAGCTACCAGAAAAAACATAGCCCTGCTGAAATGTTTATTTCAGCCCAGTAAAACCTGTGTTGTTCTACTGACTTACAGAACTATTAAAAATTTTTTTAAAAAAAATCTGTTGTTTAAGCTACTAAATTTGCAGTGATTTTTTATGGCAGCAACACAAAACTAATAACCCTCTACCACCTCTACTATAGCAATCCAAATATATAGTTTGTCATAACCCCAACACTGCTTAAATAAAAGATGTAAAATTCGGAGATGTTTCAATCTGATATTAATCACCTTTTCTTAACTCTTCTACTTCATACTCCCACATTTGACCTTATGTAGAAAAGATCGTGTTTAAAGGAACAAAATGTCACTTACCAATCATGAATTAGTATTTCTTATCAGCACTCTGCCAAACAGTATATGACAGCACCACAGAAGGGTTACGATCAAATTGCAAATTTCACATTCCTTGCGGCATGCAGTACCAAGGATGGAAACAGAAAAATGTTATTAAAAAGTCCTGTGTGAGGGCTGGGGTTGTGGCTCAGTGGTAGAGCACTCACCTTGCACATGTGAGGCACTGGGTTCGATCCACAGCACCACATAAACATAAATAAATGTATTGTGTCCATCTACAACCAAAAAAAATTAAAAAAAAAAAAAGTTCTGAATCAAATTCTGGTTAACTTACTTTCAAAGAAATAGCCTTTTGTTTTAAAATCTGGAACCATTTCTTTTGCCTCTTTATATTTATACACTTGTTCTAAAATATTAAAAACAACGCCATAAACAATCTGTTTAACAGTAATTAGAATTTTATCTAGTTAAAACAACAGCAGATCATGCCACAACACAGATGGCAGAAGACATTCTCCCTGCCTGATCAGTGTCAAAAAACTATTCTCCTATTTCATGATTAATAAGAAATTTGTTGCAGGCTATCTTACTTACAAAACACAAAACCAGCAAAAAAAAAAGGGGGGGGGGCTTTATTAAGAAAGCCTCTGTGCCACAAAAATTGTGGGTTGTTTCTCAATGTAAAGATTTTTCTTTGTACCCTGATAAAAACCTAGCCAAACATGTGATTAAAGAATGAGAATGGACATAAGTCGGTCCTATTGATTTCAATTCCTTAAGCACAGTAATTTCCTGTGGTGGTAAGGTGTACACCAGAGTCACCTCAGGATCACTTAAAAATCTGTGTCCAAAGTCAATTAAACCTGAATGTTTCAGAATGAAACAGCATAAGCATTTTTAAAGATCCCTAAGCAATTTTAGTACGGTTTATTACTGGCAATTTGGTATCGTATAGGGCACTGAATAAATCAGGAGGCTTGGGATCTGGCACTAACTCTGCCACCAGCAAGTTTGGGTACCTCTCTGGGTAGCTATTTCTTCATCTGGAAAGTGGTACGTTGGACAAGTTATTTCTAATATCTAATGAATTATGAGTCTAGGATAGATTCTTTAGTTCTTAAGACTGAATTACTTCAACTATACAAAGAAAAAAAATAAACAAGAACCAAACAAAACAAAATCTTGAAATCCATGATGTAATGGTTATTCCTGCCTATTATTATTTTTACAAAGAAAAGTATTTTATAGTAAAGTATCAAATTCAGCTATACCTTGATTACAGATATTCTTATATATCTTTACGTCCATCTTCATTCAAGTCAAAATGGTATATATGTTGGGAACTACTGGAAGCTTGACTTATGTAAAAATATAACTATTTATTGAAGTCCTGTTAAAATATACTACATATATTATGATTTTAATAACACTCCTGGTCTTGTTTAGCTCTTAAAGATATAAAACTATTTTAAACTTTTATTAATATTAACAATTTTATAAAAGGAAATTATTAACAAAACTAGGAACATGAGTTCAAAGAATCCCTGAGTAGCAAATTACTGTTTGACAGTCTCAAACTGAATTCTTACCCTTGCCCAGCCCTCTTACAGACATATGCTACCAGTAATGAGGGTGCTTAACAAAATGGTTAATTTATTCAACAAGTTAAGCATCTTATAGTACCAGGGTTGAGGACTGGATGGCAGACTTCAAAGATGCCCCCTAATAATCCCTGCCACCTAGTATTCACACATTTATGTAATCCCATCTTCCTCTAAGTGTGGGCTAGACCTAGTAACTTGCTTATGAAGAATAAAATATGGCAAAAGTGATGGGATGTCACTTCTGTGATTAGGTTATAGGCTGTGATGTCTTTCCTGCCACTCTATGCTGACATTCTTTCTTTTACTCTTGCTTGTTCTGATGAAGTCAGCTACGCTGCTATAAGGTTCTCCATAGGCCCATGTGGCAAGAACCAGAGGGAGGTCTATGACCAACAGCCTGAGAGGAAATGGAACCTATTGACACGTGAGTGGGCTAAAAAGTGGGTTTTTCTACAGCAAGGTTTTGGATGACACTGCAGGCCTATTTCCACATATTGATGGGAGCCTTATAAGAGCCCCATTTAAGCTGCCCCTAGATTCCTAATCTAACTGTAAGACAAGTATTTTTTTTTTTTTTTGAGCTGTTACATTTTGGAGTAACTTGTTATATAGCAATAACTAACTAATTAACAGGCATATAGTGATGAGTAAAAACACTGTACTCAAGGAAATAATAGTTGAGTATCAAGTTGGATTAAGGTTATCAACAATCTAGTAATAGACATGTAATAATGTGCTTTAGATGCCAGGATAGTAGTATACATTTGAAAGGTACATGGGGCAGCAGGGTTCAAGTATGGAGGGAAAAGATGATTATTCATCTTTTGACTTCAAAAGTGTACAAGCATTTCAGGTAGTCTAAGAGGTCTACATTAATGTACATAATGTGACTGTAGCCATATTGGATAGCAGTAAACTCTCAACCTCCACTAGATTACAGATCAGCATTTTATTATGAAATAATTTTACTATGGATGAACAGTCCATGTTCAAAGATAGGACCTGAGTAGGGCTAACTCTTCTACCTGTGTACTAGACCCCAATTCCTTCTTACTTATTCAAGGAAATTGCTCCAGTAATTATTTCTCTCTATGGTGTTGTCGAATATTCCCTTGGTACTGTATCATTCTTATCCCATAAAATATGGAACAAAAACATTTTAAGACACAATAAGACCCTCTCCTTTAACTCTACATACCACATGTGCATATTTCCCCCTTAATAATAGAACTCAAAGGTAATGTGTGTATGCACCATCTCCACATCTCCCATTTTCTTCTCTTAAACACACATCAACCAGGCTTTGCCACTACATCTGCCAAATTTGCCCAATCTTCTACATTGCTAAATAACCCATTAGCAGTTTTCCTCTTTTACAGCAGTTGACCCAGTTACATACATTCTCCTTGAAACTCATGGATCCCACAACATCAAATCTATTGGTTTTCTTTATTTTTTTTAAGATAATAGCCTTTTTATTTTATTTCTATTGGTTCATATTAGTGACATCTAATATTTGGACTCATTTTGACATAATTATAAATGTCCCAGAATAGCCAAAGACACCCTTAGCAAGAAGACTGAAACAGGAGGCATCACAATATCAGACCTTAAACTATACTACAAAGCTACAGTAACAAAAATGGCATGGTAATGGCACCAAAATAGATGTCGACCAATGGTACAGAATAGAAGACACGGAGACAATGCACATAAATACAGTTATCTAATACTTGACAAAGGCACCAAAAACTTGCATTGGAGAAAAGATAGCCTCTTCAACAAATGGTGCTGGGAAACCTAGAAATGCATGTGCGGCAAAATGAAAATAAACCCCTCTCTCTCACCATGCACAAAACTCAACTCAAAGTGGATCAAGGACCTAGGAATTAGACCAGAGACCCTATCTATACCTAATAGAAGAAAAAGTAAGCCCAAATCTTCATCATGTTGGATTAGGCCCCAACTTCCTTAACAAGACTCCTAAAGTGCAAGAAATAAAATCAAGAATCAATAAATGGGATAGATTCAAACTAAAAAATTTCCCAGCAAAAGAAATAATCAATGAAGTGAATAGAGAGCCTACATTTGGGGGGCAAATTTTTACCATATGCACAACAGATAGAGCACTAATCTCCAGGATATATATTAAGAACTTAAAAAACTTAACACCAAAAAACAACCAATAAATGGGTTAAGGAACTAAACAGACAATTCTCATGAAGAAGATGTATAATCAGTCAACAAATATATGAAAAAAATGGTCATCATCTCTAGTAATTAGAGAAATGCAAATCAAAACTACTGTAAGATTTCATCTCACTCCAGTCAGAATGGCAGTTACCGAGAATACAAACAACAATAAGTGTTGGTGAAGATGTGAGGGAAAAGGCACACTCATACACTGCTGGTGGGAATGCATATTAGTGCAAGCAATCTGGAAAGCAGTATGGAGATTCCTTAGAAAACTTTGAATAGAACCACCATTTAACCCAGCTATCCCACTTCTCAGTCTATACCCAAAAAAACTTAAAAACAGCATACTACAGTGATGCCACCACATCAATGTTTATAGCAGCACAATTCACAATAGTTAAACTGTGGAAGCAACCTACATGCCCTTCAATAGATGAATGCATAAAGAAACTGGTATATATACACAATGGAATATTACTCAGCATTAAAAGAGAAAAAAGTTATGGCATTTATAGGTAAATGGATGGAGTTGGATAATATCATGCCAAGCAAAGTAAGCCAATCCCAAAAAACCATGGGCCGAATGCTTTCTCTGAAAGTGGATGCTAATACATAATGATGGGGAGGGGAGTCATGGGATGAGTGGAGGAAATTTGGATGGTGCAAAGGGGATGGGGGAGGAGGCATGTGGGAGTAGGAAAGATGGTGGAATGAGACAGACATCATTACTCTAAGTACATGTATGATTACACAAATAGTGTGACTCCATGTACAACCAGAGAAGTAAAAAATTGTGCTCCATTTGTGTACAATGAAGAGGTTTCTGCTGTCATGTATAACTGATTAGAATAAAAAATAAAAGCATGAAATATAATTTGCTCCAATTCAGTCCAGTACTTATTCTTACCTTCCCCACCCCTTCCCTTTCCTCTACTCTACTGATCTATTTATTTACATTTGTTATTTTTTAGTTGTCTTGTGAATATACATAATGTTGAGATTCACTGTAGTTCATATATGTACATTGGAAAGTTAGGTCAGATTCATTCCACTGTTTTTCCCTTATCCTATCCCTCCTCCCTCTGATCTTTTATTTTAATAGAATCCCCCCCCCCCATTTCTTTCCTCTTGTTCTCTCTCTTTCTCCTCCCTCTCTTCCTCCCTCCCCCCTCCCTCTTTAATTTAGACTAGCTTCCACATATCAGACAAAACATTCAATCTTTGACTTTCTGGTCTGGCTTGTTTCACTTAGCATTGTAGTCTCCAGTTCCATCCATTTAATAGCAAATGACATACTTAAATTCTTATTTATGGCTGGGTAATAATCTATTGAGTATATATAACACATTTTCTTTATTCATTCATCTGTTGAAGGGCAACTATGTTTGTTCCATAGTTTGGTTATTCTAAACTGTACTGCTATAAAATTGATGTGGGTGCATCCCTATAGTATACTGATTTTAGATATTTTTGATAAATACTGAGGAATGGGTTAGCTGGGTCATATAGTGGTCCCAGTCTTAGTTTTTTGAGGAATCTCCATACTGTTTTCCAGAGTGGTTGCACTAATTTGCAGTCCTACCAACAACGTATGAGTGTGCCTTTTCCCACATATCCTCACAAATACTTGTTATTATTTGTATTCTTGATTATTGTCATTCTGACTAGAGTGAGATGAAAATTCAATGTGGTTTTCATTTTGATTTCCCTAAATGCCAGAGATGTTGAACATTTGGATTTACTCTTTTGAGAAGTGTCTGTTTAGTTCTTTTACCCATTTATTAATTGGATTATTTGTTTTTATTGGGTTAAGTTTTTTAAGATATATATATATATATATATATATATATATATATATACACACACACACACACGCTGGATTTTTTGAGTTCTCTCTATATATTCTGGATATTAATACCCCATCTGAGGAGCAGGTGACAAAGATCTTCTCCCATCATGTAGGCTCTCTCTTCATGTTCTTAATTATTTCCTTTGCTGTGCAGAAGCTTTGTAGTATCCTACTTACTGATTTTTAGTTTTATTTCTTGGTTTTTATCTTTTTTCATTTTCCTTTGCTAGTTCCTCATTCTCTACCCTCTAAAGAGTGAGCGCCTTAGAGCTTAGTACTTGGATAGATCTTTTCTCTTCTGTCTGACTCTCCGGTGGTCTCCTCCAGATCAAAGGCTTAGATATCATCTAAAAACTGATGAATCCAAAAATTATTTATAGATAGGTAAATAGCCTCGTTCTCCCTCCATAATGGCCTTCTAATATAGCCAACTATACTTGCTGAACATCTTTTGCTTGGACATTTAATATGCATTTATGTTCAAAATTAAACCCTTGATTGACTTCATTACCCCTACTACCCACAAACCTCCTCCTCTCTCACAGCCTTTCCCCTCTTAGTAATGGCAATTCTAAGCTTCGAGCTGCTCAGGCCAGAAACCCCAGGTTAGCCTTGTTTTTTGCCCCTCTATTTTAAAAACTGCATCTACCATTTTACCTTTTCCATTGCTACCAGCTCATGTGGATTATTCCAAGGGACTCCTAAATAATCTTTCTGCCTTGAATCTTCAGTTCTCTCACCAAGGATCATGTGGCCACTTTGCTCCAAATTCTCCAATGGTGGCATCTTCTCTCAGATTAAAAGGCAAAGTCCCTACGAAGTTTCATTACTTCTCTGAACTCCTCTCCAACTCTCCTCTCCACACTCTTCAGTCACAGTGGCTTCCTCCTTATTCCTTGACCATGGAACATCCCTGGTATATCAGGTCCTACAAGCTGCTACACTTGTTGCACCTTAGAATAGACATGCTATGGGATATCCCTTTAGATATTCAGGTCAAATTCCATTTTCTCAGGCCTGCTCTCCTCAATCCTCATGTCCCCATGCCTTTCAAACCTCCCATCCCCTTTCCCTCCTTAATGTTTTCTCTCTAGTACTTACTGCTATCTGACATACTATGTATTTCTGTCTCCTTCACAAGAATGTAAACTCCACAGAAGCAGGAATTCTGTCTGTTTTGTTTACTGTTATATACCTGGCAATAATAGGTATTGTATTAATATTTGTTTAGTGAATGACTGAACCAACCAAAAGGGATTCTCTTGCTGATCTATTTTATTGCAGGAGAATAGTATGAAATATTTTGTTGCCTTTGAAATTATTCAATCATTGTAATTTATGTTCTGATCAATTTAACTTCCTAATTATACTAGGGTTATATTAAGCTAGTTTGCATTCTCCTGAATACATACTAATTAGGAGAGAAAGAGTAGTCCAGAAACATCTTAGACAAGTAGCAACCAAAACTGCTTTTAAAAATATTTTTTCATAGAAAATATAAGATGGAAGGGTCACATGCAACATGTCACAGAATCTACCTGTGAAATATTGTTAAAGTCTAGGAATAGAAGAGATGATAAGTACAAATTTCAAATTTTATTAACACAAAATATAAGGCGATTACATAAATTTTTTCATATCTTCAACCTAAGATGATGTTTCCCATTCATTTTTCAATGTAGACATATTTCATTTTATTTCTTCAAAATTATCAGTGATAAAAGAAAAATATATCTAGATGAGAAACTATTTTTATATGGTTAAAAATAAAAAAAAAATACTAAGCTGGGCATGGTGGTGCACGCCTATAATCCCAGCAGTTCGGGAGGCTGAGACAGGAGGATTTCGAGTTCAAAGTCAGCATCAGGAAAAGCAAGGTGGTAATAAGCATCTCAGAGAGACCCTGTCTCTAAATAAAAATACAAAATAGAGATGTGGGATGTGGCTCAGTTGTTGAGTGTCCCTGAGTTCAATCCCTGGTACTCCTCAAAAAAACAAACAAAATAAAGATTTTTTTTTTAAATACTAGATTGAACAGAGGCAAAATATTTCTATAAATATTGTTTTTACATTTGTATTACACTTTACACATTTTCCAAAGTGGTTTCATATCTTTATTATGATCTTCACAATGATGTGCAACAGGCAGGCAGATATTATCACATCCTCCCACACCTCCCACATATTTTACAGATGGAAAAATTTGAATCTTAAAGATATTAATGATTTGTTGAAGGTCACAAAGCTAAACATAGTTCAACTGGAACCATAATTTAAAACATTTTAAATACAAATCTACTGTTTTCTATCACAACATATTACATCATCCAGTGGCTAAAAGAAGGAACAGTGTATGTATATAGATATGTAAACACTTAACTATATTGTTATCTTCCTTTGGAACTGGGGATTTTCACATTTCAATTTACTATAAAAATGCTTTTAGACAGTACAACGTGTTAATATTACTTTGAAAAAGAAGAAAAAACCAAGAATTAATAAAATATAAAAATCTAAGTATTCAAAGCAATAGAAACATGAATTTAACGGTTAATCCACAAGTAATACTTTCTACACATAGGGTCAATGTTTCAAACCTTTTGAACTACTGCAAGTGCCAGAAAAATATATTTAACAGGTCATTCCAGGTAAAATCACTTTTTAGATAGAAGTCATATCTAGATCCCTATTCTGAATAATCCTGGTAATCTTGACTAAAATAGTAAGAAAGAATTATTTTTGCCTTTCTTCCCTAACAAAAGGCTCCTGACTCATTTCATGTGAACATATTCCTGGTCCACCTTTAATATTGTAAGAAAGAGATTTATCATTTCAACTGCATGAATACCCTAAAGCAACCCAAAAGTAGGTCAAGAGCCAAAAGACCTCAAAAATTATACTTCAATGATGAGACTAAACTTTGTTCTCACCACCTTCAGGGTCCAAATGTTTCCCCCTTACCCAAGTTAAAATTCCCCTTAGGGCTCAGCGGTAGAGTGCTTGCCTCACATGTATGAAACACTGGGTCCAATCCTCAGCACCACATAAAAATAAATACATAAAATCAAGGTTGTGTCCATCTTTAAAAAAAAAAAAAGCTAAAATGTTTAAATTTATTTTAAAAATTCCTCTTAGTAGAAATCTAGATTCATTTCACCTACTCAGGCTAACTTAGAACTCTGAAACTGCAAATATGGCTGCAAGCCTACTGGGCAAATAGCTGGAATTAATAGAATCTGGTCTGAGTGGGAATAGTCATTCATTTCTAGGGCCAGGACACCCTAATCTAATAATAGGTAAGGCTTCAGTACACATAGCTTTGGCTTTGTGGAATAATATTTGCTTCCTCAGCTACTCTTTTCTTTCTTCCATTTCTAAATCAATCCTGAGGAACTGACATATTACACAATTTCAGCTCTTTTAGGAAAATTATGTTTGGAGATAAGTTAAAATAATTTAAATATGAAGGTGAAAAAGATTCATATTTACTCTAAAGGAAATATGTGATCTAGTTAATAATGGCTTGGGACTAATGCCATAGGTAAAAAATAAAAGTGATCTTTGTCTGACGCATCCACTGCAAAGCCTGGACTAGAGTGAAGCAAGCATGGCACATGGGGCATTAAATTTAAAGAGGCACTGCCTCTCCAGGTAGGACAAGTATAGAATTGGCAGCTGAGAGTGAGCATCTTCTTAAATTTTGTGGGTGATCTATTTGCCAGCAGGGGCCCAGATCCACAAATAACACATAGACACCCATCACAGGCTTAGCAAATTTTGTGGCTAAAGAAAGTGCCTGAGCAGAATTTGAAGTCTGAGATCCTGTCACATTCATCACGCAAGGCTATTTTCACACCTATTATATATGATAAAAGTTACTCTAGAAAAGGAAAAGTTGGGCTGGGGCTGTAGCTCAGTGGTAGAGCACTTGCCTTGCAGGTGTGAGGCCCTAAGTTCGATCCTCAGCACTGCATACAAATAAATGGATAAAAATAAAGATATTTTTAAAAAAAGAAAGAAAAGAAAAAGTTAATCACATAAATGGAAAAGTTTGAAATGCTTATAGGGAGATTTCAAAGGACAAAGAGGGTCTTTTGCCTGAACAACTAGGAACGGGAGGAAATATAGAAAACAATTATTTTCTAAAGCTGAACAAAGGCAGCACAAGGTGATCATGATGATGATTCAAGACTACTTTTCTTAAAAGGACAATAAATGAGAGAGAACTCTAACTTTCCTCCTGTAGGTAATTTCTCGACAATGGCACAAGGGAAGGTAAGCTCATAAGCAATACTGTAAATAGAAAAGATATATATCAAGAGTCTGAGGAGGCAAAAATGGCTAGATCTTATGTGGGGTAGGGTGAGGGGTTGAATAAATGAGTAGAAAAATCTACACAAAGAAAGGAATTAAAAAAAAAAAAAAAGCTTAAGGATCTTTGGCTGAATATAATTCAAATATGTGGATGGTGAAAACCCCAGAGGCTGGGCACAAAAATCAACCTCCAGGGAAAGAAAATTAGAGGAAGCCAAGATAAATACTTGTCAAAGTTCACAAAGGGCCAGGAATTGTTTAAAAAAAAAAAAAAAAAAAAAAAAAATTCTACTACCCAAAGTGAAGAGCTAACAGTAACTTCAGAAAGCCCATGACTTAGAAGTCAAATTAAATTAGCTGAAAGTAAAGACCACTCTAGATTTGCCCTAAAACTGCTCAAAAATAAGTCTTGCAGAAATGATTTATCTGCAATAATTGAGTACCTTACCAGAAAAAATTCCAACATTCTATAAACTAATACAACAAAATACATCAAAAGCATAAAATTTGCAATGATGAACATCAAATCAAAAACTATCAGACCAATGAAGAAGCAATAAAATGTGATTCATGAACTAGAAAAAGTCAGTATAAATAGAATCAGATATGATAAATACAATTAAATTAGAAAATAAGGACATTAAAACAGCTAGCATAATATGTTCACTCAGCAATATAATAGAACATAATGAGGAAATAAAAACATGAAAAAAGAACTTCAGATGATAAACACAATAAGTAAAATAGAAATATCACTCAATGTATAAAGCAGATTAGCCATTGTAAATGAAAATGTGAGTAAACCTGAAAACATAGGAATATAATGATCCAAAAATGGAGACAGAAAGGAAGAAAGACATATCTCCCCAAATGAAGGCTCAGTGACTTGTAGGACAGTGTTGGCAGTCTATCTGTCATGGACACTTGAAAACAAAAGAAATGGGTCAATATTGAAAAAAAAATAATGGCTTAGTTAATTTCAATTTGTTGAAAACTATGTGAGCACAGTTTCAAGAAGTTCATGTGATACCAAGTAGGATAAACATTAACACATATTCACACATACAGGAAGGTACATCATAAACTGCTGAAAATGGTGATAAAGAAAAAAATTTTAAAACATCCAGAGGTAAAAGGGCACATTGCCTATAGTGGAAAAAAGAAAATCATCACAGATTTCTCCTTGGAACCTATGCAAATCAGAAGAAAACAAAATAAAGTCTTTGAAGTGAAAAAAGGAGAAAACAAGGTAATCTAGCATGCCTGGCATTCTTCTTCTTCTTTTTTTTTTTTTTTCAATACTTTGTTAGTTGTTGATGGACTTCTATTTGTTTATATGCAGTGCTGAGAATCTGCTTAGGGCCTCACACATGCTAGGTAAGTGCTCTACCACTGAGCAACAACCCCAGCCCCTGCCTGCCATTCTTAAAAAGGTCTGACTACCAGGTTAGGTCTTGGGTGGTGCCTGGGAGCTTGCATTTTAGAAAGGTTTCTAACATTCCCTAACTAATAATGGTGGTTTACTATGCATATAAATATTTATTCAAAGACTGTAGTTATTCTGGACATTTGCTTTCCTTTTTGGCAACTGGTCCTTGAAATTTCTAGACAGAGGAAGTCTACCCAGACCAGCATCCAAAAAAACAACCTCAGGGACTGAGTCTCCAAGAGCTTCCCATTGCTGGAATAACTAAATGTATATGGTATTCCCTTGGGAGAAGACTCTTGAAAGCTTGTGTCTTGTTTCTTTCGACTTTGCACATAATCTATTCCCTTTTGCTAATCTGGCACTGTATTTTTTCACTGTAATAAATCCTAGCCATGAATTCAGCTACATACTCAGATCTGGGAGTCCTCTTAGCCAACCACCAAACCTGGAGATGGTACTAAAGACTTCTGACACACTAAAATTTAATACCCAGTAAAAATATCTTTCTAAAGTGCTGATGAAATACCTTTTCCGACAAATAAAAGCTCAGAAAATGTCATCAGTAAATAAAAATGCGGAGGAAGTTTCTTGTTTTCCTTTTTTTTTTTTTTTTTTTTTGGTGGAAGAAAAATGATACCAGACAAAAACAAGGAATACAAAGTAGTGATATGAATAAATATGTACATAAATATAAAAGTTTCTTTTTTATTTTTAAAACATTTAAAAGAAAACTAATGGGTTAGGGAGCTCATAACCCACTTGAATCAAATTGTGAAATATGATATATCAAGAACTATGTAATGTTTTGAACAGCCAACAATAAAAAATTAAAAAAAAAAAAAGAAAACTAATGGGTTAAAGAAAATATAACAACAAGAAAACTGAAGGGTTACAACAATATTGTAACATAAGTAAAAGGCATGACAATATTTAGACAATGGATGGGATGAGGGAAATGAAATTATACTGTGATTAATCTTACCCTTTATATGTGAAGTGGCATAACATTACGTGTAGGGAAACTGTGATAAATTAAAGATGAAGAATGTTTCCATAGATCAACTATGAGAAAAGAAAGAATAGAGACAAAGTTTATAATACAACAGTAGAGAAAAAAATGGAACATTAAAAGGTGCTCAATCTAAAAGAATATAGGAAAAGAGTAAAAAATCAAAGACCAGACAGGCCAAACGTAATTCCAACCATACCAGTAATCATAAATTAAGTGTAATTAGTATAAATGCCTGATTAAAATGGAGATATTGTTGGATTGTGTTTGTGTGTATAGTAAGAACCAACTATATACTATCTACAAGACATCTACTTTAAACTGGGCACAGTATCACATGCCAGCCACTCAGGAAGTTGAGGCAGAAGGATTACAAGTTCAAGGCCAACCTGGGTAACTTAGTAAATAAAAACTAAAATAAAAAGAGTTGGTGGTGCAGTTTGTGGGTAGAATGTTTACCTAGCGTGCACAAGACCCTGGGTTCAATCCCAGTACCATGAAAACAAGCAAAAATATTTTTAAAAATTTTACATTTTAAAATATAAAAACATAAAAATTAAAAACATAAAGAATTATAAAGACATGCTAACAACATTAATCAAGAGCTAGAGTACCTATGTTAATATCAGATAAAGTATATCAGATAAAATATACCAGTTAAAGCAAATAATATTATCAAGGGTAGTCATTCGTAATCATAAAGGGATCAATTAGTTAAGAGTATACAACATTCTAAACTAGTAACAGAATTTGAAACTGATAGAATTATTTCAACAATTCCTTCTTAATAATTGATGAACTAAGTAGACAGAAAATTAGTAAGGATATCGTATCAGACCTGAATAATATTAGCAACCAACTTAATCTAATTAATATTTATAGACTACTCACCCAATCACAGTAGAATGTACAACTTTTCAAGTAAACATGAAACCATTATCCAATATGCCATTTAACTATTTATAGATAAAACCATTTTCAATAAATATTAAGGATTTCAAATTATACAAAGTATATTCTCTAATCACAATGGAATTATAAGTTAAAGTCAGAAAGACATTTTAAAAAAACCCCAAATATCTGCAAATTAAATGATACACATCTAAATCTTAGGAAAAAAGAAAGGCCTCAGATTGGTTACCCTAGCTTTTACCTTAAGAAATTAGAAAGAGAAGAGAAAGTTAAACCTAAGTAGAAAGTAAAGTTACCCTACTCTTCCTTCTATAAAGGAAGAAACAGAAGAAGAGGAAAAGAAAGACAAGACAGAAGAATAGAAATTGAAAAAAATAAAACTGAACAGGAAAAAATAGAAAAAAGCCAATGAAACAAAAAACTGGCTTTTTGAGACAGGTAAAAAGCAAAATGGTCAAGTCACTTTGGAAGAATCTGATAGGTCCTCACAAAACATATAAAATACCCTTATCATATGTCTAGCAATCATGTTTCTTGGTATTGACGCAAATGAGTGGAAAATTTACATCCTTTGGTAGGAAACAGATAAACTATAGTACATACAGGCAATAGAATATAATTCAGTGTTAAAGAGAAATGAGCTTATGACATGAAATGACAGAAAAGAACCTTAAATGTACATTAAGTGAAAGGAGTGACACTGAAAAGGTTACATTCTGTATGATTCCAACAATGTGACATTTTGGAAAAGAAAAAATTATGAAGACAATAACAAAAGTCAGTGATTGCCAGGGGTTGGGAGTTTTAGGGCTATAAAACTATTCTGTATGATATTATAATACTAGATACATGTCGTTATATACTTGTCAAAACATAGAATGTACAAACTCAAGTCATCCTCAATGCAAGCTATGGACTTTGGGTACAACAATATATCAATGTAGTTTCATCGATAACAAATGTACCACTGATGCTGAATGTTGTTAACGAAGAAGACTGTAGAGAGAGGTGGGGGATACACAGGAACTAGATTTTTCAGTCAATTTTGTTTTGAACCTAAAATTACTCTAATATAAAGTCTATGTTTTTTAAAAAAATCAGTCAATGAAAGCAAAAACTGGTTCTTTGAGATGGGTAAAGGTGATAAATAACTATTCATATTAATTAGGTAAAGGGAAGGTAGGGGAGAAAGAAGGAGGAGACAGGAGGCAGAGGAGACATAAATTACCAATACTGCAAAAGACAGATAAAATTATAAAAAGAGGATAAGGGCATGTTATGCATAATTTTAAGTCAAAAGACTTAATAACTTGGATGAACAAATTTCTTGAAAGGCAATCTGCTAAAAGCTCACTCAAGAAGAAACAGGTAACCTGAAAAACTCTAATTTATATGAAATTATAATTAAAAGGCTTTCCACAAAACTGTCTAGGTCAACTGGCTTACTGGTAAATTCCATCAAACATTTAAGACAAAAATAACAGCAACTCTAAAGTATTTATCCAGAAAATTGAAGACATTTCAATTCATTTTAAAATTAGGCTATCATGACCCTGACTATAACCAAATTATAAGAAAATTGTGAATCAAATCTCCCATAAATGTAAGTGCAAAAATTCTTAACATTTCTGTAAATCAAATCCAATACTCTGGACAGATTTGACCAATCTGTCAAAAGTACCATTCATCATGATCAAATGTGTTTATATAAGAAAAGCCAAGAATGGTTTAATACTTGAGAATTAAGCATTGTGAAATATATATATATCCTGTGAGGTTCTATTTTTTAATCTAGTACATGTTTTCATTTTCTTAATTCTTTAAATTGTACAGTCATACTTTTTTAACCTGCAAAATAAGAATAACATCTTCTTTAAAGGGGAATTATATTAATTAAATGAAAGAAGGTATGAAAAAAGCCCAGGGAATAGAAGTGAGGGAAAGCAGGAGGAAGAGAGGGAAATTAAGATTACTTCATGAGGGCAATTTTTAGTTTATTAATCTTTAAATTTCAATGTTTTCTTAGGTCAAATGGGTTCACTACTATTCTTACCAAGATAAGGAAGAATTAAATGATATAAATGTTAAATCCTAGTATGCCTTGTACATAGATAAGGAAGAATTAAATGATATAAATGTTAAATCCCTAGTATGCCTTGTAATAGTTCCCCAATCAATCAACATGTTAGTTTCCTTCTCCTTCAACACCGATACAGAGTATACTGACCAAGTACATCTCCTGTATAAAAGAAAAGGACATACAGTAAGATGGATCTTTTCATTTAGGAAAGAGTATTGGCCAAAATCCAACATAACAGTGACTGGGGGTGCTAAAATAAATAAATAAGTAAAAGGCAAATGATATCAATTCAAGAAGCAGGCATACCTCTTTTCACTAACAGTAGTAAAACACTGAAATGAAATCAGTGCTCTACAATTGATTAACATATTCAGATTCAGCATGAATATTAATATAATACTTGAATGAATACATTAGTTTTGTAAAAGTCAAATTCCTTAGGGTCATCTTAATTTCATCCAACTCCAAATACAAAGGTTTGCAACTCAGTCTCAGCAATGAAGTAATATTGCCTTATTTGATATTAACAAGCAAACTCTACCAACCTCTCAGTGTCAAACTTTAAGGTTCTTTAAAATAATGTTCCAAGAAAGAAAAAGAACAGAGTGCATTTGAAAAAACAGTCAATAACTGAAATAAATACACCTATCACATTCTCTATAAATCATATAAAGCATTCTAGTTTACAATCTACTTTATGGCTGATATCTTTGAAAAAAAGCTTTACGAAACAAACAAACAAAAAAATTGGACAAAAAAATCTAAAGTAAAAAGAAAAATATTCTAGGGAATACTTAAAAAGTAGGTACTAGGCAGGATCTACTAATTAGAATTAAGCATTCAAATAGCTGTCCTATGATAAAATTTCTTTGTTTTATTCATTAAGCATCTAATTTCCAAACAAGCTGCTTATCTCCTACCCTTCACTACCTTAGATTCTCAAAAATCTAAGATGAATTATTTTTAAGAATCAATAAGTATCAAGTTAAGTTATTCAAGATTATTTCCTTTAACTGCCTATTGTTTAATTAGTGTTAGAATTAAATCAATTTAAAATTGTGTGCTACATTTTCAATTTTTTTATTCAGCTTATTTAATTCCAATAAAAAACTTGGTGAGAAAGGAGGTAGCTCTTTCCAACTTAACAGAGGGAAAAAAAACGCAGTTATAGGAAATGAAGTGATTTGCCTATGATCACACATAACTGGAAAGCAGTGGAGCTAGAATTAATTAGAACCTTAATCATAACCCAGCTCACTCTCTACTTTACCACAATGCTTCAGGCAACTTTTGACAGAGAGAAAGGAGATAGAATTCAAATCACTAAAGCCTTTATGTAAATGGTAGTTAAGTGAATTAACTGCAGGTAAAAGAGGTTAAAGAACTATTGATTACAAGGAGGTACTAATTCAAATTTGCCCACTATCTCCAATCTTTTCACTACTCTAACATTTTCTCTTTTTTTCAAAAAGGAATGCTTAAGAGCTGCTGCTTTGCTTTATATGATAGAAAGCTCTGATCATATGAATAACCATATCTTGACTCATTATGAAAATATAACAAAAACATAATGGATTTAAAAAAACAAAAAAAACAAAAAAACTTCACAGCACTAGAAAACAACCAAGGCAGACAACACCATAACAGACATTGTGACTTTCTTCTCCAATACCCATTCCCTAACCATGAGTGGCAGCAACCTAAAGAATTAACTTTAGCTGAAGGGTGGCCTACCCTCACTTCCAGAGATTCAGAAATAAGGAGAAATCATGCCAGTGAAATATGAGTTGTTGGTAGCTTCTGGTTAAGTTTATCCTTTCTATTAGGAAGAAGTCAGACTTCATCTTTACAGAACATATGGTTTCTTCCTGGCAACCATCACTATACAAAGAGAATTCTGCCTTGGTATAAAGTCAGCACTAGGCAAAACAAAGTGGAACAATGAAAGAATCTGAATCTTTGGTGTCTTCATTAAGGTAGTAATTGACTAATCCGGAAGCTTACTTTTCCTTTCAACGCTCCACTATATTAAGCTAATAAGTGTCCTTATTGTATAAAAGGTTTGAATTGGGCTTTCTGATACCTGAAGCTGAAAAGCCCTAACTAAAACAGAATTTAATGAGGTAATTTAGCTAGCTGATGGACTACAAAAGATGCCTATGAGCCAAAAAGCTCTCTTGGATTTTTTAAAAAATTCTTTAATTCTATTAGTAAATAATTTAAATGTAATAATCTAACATAGGTAGAACTTTGGAAAAGAAATGAAGCAACTCTATGTTTGTTTCTTATCTTTGAAGTTTTGCTCTGATCTGGATATTCCTAAAAGATTTAGAGGAAAAGCAAGCCATAAGGGAGGAAAGGTGTTATGCACTGCATGCCCAGAGCTACAACTGAATTGAGGAAGTGGATGTTGGGAAAACATAACAAAAATCATTACTAATAGCTCAGGCTCCATCCTGGGAAATATTATACCACCTACTAATCTCATCTACTAATCTCAAGTCTTGGGGCTGACATTCATTTTTGGGACAAACTTCTAGACGCTGAAACAGAGACTGTTTAAAAATTCTAAGTGATACTAAAAGGAATAAAGCTGCAAAGACATCAAACAGAAAGGAATAAGAAAACTGCACTGCAGTTTTTGCTTTTCTATGACACCAACTATTACCTTCTATTCCTGTTTAAGGTATTTGTTCTAACTACAACTTGGTTCTCCCTTACCATCAAGTCCACTGAAGTTTTTTCATGTGTTATGTGTCTTCTTTCCCACCTTCTCACACTACAGAGCCTAAAGGTGAGGTCAGTGTCCTCCTTGCCCATTCGAAACCATTCTTCCTCCCTCTTGCTTAAAAATATCCAACTTGGAATCTATTGTCATCAGACTATAATAGCTCACTTCCTTTCCCTACTGCAGTCATCAAACTCTCCACTTTATTTCTTGAAGATTTTAGCTGCTTGCTCATTATACCACCTCCAACATTAACACAACGATAAAGCTTGGAAATCTCAGCATTCACAGACAACCCTTCCCAAATCCTTGCTTATTGGTTCCATGACATTGTTCCAATGATGCTATCCCTCACTTTATACTAGACACTCATTCCCATGGTCAAAATTTTGATCGTCTTAATTTTAAAATAAATGCAACCCCTCCAAAATACCACTTTCAAGCATCACACTCTACAAGCTCACTCCCTCTAATACACTAACTCCAAAAATCCTCCAACCCAACAGATTGACAGTCTACTAATCTTACCACCTTTTCACTTTCTTTCACCTTTCCCTGTCCCCTTCGATCCTTCTTACCCAAGTTAAATCTATATTCAATTTCACATTCCTTATCTTCCTTGCACAAACTCTTAACTACTTGCTTTCCTTCATACTTTATCAATCTTGCTTGGCTAAAATTGGTACCAACCCAATTTTCTGCCTATTCCATGTTGGCCTATACAGCTGGATGTGGCTGGAGGGATACAGACCTCCCTCCTACAACCCTGTGTTTGTGTGCGCCCATGCACGTGCACGCGCACACATAGAGTCTGATAGCTGGGCACTCTTTAAATTAAGACTAGGAGCCTCGAATGAGTTCTTAAAGAGGCATCTGACAGAGGTTCATTACTCCCTCCTTCATGAAACAGTTTCTTCATTTGGTTTCCAAGATATCATATACACTCCTGGTTTTCCTCTTGCCTAAACAGTTTCTTGGTTTCCTTTGCTGGTTTCTCATTTCCCAAACCTCAAACATAGTGCCCCAAATCTCAGTTTTGAACCTCACCTCTCTACAATTATTCCCTTGAAGTGATCTGATTTCTTTAAATACCATCTATACATAATTCCCAAACTTAAATCTTTTGTCCATCCCTTTTGTTTTGAACTATAGAGTCAGACATGTAGAAGTTCTTTTCCATTCAATGCCTAATATTTATCTCTAATTTCCTTTGTCCAAAATTTCTCTCCTCCAAGCCTTTTCCCTAACAGTTTCACCCATCTCAGTAAATGGGTAATTCTATCCTTATAGGTGCTCAGGCCAAAAACTGAAATCCTCCTTTCCCTTATTCTCTGCCTTCTTTCTCACCCTCTGTCAACAAATCCCATTGACCTTTACAATACCAATTATTTACTACCTCTACTACTTGGTCCAAGTTATTACCTCTCACCTGAATTACTGCAACAGCTTCCAAAGTGGTTTTACTGCTTCTGCCCTTGATCTCCTTCAATTTGTTCTCAACACAGTTGCCAGAATGATTCTCTTTAAAAGTCCAATCACTCACCCAATGTCTTTCTATACCTGAAAGACTAAAAGCTCAGGTCCTTAAAATAACCTTACAAGATCCTGCTTGACTAACCATCACTACTTCTGACTTCATCCTCCATTATTCTATCCTTTACCCTAATCTAGTGATGGGTACCTCAGCCATGCTCCAGCCCCAGGTCTTGGCATTTGCTATTCCTGGGGTCTACAATGTTTTGTATTTGTTTGAATACTTCACTCACTGCTTGCCTTCATGTTTTTGTTTTGTTTCTTGTTTTTTTATACTGGGGATTGAACCCAGGGGCACTTTACCACTGAGCCAGGTTCCCAGCCCTTTCTGTTTTTTATTTTGAGACAGAGTCTCACTAAGATGCTGAAACTGGCCTTGAACTTGTGATACTCCTGTCTAGGCATCCCAAGCACTGGGACTGCAGGCATGTGCCACGGTGCCCAGCTCCTTCATGTTATTTAAAAGTCCTCTTATCGGTGAATTTTCCTTACTGTTCTCTAAAGTACAACTCTTCCCATACTCTGCTTTCCCTTTTTTATTTTTCCTTGTTATTACTTATAATCAAACATGCTATATATTTACTTCTTTATTGTCCCACCTAAAATGTAAGTTTTATGAGGACAGGAATTTTGATCTGTTTTGTTCACTGATGCATTTCCAGGCTCAGAGCAGTGACATTAAATACTGGCTCAGGCATTAAGAGTCATACAAATATTTATATAAATGAACAAAATCATAGCCATCCTTCAAAGATTATATGAAATTATCCACAGTATCAAGATTATATTGAAAGGGACCACTAAAAACACACACTCTATTTTCTTACTTTGCACATCTGGTTAGTTAGTGGTGATTAATGCAGGATCGGTACTAAAGTCAGTTGACCTAATAAGTACATTAATGTTCTTCCATGAATATCCTTCTGATCATGCTCTTTTAATCTTTTATCACTAGGAACTCTAAAAGCAATAAATATAGTCTGCCATTAGGGCACTCGTCAAGTGCTACAGTTTGGACGTATGTTAGAAAGTTAATCCTCAATGCAACAGTGATAAGGTGGGACCTTTAAGTGGTAATTAAGTCATAGGGCACTGTCCTCATGCATGGATTAATGCCTTTATTACTGGAGTGGGTTCCTAATAAAAGAATTAGTTTTCCCTCCCCTTGCTCCTGTGTGTAGCAAGAAGGTCCTTGCCAGATGTAGGCCCTTCAACTTTGGACTTCTCAGGCTCCAGAACTAAAAGAAAGAAATCTCTATTCGTTATCAACGATCTAACCTTAGATATTCTGTTATAGCAACAGAAAACGGGCTAACACATCACATTCTGATCTTCACACAGGATTGTTATTATATATCTCTATTATCTCCCCTCAAACACTAAAAGCGTTATAAGGCTAAGGGTTAGGTTGCTAGGAGTTAGGGTGATGGATATAACTGTAAAAGGACAGCACAGAGATTTTTGTGGTGATAGAAGAGTTCTGTATCTTGATTTTGATGGTAATTACACAAATCTCCATGTGATAAAATTACAAGGAATTATAAATATATAATGAGTACATATAAAACTGGAAAAATCTGAATATGGTCTGTGGATTATACCAATGTCAATTTCATAGTTTTGATATAGTCACAGAGTTGTGTAAAATGTTACTACTGGGAGGAACTAGATGAAGGATGGGACAGTTCTGTATTAATTTTGAAATTTCCTGAGAGTCATAATTACTTACAAATTTTTTTAAATGTATTAAACAAAAAAACCTGAAGCAATATAAAAATGTACACAATCACAGTCTGAAATCTCAGACTTCTAATCCCTAGTCCGTCTTTTCAGTTCCTCTCCAGAAACAACTACTTTTCATTTTCTTGTGTATCTTTCCAGGCAGGTCCATGCATACTGAAGCACAAATGTGTTTATAACTGTGTGCATTTATGTGTTTATACCCACACATACATTTTTTTACAGTAATGTTAGCAATACCATAAACACTTTTACAACATTTATTTTTCACTCAGTAAGGTGTCTTAGAGATGAGTTCACATCAAAAGATCTTTTTTCTTTCTTTTTATGGTTATGTGACATCTCATTGTGTGGCTATGCCATTATTTATTTAATCAACCCATATTAAAAGTCATTTAGGGTTTTTTGTAGCAAAATTAATAATATATTGATCAAAGTCAACTTATAAAGAATGGGTCAAACAGTCATTTTAACATATGAGCACTTATCATTTTAATAAATAAAGTCAACTTGTCCTCCAAAAAAAGTGCATATATTTACATTCCTGCCTTTATCATCACTTTGTCATTCACATCTCTGTGAATCTGGTGAAATGCTCTCTGACTTAAATTTGCATTTTGACAATAATAAACTTTCATTGAACACTTATTGTGTTCTTTGTATTTTTCCAAGAACTTTTACATAACTCATCTAATTCTCACAACAATCCTTTGAGATAGGTATTACTATTACAATTTTATTGATATTTTAAGAACCTTGTTATCTGTAAGAAAATCTATGAACCCAAGAAGTTTGGATTTTTAAATAATGTGTTTTGTATTTAGCTTTCCAGGAATCTTATGTTTAAGGCCATTTTAAAATCTATTTTGGTTTGAGCCACATGTTTGTTCTATGCCCATTTTTTCTGTTGGGTTTTTGATCCTGTGATTTTTAAGATCTCTTTTTTTAAATATCTCTTTGTGTATTAGGAAATTTGGCCCTGTAAATATGTTACACCCAAAAGTTAAGACACATTTACTGTGTGATCCAGCCCTTCTACTCCTAAGAATTTATTGAAAAGAAATTAAAAAGTTCAGAGCTGGGGCTGTGGCTCAGTGATAGAGCACTTGCTTGGAATGTGTGAGGCACTGGGTTTGATCCTCAGCATCACATAAAAATAAATAAACAAAATAAAGGTATTATATCCATCTACAACTAAAAAAAGAAAAAGAAAAAAGAAATGAAAACATTCATACCAAGACTTACCAACAATGTTGATAGCAACTTTATTTGTAAATAAAATTGTAAATAACCCAAATGTTCACCAGCACATGAATGATAAACAAATTTCTGTATGTCCTTATAATGGAATAATACTACTTCCCAATTAAAAGAAATTATTGATACATACAAGAAGAGAAAAATCTTAATTATGCTGGATCAAAGAAGATAGACCCTTTCCCAGCAAAAATCACACACTCTATATGATTCCATTCATACAAATCTTTAGAAAATGCAAAACAATTCATAGTGACAGAAAGTAGCTCAACGGTAACTCGGAGTGGTGGGTTATAGATATGTGGAGGGGCATGAAGGAAAGATCATAAAAGGACATGAAGAAACTTCTGGAGATAAAAAATATGCTTACCATCTTGAATGTAGTAATGTGTTTTTTAAAAAATATTTTTGTAATTGTAGACAGACACAATATCTTTTTTTTTATTTGTTTATTGTATGTGGTGCAAAGGGATCAAACCCAGTGCCTCACACATCCTAGGCAAGTGCTCTATCACTGAGCCACAGCCCCGGCCTCAAAATGTGGTAATGTTTACATGCAGTTTATTGTATGTCAAGGATATAATAATACTTCAATGAAGCTATTAAAAAAGGGGGACTCCAAATATTGTGTTGTTTTACCAAATACCAATAGTTTGACTTTACTATATTTACCATAAATAACACGAGCAAATGTGAATTCTTTCTGATTTAGCTTTGAAACAAACATTTACCATTTCTTTTTCAATGTTATAATTAAATTTGACAAGGAGTATTCTGATCTAAATTGGGACTCAGAACCTAACCAAAACAACATTCCATTTGTGGTAGACATTGTACAATCAAGACAAAATAGATAAATGAATTTAATGCAGACTGAAAAACTACAATCATCATCCATTATTCAATTTTTAAATTCTTGGGTACATTAAAATGTCTTCATTCATTCATTCATTCATTCATTCATTCATTTCTTTTTCACTAAGATACATCTGGAATCTATTTTGTTCCATGTACTGTGAAGCGCTAGAAATAAAATCAGTAAGCAATCAGAATTCTGTGAAGATAAAGACAACTTAAGAGTCTACCCTCAATGTAACTGATTGACTTTATAATAAATTAGCTATAAATATGTATTTTAAAAAGTTATATGAAAATATTATTTTTTATTTGTATTTTATGTTGCAATGCCAAATAGGAGTTTGGGAAAAAAAAAAAAAAAGTTCCCCTGAAAACTAAGCCATGTTGTATTTACTTCCCTTTAAGCTGTAATACTAATGTGATAATGCAAATGAAATCATTTCCCATGCCAGAGTGACTTTAAATTATCCAGTAACTCAATTATCCAGTTTTTAATAGTATAATTTTTAAGAGATATAGCATTAACACATAATGGACATTTGGTTTCTAAATTTGAGCAAATGAACACAGCATTACATTACTTAGTATAATATAAGACTTCCCAGCCAATATATTTGCTTTCCTAGTTTGTCATATTTTCTATTCAAAGGTTCTATGGTTAAGTTCAGTGAATTCATGTATTTCCTATCTTCAAAAATTGTATTTAAAAAAATTTGGGGATTGAACTCAAGAACACTCAACCGCTGGGGCGCACCTCCAGCACTTTTTTTGAATTTTATTTAGAAACAGGGTCTCCCAGAGTTGCTAAGTACCTCACTAAGTTACTGAGGCTGGCTTTGAACTCACCATCCTCCTGCCTCAGCCTCCCAAGTCACTGGAATTATAGGCATGCACCACCATGTCTGGCATATTTTTAAAAATTTAAGTAAAATAATAACTGGAAAAGACAATTTACATGGAAAAAAGGCCCTCCCCCACACCTCCACCACCCCTGCAATGAAGAAGCAAGGAAAGCCTATTAAGAGCAGCTTCACTGAAGAAGGCAAAAAGATCTCTGAAACAGGCAATGCTTCCCCAAATGAAAGCCAATCAAAACACAAGATAACAATGCTGGCTTGATAATACACCTAAATCTGGAACCCCACTGGATAGAACAAAAATTATCTGTATGGAGAAGAGAAAGCTGATGACTGTAAACTAATTTCATCTATGATCAATTAGACATTTTCATAGACATTTACTTCTCAAACATTTTAAAACACATTGTTTTTTCTTTCACTAAGCCTTTTTGTGTTTGTATTAATATGACAACATAAAAAGTACACCACTGGCAAAGTACATTTACTGGAATGTATCTCCCGGTTTTGCTTTATTTTTTATGAGATACTCATTTTGAAATAGCATTTTTATATATCTGCCACTTTTGAGGGCTAATGACAACAAAATTGGCATACTCATAGAAAAACAACTAAAGGGAAGTTCCAAAATGTGGGGAGGGTAGTATTAAGAATGTCAGGATAAGTAAAAATCATTTCTACTTTCTTATTTTTCAATGTTTAAATGGACATAATACTATCATTTATAACTTTAATTACTGAATAAAGACAAAAATAAAGATGCACTGAAGATAAAAGCAGCAATTAAATGTGTTAAAGTTCTGCACAGGCTTTTCTCATGCTACTGTTTTGACATTAACTGATATTCAACTACTATGTTTTTTTTTGTTTTTTTGTTTTTTCTAGTGTTATCCCAGTCCATACATTTTAATTTTTTTTAAAGAGAGAGAGAGAATTTTTTAATATTTATTTTTCAGTTTTCGGCGGACACAACATCTTTGTTTTTGTATATGGTGCTGAGGATCGAACCCGGGCCGCACACATGCCAGGCTAGCGCGCTACCGCTTGAGCCACATCCCCAGACCATACATTTTAATTTCATTGAATAGTTTTCAAGCCCCATTGAAGAAGATCTCAAGAAGCTTATAATGTTGCTTTAAAAAAAATCTTAATAATATTATAATTATTAAGCAATTCACAATAGTATATGATATACTATCACTAAGATACTAACCTATTTGAAAAGAAAAAAAAATGTGTTGAATAGAGGAACTCAAGATGACTTTAAGACATGGGTCTGGGGGGAAAGTCCTGAAGATTACATTTTAAGAAAGGGAGAGCTCTTAGGATAAAAAATATGAAGATGTTCTGTTTTCTGATGGTCATCCTGAGCTGTTTCTTCCACACTCTGATGTTCTCTCACCTCGTGCCCAGAGAAATGGAGTTGGCCATCTATGGATTGAGACCTATGAAACTCCCAGATAAACTTTTCCTCCTCTATGTTGTTCTGCTTGTCTGGTCAAGTCTTTTTGGTCAAAGCAATGAAAAAGTTGACCAAAAGTGAAGTTGGTACCAAGAAGTGGGGTCACTGTTGTGACTAACCTGAACATGAGGTTCAAAAGCCTTTGGAACTGGTTTGTGGGGAGAAGAATTTTCAAAGTTTAGAAATGCAAGCTAGAAAAAGCTTTATATTGTTATAAGCAGAGCTTAGTGGCCAATTCTTGTGAGAGCTCAAAAGACCGGAATGCTGAAGGAACAATGGACAGTGAAAACCAGGCTCAAGAGGTTTCTGAGGAAAAGGAAGACTCTATTGGAAATTGGACTAGAGACAACTCGCATTACATTCTAACAAGTTGTCTACATTTTGCCTGTGTCCTGAGACTTTTTGTGAGGCTGAATTTAAAGTTGATGGACTAATTAATCCAGTGGAGGAAATTTCAAGATAGTATAGCATTCAGGTGGTGGTTTTTAGCCAAGTTTATTGTGACAATCAGGGACAGAAAACAAAGCAGAAAGTTTTGACCCGAAAAGTGCAAGTATGTCTGGGGCTGACAAGGTTGTTAAAGACTTCATATTCGCTAAAGAGATGCTAAAGACTTGACCCAGAGACAATAGGAAAGATGGCTTGAGGGCATCTCAGGAATTGGCAAGACCACACCCAGCTCAGGCTCAAGGATATAAAAATAAAAATTCCCTTGAGAAGAAACCAAGTGTTTGGGGAGGTGGGTTAAGAAGTTGCTTCACCATGCTCAGATGCCCAGGCACTCAGATGCTGCTGCAGCCAGGTTTGGCTACTACTGGAGATGGCAGCAGACCTTGGCATCAACCACCTGATGACAGTTCTGTAGGACCGCAGGATGAATTAGGGGGTCATGGAGGCTTCCACCAAGATTTCCAAGGAAGTCCTGGGAGACTAAGCAAAGTGCCGCAGGATCAGAATCCCTACAAGCAACCCCTAAGAGGATGATGTGTGAAGATGTGAAAAGAAAGTCAAAGATGCAGTGGAGACCCTAAGATTAAGAAAGGCCAATACCATGAAAGGTCAGCTGATGAAAGCAGCCACAAAGAAGCAGAAACAAGTCAAGAGAGAGGGCACACAGGCTGCAATGAGCACAGTTATAAGACTTGTTTGTCCAGCTGATTTTGGTCTTACTTTGGTCCCATCCCCTCTTTCTCCCCTGTAGAATGGAAATGTATACTCTGTGCCTTTATATATTGGATATAGTAACTTTTTACAGGAGCTATACTGAGAATTTGCCTTGAGTCTCAGATGAGATTTTGGACTTGGACTTTGGGCAATCCTGGATTAGTTGAGACTATAGGGACTTTTGGAAATGGACTAAATGTATTTTGCCTTGTGAGATGGACATGAGCTTTTGGAGGCCCGGGGCAGGTTGTTATGGTTCAGATATGAGGTGTCCCCCCAAAAGTTCATGTGGGAGACAATGAAAGAAAATTTAGAGGTGAAATGATGTTACAAGAGCTTTAACCTAATCAGTGCATTAATCCATTGATAGGAATTAACAGGGTGGTGTCTTTGGGAGTATATATTTTATCCCTGTGAGCCAGAGCTCTCTGTTCCCTGCTTTCCTTTGCCATGCCCTTCTGGTCTGAAGTTCTCTCACCTCAGGCCCAGGCCCAGAGTTATGAAGTGAGCCATCTATGGGCTGAGACCTCTGAAACTGTGAGTACCAAATAAATTTTTCTTCCTCTTAAAAAAAATTTTTTTTAAAAAAGGTCACAAAGCACTCCCCGCCAAAAAAGAAACTCCTGGTTTGTTCAAGAGGCAATACATAAAAGAGCTTATTGTTTCATTATGAATTTAAACAAACAAATAATTTAGAAGTTAACCTTTGGTTTCAGGTTTTGGCATTACATTATTTTGCAGAAATGCAGAAGAGACAAAATTTGAGAATTTCTACTTAGTGGTACTTATGCCATCACATGTAAAAGCAATTGCAAATAGTTTATAGCACTTCTAAAAGAAAACTAAAATCTCATTTCCTTTGGAAGTACAAATAAACTTTTTAAAAATTCCATGTAAATTATTTCATATTCTAATTTCAGAAGTTGATAATCAAGAAAATAGTCTTTCCTACAAACTTTTGATACTATGTGAAGCTGTAAAGTAGTTAAGAATTAGTGCCCAAAAGAAAGTTTTGCAAATTGGAATTATAACTAATGAAGAAGTAAAAAAAAAAAAGATTGGTGTTTAAAGTCCTTAGAGGATAGACTGATTAAACCCATACTCAGTATATGCTTTGATGTCTCAAAGGAGAGAATGTCCACTCCCATTCTCATTTCAACTGTCAGAAAGGACTTCTTCATTATGAACAAATATTCTCCCCTTCCTCTTTCATTCATTGTTCTTCGTTCCATCATCTGGGAATGCAAGATATGTTTAATCCTTCTTCTACTGTGCCTTTCCTTCTTGGTTTCACAGAAACACAAACTTGAGTCAGTAAGCACACTGAAGATCACCCAAGTATACAATCTGAAAAGCATTACCATATACCTGCTAAAAGCTTCTTTCTTTCAGGCTGAAAAACAAAATATTTCATTTATTTTTCAAGTATCTTTTTCAAGACACTACTTCATTCTTATTATTCTTCTCTGAATACACTATTTACCTATATCCTCTTTAAAATGTGACCAAGAAAATCAAAAACAAAGATGCAGAGTGGAAAAGGATAATTAACTGTGTTTTAAACAACATGCTTCAAAATAATGTAGCTTAAGGAGGTGTTAGCTTTTGGACCACTGACAAAACAACTTCAGATAAATAAGGAGCCATACCCAAGCAAAAACACAACTGTTTTAAAAAGAAGGAACATTGAACAAAAAACACCTACTGCTCTTAGCCTTCCAGGTCTTCTACACTGCACCCATACAGACTTTTTAAAAATCTTTAATCATAGGGCTTTGTTCATCCCTATCAAATATCCATACAATCAAATACAAAATGTGTGTAACATGTATTTTCTTAAATATAGTCTGTCCTTATTCTTAAAAATAAAGAAAGTTGGGTATAGCAGCACACACCCAGCAATAGAGGCAATAGCATCACCAATTCAAGGCCAGTCTTGGTATTTAGCAAGATCCTACCTCAAAATAAAAAGTAAAAAGGACTGGAGATACAGGCTCAGTGGTAGAGCACACCCTAATATCAAAAATAATTAATAAATAAATAAGCAAACAGATTAATAAGGGTAGGTAAGGATCCTGATTCTGTATATTCATTAGCACTCCCTTATGGAACTGATAAAAGTATTAAATAGTACATGGGGGGAAATAGCATTTTGAGGCACACTCCTAAGAATAAAATCAGTCCATTAATCATCAAGCTTTGAATATGACCTTTTAATCAATTACAAATCCACCTACCTATGTAATTACTCAGACCACATTTCTTTATCTGATCTACAAATATATCAGAAGAGATTGTCAAATGCTATATTTATAACCTTGAGGGCCCCTTTCTTCATCTGTATAATGAGTACTAAATGAGACAACCTATGTAAAGCATTTAAACCAGTGTCCAGCACATACTAAAAATTCAATAAATATAGTTATAATAATAAACATTTACTATGGCAAGAGTATTTCCTGATGTAACTTCCAGTTTACTTACCCTAGAAGAAGGGAGTCTAAATGTCAAGACATGTTCTTTGAGAAGTCATGCTGACTTCTTCTAGTGATCAGAATTCTTTTTTCGTTTTTTTTTGTTTGTTTGTTTGTTTGTTTTAGGTTGTCACAATATCTTTATTTATTTTTATGTGGTGCTGAAGATGGAACCCAGTGCCTTGTGCATGCCAGGCCAGCACGCTACCACTTGAGCCACACTCCCATCCCCATGATCAGTATTCTTTTAAGTACCATCAATACAAGAATTCAATAAACTGCTAGACAATTTGTTCAAGAAATGACACCAAGCTTACCAGTCTGTTATTATTATTACCTACAATTTCCAACACTGTACTTATTCAGGAGCTAACACTATTTATACATAATAGTGTTTTTTTAATAAAGTTTATTCAATTTCCTTTTCAAAAATTAGGATGAATTTGTCAGTTTTGATAAAGACACCAAGATTATATAAGACATTAATATTAGGGGAAGTTAAATGAAGGGTACATGGTACATGAGAATTCTCTACACTATTTTGCAATTCTTCTTCAAGTATGTGACTATTTTAAAACTGAACATTTTAAAACAATCAACATGATATCTTCCCATATGAAGAATTCTTTCTTAAAACTCAGCAAATATTACCAACCTATTAGGTGTAAATTTCTTTGAGGAGACCTACAGCCTTATAATTTATCTTAAACAGAATATTTTAATTCCAGTAAATAGGATCCCTTGCAATACCCCTACTTATTATCCGGGTCACAGTTAGTATTCAGTAAACGCCAGTCATCTCCAAATTTTATTTTTGGAAATAGGAACCTTAAGAAGTTGATCCCATAAGCAAATATATTTTCCACAAACCATAAAAACTCCAATGCTCACCATCTCTAGCAGTCAGAGAAATGCAAATCAAAACCACCCTAAGATACCATCTCACTCCAGT